>NW_020954719.1:7364742-7428478 GCF_900497805.2 Vombatus ursinus | reverse complement strand
ACACACACACACACACACACACACACACACACACACACACACACACATAGCGGTGTATACCCTCTCTTAGGCTATACCTTGCCCCTTTGTGACTCCTTACAAGAATGCTCCTTGAGAGTCACTCTCATCAACTTTTACCCATGTTCAAAAATGTAGATGTCTGATGATTAGACACAGGGGATGATCTGCCCTCAGCTGTACTTCCTAGGAACTTCCCTGGGGAAACTGAACCCTAAACACATCTTGATAATCCTGTCCTCCCTCCTGAGGGAGGAAGTGGGTAGCCCCAGGTAAGAAAAGACTTCCAGACTTTGCTCAGGAGTAAAGGGGTTCTTTGATTCTAACAAAGGAGAAAGGTAGGGATCAGTGGGATGCAGGTGAGCTCCATTCCATGAGGTCCCAAACCAGACGACCTAGCCCTGGGCCCCAGGTCCTGCCTGCTCAGCTGACAAAGATTCTTGCTCCACAGTTACTACAATACCAAGTCCGTGCTTCTGTGTCTGGGGATCACTGCCTTGGTCTGCCTCTCTGTGACTCTGTTCAGCTTCCAGACCAAGGTTAGTCAAAGGACCCCAAGTGGGTGGGGGAAGGGAGACCACAGGCTGGGTGGGAATCAGCAAGGTTGGGGCTATCTGGAAAAAAGAGCTCAGGGGAAGGGGTGATCTGGAGTCCACATCCAGAGAATGAGTAAAACTCTACAGCTGGGTGGAGGAAGGAGGAGAGAAAAGGGCAGTATCAAGCAAGGTTTGGAAGGTGGACAGAGACTGTTGACCGTGGAAGTGAGAGATCCTCCAAACTGATGCCCCTGTACTGGCTTCTCTCTCCCACAGTTTGACTTCACATCCTGCCAAGGCATCCTCTTTGTACTTCTCATGGTTATGTTCTTCAGTGGGATCCTTCTGGCCATCATCCTTCCCTTCCAATATGTGAGTCACCTCCCCCCTCCACAAACCCCCATCCTCATATCCCTGATCAGGCTTTCTCCACCCCTCTCTCTCCCCTTCTGTTCCCCTCCTGTCCCCGGGGGCTTGAAGCCAACAACAAGCCAGACAGATCCCTGCTGAGGGTCTGTATGTGCCTGCTTTTCCCCTGGCCTCCAGGCAGGGATGTTGGACAGCTAAGCCCAGGTTAGAAACACTGAGGGCAGGAACTGGGAGCAAGTAGTTGTGGGGGGAGGGAAGACCGGATGGTGGTGACAGTTAGACTACTTAGAAGGCAGTTGTGTCATCACCAGCAGCCCTACCCTGGGCTTGGCAGTGAATACCATGTGTACTGGCAGGACTGGAAGCTAAAGATCATGGGCAAACAAGGTGGCTTTTCTTTGGCAGGTACGGGCACCTGCCTGACTCCTCAGTTGACATCCGGTTTCACGTTTCTCGTGCATGGAGGGCTGAGGGGAGGAGAAAAATTGAAACCACAGTGAGGGTAGATGGGGCTTGGGGAGGTGGTCATCTGGAAGGCCAGACTGGCATTGATTAGAGATGCCCTAAATGGGAGGCTCTGGGGTCACCTAGAGGTCAAACAGACATAGAATAAGGGTTGGAATATCTGTGTAAGAGCTAGTACAAAAGGCTTGGTTGTTTGTTTGAGTTTGGGGAGTGGGAGTGGGAATCCACCTGCTGGGACTATGAAATCCTCAGGCTTTTAGAGTAAAGCTGCCACGGAAGAGAGTCAAGTCAGAGCAAGGGAACAGATGCAATGACGCACCATGGCTGTTACTGTTGAGCGGGAAGAGGAAAGAATAGGCTTAGGAAAGTGAGGTGTAGCTTGGGGTTCAAATACCATAGTCCCCAGGATATTGGGCTGGAAAGCTCCACATAGGTGTCTCTATCTCCTTTGCTTTCCCCTCCCCCGTCCCACACTTGGCCACTCTTCAGCTTTGGCACCAGGAACTGTGGGGAGAGGCTATGTTGGCAGCAGTCACAGCATCCTTCTCCCCCGACCTCTAGCCAAGATATCCAAACATGGATGTGCTCCCACCACCACCAGCAAGGTTGGGAGAGAAGGGGGAGGCATCAATAGGAAAGACCAAAGTGAGGGGGGGGTCTAGTTAGAACACTAACCCTGTCCCTTTCTGCCATATCCCCCGGATCAGAATTGGCCTCAAATCAGAGCCCCCAGTATTTTCTTGGCAGTTCCCTGGATCCTGTTGATCAAGGGAGGGACCGGAGCTAGACTGGGGCACCTGAGGGGAACGAGGCGGGAGTGACAGGAAGGGGCCCCCATAACATCAAGGAGTCCATTGTTGACCTTAGTTGGTCAAGCAGGTCTTTTATGTTTCCAAGAATCTGTATAGCCAGGGCCTTGAGGAAGGTGGGGCATATGTGACACTGAGGGCAGGCTAGATTCCAGTAGGGGGGATGGATATTACCACCTTAGGAAGTGTTAAGTAGTAGGGAGCCCAGGATGATAGGAGGAAGGAGATGAAAGGAATGCAGTCCTACAGAATATTCCCTACACTTAGATTCCCCTGGTGAGGAAGATAATTAGGAGGGAGCAAAGGGCATTTGATTCAGCATCAGAAAACCTGGATTTCAATCCCTGCTCTGACACTTACTGTACATGTAACAGTGGACGAGATACAACTTCAGTTTCCTCATCCATAAAATGAAGGGTAGATCAGATGATCTCTAAGGGTCCTTCTAGTTCTAAATCCATAATCCTCTGACTGCATTACGTTCTACCTCTTCATTCTATTTAAGTCATGGAAGCTTTATTAAGTTTCTATTTTGTTCAAGGTGGTGTGCTCAGCACTGATGATACAAAGATGAAAAGGGGAGAAGACCTATACACAACTAAGTTAGATACAATGTAGAATGTGATAAGGACAAAAGAGGGGTCTAACTTTATAAGAAATGAGAAGTAACCATTACTTTCAACTGGAGTTGAGGGAAGACTTCATGCCCAGGCAGTCCTAATCTCTTAAAGTTGTCCAGCAAGGACCTTCAGAGATCATCCCCTCCTTCCTATTCTCTAAGATCCTTTTCCAGTCCATTCTGCCCTTCCCACTTCTCTCTCCACTGTCAATGGAGAGAGAGCACCAGAGGGAGAGGATGCCCAGTACTTGCCATCTGGGAACTCCCAAGTCTGACAAAGACAATGGTGCCCTCAGAGGAAAAAGAAACAGAGAAATAAATGTAAGCTTTACAATCAAGCAGAAAGACCATGAGGAGGGAAAGCACTTAGAATTAATCTGGGAAGGCTTCCAGGAATGGAAATTAAGGTTGCTTATTGTTAACTGACTGAGGGAAAGCATGAAGCAAGATTTGGAAGAGAAAGAAGGAGCACATCATCCCAGGTTGGGGGACAGGTTCATGGAAAAGTTTGGAGGTAGGAGAGGGAAGGAATGGAAATTGTGTATGTTGTGTGGAAAGTGAGAGTTTGAATTGTACACGTCAAATGCACAATACTGAAAAATGCAGCCAGATTCTGGAGTTGCATGTTGAAAGAAGTCAAACTCATCAGAAGATCCCAAGGCAGCCAATTCTCCTTTTTCCAGGGGCCAATGAGTCCGAATGTGTATAATTCAGACCCTTCACTTCTCTTGATTGCTTCTCTCAGATTCATATTGGGCAGCAGGGAGATTGAGGAGATTAAATAAGTCTTTCCTAGTGGCTTCATCTTTGGGAAAGGCAAGAATTTTGATCATTTCAATCACCTAGACAAAAAACCTTAGATAACCAAGAATAGACTATTTGCTGTTTCTATTTCCTAGTGGAAGTTACAGACAGGGATTCTAGTTCAACGTAAGAAGGGGCAGGGGAAACCTTCTAACGGTTAGAGTCTGTTAGTTAATAAACATTTGTTTAGTGCCAGCTAGGTGCCAGACACCAAGCTTAGCTCTGGGGATACAAAGATGGAAGAAGGGGCAGCTAGGTGGCGCAGTGAATAGAGCTCCAGCCTCGGAGTCAGGAGGACCTGAGTTCAAAATTCAGCCTCAGACATTTAACACTTACTAGCTGTGTGACCCTGGACCAGTCACTTAACCCAGATTGCCTCACCCCCCCCCCAAAAAGGAAAAAAAAAAAAAAACAAATATGGAAGAAGAAGAAAAAAAAAGACAGTCACAACCCTCAAGGAGCTTACAATCTAATGGGAAGCTAAAAAATGAGTAGAAGGAAGGGTAGTCAGAGACAGGGCATGGAGAAGTTCAAAGGAGGGCACCTGGGTGGGAAAACAGAAGCAAAAGAGAAGGAAACAAACATTTATATAGCACCTACTATGTGCCAGGCACTGTGCTAAGTACTTTACAAATATTATCTCATTTGATCCTCACAATAACCCTGGGAGGCAGATGCTATTATTGTCTCTATTTTCCAGTTGAGGAAACTGAGGCAAACAGAGGTAAAATGATTTGCCTAGGGTCACACAGCTACTAAGTATCTGAGGCTGGATTTGAATTCATGGTTTCATGACTCCAGGCCAGGTGATCCTCACTATGTCACTTAGTTAATTAGAGCTGTCTAAAAGGAGAATGGATTACTTCAGGAAACAGCGAGTACTCCATCACTTCCAGTAGGGGTTAGAGACCCACTTGTGTAGGATGTTGAAGAGGGAATTCTATCCCAGGCATTAGACTAGATGGCATGTGAGAGCTCTTCCATTTCCGAGGCTCTGTTATCCTCTCTTTGTCTGTTCACCCTGCTCCCTCCAGCCAACCCTTTCTCCAGAGTCATTTAATTATACATTTATTAAGTGTTTGCTGAGTGTAATGTACTGTGCCAGAGCCTAGGGATACGGAGCCAGAAATGATTCTATCCCTTCCATGAAGGAGTTTGTTTTCTCCTAGGAGGATTCAGTGTGTACACAGATAAGTAAATACAAGGTAATTTGAGTTTGTATCATCAGTTTGTATCTCTGTCCCGGCAGGTACCTTGGCTTCATGGGATCTATGCTGTGCTGGGAGCAATCGTGTTTACAATGGTGAGTCTGGCCAAGCCCCTAAAGGGTCTGGGGGCCCATGCAGCCTGGGTTTTAGCTTCTCTTGTCTTCTGGTTGATACTTGCTCAGTTTCCTCCTCCACAACCATCACCAGGACGATGATGAATCATCCTCCTCTTCCTCCCTTCAAGATTATTCATCATGTACCTGTGAGTGGCAGATGTAGTCTGTAAGATAGGTACAAGAGAAGTGAAGGGGATAAACAGCAGAAATATTAAATCGAGGTGAGCAAGGGTGAGAATGGGGGGACGAATAAATGTGTCATTGGAACGATGGGTGGGATGAGCCAGGGAAGTCATCTGGACGGAGCCTTTCCCAAAGCTATCAGTCAACCTGGGAAGGCTTCCAAGAAGAGGGGAGAATTCAGAAACCATGAAAAGGATGAGGAGACATCTTGCGGGGCACATTCTGGGACTCCAGCATAGCCTAGAAGAAAGTTTAAAGGCGAGAGTAACACAATTACTAAGTGTCTGCAGCCAGATTTGAACTCAGGAAGATGAGTCTTCCTAACTCCAGGCCCTGCGCTCCATGTGCTGTGGTGCCACCAAGCTGCCCCCCAGCCTTCCTAGAGCTTACAATCTAGTAGAGTAGTAAAAATAGGTAAACAAATAACTATGTACAATGAAGATTGTGTTAAGTCCTGTGAGGGAGGCTATAAGCGATGTTCTCCCCTGACGAAAACATCACCAGTCAGTCATTTCTTTTTATGTTTGGATGCTTACTGTTATTTACGGATTACTTAGCGTGTATTGCCAATGTAAGTCTGTAGTGTAAGAAATGTGATACTTTTGTAGGGGGCGATTTTAGTTAATTTGATTGAATATTTTCAGAAGCTGAAAGAGACCTTGTTTCAGTCCTAAGGGCGGGGGGAGATCCCAACTAGTTAGTGTCGGAACAAATTCTTGTTCTACCAGAGGTGTCAGATATGTGCATACCGCCCACCACACTTCTGAACCATGTTAAAATATAATTGGGAAATATTTAACAAAATAAATATAAACACAATAAAACATAGATAATGTTAGTATGTGGTTTTCAAAGTCAATATGCAGTACACAGGGATCCTTATTGCTCTAGGTGATATGATGAGAATTACTGACTTTCTCTTGGCTCTTAATGCATTTATTTCTATTACACAATGCTTCCTTGGAAGAAGGTTTGGAAAAAGGGAATAGATAGGGCTGAGGGGAGAAGATGAGGGAGGAGGTCGCAGGTGAGGGAAATGATCAATCCAAAAGTTCAGTCAAAATGAAGTGATGCTTACTTAGCTGGAGCACAAAGCCCAGATGAGGAAAAGAGGTTGATGGAAAGTCTAGGGAAGAAGCTGATTTAAAAATAAATAAATAAACAAAGCTCTGAATTTGGATTGACTCCAAGAGGTAACAGTGAGCCACAGTAAGCTTCTGAGTGAGATATTCTCTCCAAATGTCATCAAAGGAGGATAATCCTTGTGTGGCAAGAGTGACTGAAGGCATGAATTCTTTTGTAGCCGTACAGGCATGCAGAAGGCTCTTTGTAGGGTGGAGGCTGTGGGAACAGAAACCTCAGAGGCAGGCCCTACTGGTTGTTGATACCATAGAACCTGTCTGCCAAGGGAGCCTGCCTACTGACCTGGTTTCTCCTGCTTCCCTACCACCTTTACCACCACCACCACCACCACCCCTGGTCTGGCGATGTGTTCCTGGCCTAGTATCTTGCCTTGCCATCTGTAGAGAATATTGGTGCCTCACAGGGGATCCTGGATTCCCCTGGGAAGGAGTAGAGGTTCCTGGAGGGGGCTATCTTTCCAGTCCAATCTGCTGTCCTCATCACATTCTGAATAGCTCCCAGAATTTTGGAAGGGGTTTCAGCAGCTGTCACATGGGAGCCAAACTCAAGCTGGGAAATTGATTTAAAAACTTCCTTTGTCAAGCTTCAGGATGATAAATTAAACATATCTCTGAGTCATAGTACACAAAGATACTGTAGCATCTATTTGTCCCCAGTCTTTTTATGACTGATCTAATAATTATAATATATAAAAATGTAATAACTTAATAATAATAATAATAATAATTAGGCCTCTAATTGAGGACTATTAATCTTTTTTCATGAAACTCTTTGATCACCAGGCCTCCAGTCTGGTTGGAAGGACCCCTTCTCAAAATTATGTTTTTAAATGTATAAGATAAAATACCTAGGATGATGAAGGAAGCCAATTATATTGAAATAAAGTTGTAAATTTTTCCCCATTCAAGTTCACAGATACTTCCCCCCCCAAAATTATCCATAGACCGTGGAGGTGGAGGGGAGGGAACAGCACCTTTGGACCTCAGGTTAAGAAACCTTTCTCTAAATAGACTTGGCCAGGATAATTCTGCAGGTTATATGCGTCCAGGGCAAAGGAAATAAAATTTGTGCCTTTTCCTTGTAAAATGCCGTCCACAGGAAAAAACTCACCTTTTCCTTTCGTCACTGGAAAAAACATTGGCCTTGGAAGTTGGGGCCCTGAGTGCCAGTCCTACTGTGACATTACTTGACTGTGGAACTATTTAGACAAATCCTTTGAATACTCTGGGCTTCAGTATTCTTTCCTGTTGGGTAGGATAGGGTTGGGTTCTTGTCATTGTAAAGGTGTCCCCCAGCAGTAACATTCTAGGATTGTAAGCCAGGTTGCTCCATGCAGGGGCTCAGGAAAAGGAATATAGGACTCCTGGGCCATAGGTGCTATCTGACTTACTATCTTGCTTCTCTCACCCCTCCAGATGAGGTTGTTCGTTAACATCAGTTTTCTATGAAATGGGCAGCACTGTAGTATGTGGGAGTGGGACAAGACTTATAAGAGGTAAGATAGGACGGAGTAGGGGTGGCAGAGAACCAGAGAGGGTAAAGAGGAATTTCAGAGCTGGGTCAAGACTATGACTCATGTACCCTATCTCCCTATAAGAGCTCTTTGGGTTCATATTTGCTCAATGTCCCTGGTTCCTTTGATGTGAGATTCCATCCTGAATCACCAGCAAAGGTTGGAGGGTTCCTATTCAAAATGCACCCCTGCTAGTTTCTTTGTTCCCTCGTCCCACTCCCTCAGCTTTAGCCTCTATTCTCTGCCCCTTCTAACCTTAGCCAATTCTCAAGTTTCCTCACAGTGCTCTGCATTGGAGCACTAGGTCTCAGGATGGGCAGGAAACAATAGTCTCTCTAGAAAATCTCAGTCGGTGGTGAGGTATGATCAAGAGATTGTGGACATTTCTAGGCACCCTGTATTCTCTGGAACCCTAAGATCCATATCTCCCTCCTCTCTCCCAGGCTAGGGATAACCTGCCCTTCCCCCCTAATCCACTGCCTCAACCTACTTTCTGACCAATGATTTCAGAGCCCTTGGGCACAAGAACCAAAATATCAATGAAAGTGGATGAGTGAGTCGGGCTGGAGCTTGGCCCTGGCATGAACCTCATCCCTCTTTGCCTTTCCAGCATACTTTTTATTAAGGTATTTTGAAGAACCCAGGAGGTAATGTTGCAGAAGGAGTATGGTATGACAAAGAGAGGCGGGAGAGTTCAGGGTTGGGCCATAGGCCATTTGATTTCTAGTCTTAGCTCAGCCCATGATCTTGATAGACCGTGTGGCTTTGGGCAGGATGCTTAGCTTCTCTGGGATCCCTGCCCTGAGCTATGGAGATGAGAACTTGAGTTGTCCAATCCTTTGGTTCTTTCTGGGTGAGGCAGAGGTCTCTATATTGCTAAAGTGGCAGTAAAAAACAAGCCCTTCCCTAAAGATGTAGGAAACAAATCAGGCAGAATAACAGAAATGGAATCTCCCAGGCCTTTCCCTCAGGCCCCTCTTGTGCATTTCTGTGAGACTCTTACCGAGGGCCACAGGTGACATACCAGGAATGAGGGAGGGGTTGGTGGATTAAAGGGATCAAAGGATATAAGAAGTTAGAACAGGGCTTCTTAAACTTTTTTCATTCTTGGTCCCTTCAGTGCTTCTTAGACTGTGGGTCATGACCCACTGGTTTAGAACAGCCACAAGCATTGAACAAAATAATTGCTGGGCAGTAAGATTCCAATCAAACTTCAAATATGAATTTGTTGTAGTCCTAGGAGATACAGACAATGGGAAAGATCCAGAGGTGGACACCGGTGAAGACAAGCACTGCTGGAGGCTGAGGTCCAAAGATGGCTGCAGTGAAATGCTTGGGCCTGCTTTGTCCCTGGAAGGGACCTTTAAATTATTCTGTTGTCCTTTTGTCACTGAGGAAATTGAGTGACCAAGAGGTTCAATGAGTTTCCCAACATCACCCAGCGAATTACTGACAGTCTTGGGGCTGGAAGTCAGCTTTCACTTATCTGCTAGTCTCAACTTCTTTCTGCCATGCCTTGATATCTCCATTTCATTAATGCACAAATTGTTCCTTGATTTATTTCCCCAGTATTTAGCACAGTGCTTCACACGTAGTAAACACTTAATAAATGCATTTTTATTCCTTCATTCATTGAGAGGCCTTGTAGCCTGTGGGGAAAGGGAGCCTTGATAGTCAGGAGACCTAGATTCTAGTATAGCCCATTCTGCCACTGATTCATTGTTAATGACTTTAGGCAAATCTCTTCACTTCTTTGAATTTCATTTTCCTTATTAGGCCATAGATTTAGAGGGAAAGGGACCTTTTCTTAAATGAGAATAAAAATACCTGTCCTACCTGCTTGACACACATACCAATAGCATATGTGAAAACACATTGAAAACTAAAGTATTATGAAAATTCAAGGTGGTATTATTAATAATAATAATAACGATAGCTGACATTTACAGCACTTACTTTGTGCCAGGCACCAGTTCTAAGTACTTAACAATTATTATCTTATTTATAATCCTCATTTTACAGATAAGGAAATTGAGGCAAACAGGTTACGTGACTTGCCCAAGGTCACGTAGCTCGAACATATATGAAGCCAAATTTGAACTCGGGTCTTCATGACTCTAGGCCCAATAGCCTATCCACTGTGCCTTCAAACAACCCTAAATAAATAATATTTATTATTATTTTTAAGTTTACCTTTATTTCTTCCCAGTCCCTGGGTCTTTGGACCTAAGTTCTTTTGCATAGATAACTCATCTTTAACTAAAAGACCTTTCAAGTTTATCCCCTGCTTCTGGGGCCTTTGGCCCAAAGTCCTTCATGAGATCTAACTCAAGTCCTTCTTGCTGCAACCTGTAGAAGATGATATGTCTCAGATATTGGTTGAGCTGACCAGCCTATTTTCTCTTTAGCTCCCCTTCCACTATCAGAGATCTACCTCACTTGGGGAGCAAAAGGGGCTGAGTTTCTAGGGAGCAGGAAAGATAGGTGGGAACAGGATCAGACTGCCTGGGAGGATTGCTTATGGAGGGTGCTGGGGTGGCTTACTTGACCAGACTATTTCCCCTAGAAGGTGAAAGTGCATTCTGTTCCCCATCCCTGGCCTCACCCCACTCACACTTTCTTACTACTAACAACCTAAGTGCTAATCCTACTAACACCTTCTTCTGTTTGGGAGGTTCAGGGCAGCTTAACTGAAAGAAAGTGAGGGACACACCCCAGCTTCAGGGAGGGTGTGAGTCAGGAAACGTACTAAGTCTGAATCAATCCTTTATCAGGAAGAAGCCTCAGAGGCTCTGGAGAATGCTTTAGTCTGGATTTTTAGAGGAAATGTTGGGAGTGTGGATGGCTAGCCATGAAGATGACTAAATGACCACAGGGTCATCTACACAGGTTGAAGGGTCAGGATACTGTTGTCTGGCTAGTCAAGGCCATATACATGATTCACAGAGGAAGGATGCTCTGTAAAAGGATGCCCAGGTTTTCTACTTATAAACAACCTAGAGAGCTTCAATTTGCTTCTTAATTTGCATACAATTGTTATTTTATTATTTTTATATTTATCTTTATTGTTGGCTTATTTTATTATTGTATTTGTTTTTTTATTGTTAATTATACATATATTTCAGATTAACATACACACACACACACACACACACACACACACACACACACTGATTTACTTCACATCAAAACACATCGCCCTCCACAAAGAAAGGTGAGACTGTCACCTAGAGACCACATCATAGTGAAAAATGTTCAAGGACTCTGGTCACCAACAAGGTACCTTCCTCCTTCTGAGAAGAGAAAAGGTACTTCTGGTTGAATAAGGCACAGGTCCCCTCACTTCTCTTCCCTTCCAACAACAGCACTGCTGGAGTCTGTAAATTTCCTGTGCCTGGGAGCCATACACTCCCATACTGAGACCTAAAAGACTTCCAGTTTAAAAGAAATCATTTTGGAAGCCTAAAACACACATCTAATTTATTTTGTTCTTTTAAATTTGACTTATCTGTTATGTGTGTGTTTCAACTTGAGTAAGTTGGAATCAGTATCTTCCCAGTGTAGTTGAAGTTTGTTTTCTTTCAGTGTTGTCTTTGTTTATGCTGTTGTAGTCATTTTTCATAATATATGTTTCCTCTGATTTTGGCTAGTTCACTGTATATCAGTTCATCTTCCCAAATTTCTCTGAATTTTTCATGTCTGTCATTCATTAACAGTAAAATACTATTTCATTATATTTATGTATCATAACTTGTTCAGTCTTTCCCCAATTGTTGGGCACATCATTCCAGCTTTTTATTAATGCTGCTATGAATATTTTGGTATTTCTCTCATTTATCTCCTCATTGGATCAATCTAATAGTGAATCCAAGGCTATGAACAATTTAGTTAACTGTTTCTGACCAATTCAAAATTTCAAGGACAGTTGCATTTATCTATAAATAACCTTTGCCAGTTTGATTTCCATGAGGCGATACTTCAGAGTTATTTTAAGTTATTTTGCATTTCTCTGATTATGAGTAATTGGAATCAATCGTCCAGTGTCTACTAAGCATCTACTATGTGCCAGACACTGTGATAAGCACTGGGGATACAGAGACAAAAATTAACCATTTTGCTCTCAAGAAGCTGACTTTCTTTTGGGAACAATTTTTTAGATATTTGTTGATAGATTACATTTCTTCTTTTGGAAACTGTTATTATCCTTTGATCACACATCTACTAAGGGAGAAGGGAAGGGAACCAGCATTTATGAAACACTTACTATGTGCCACGCACTATGCTAAGTGATTTCCATGTATTATCTCATTTGATCCTCATAACAACCCTGTGAGGTAGGTGCTATTATGACTCCATTTTACAGTTGAGGAAACTGAGGCAGTAGAAGTTAAATGACTGGCCCATGGCTATACAACTAGTAAGTATATGAGGCTAGATTTGAACTGAAGTCTTCCTGACTTCAGACCCAGCTCTCTATTCACTATGCCTCCTAGCAGCCTCTCCTAAAGAATGAGACTGCTTTTTTTTTTAATTTTTAAAGCTTTATTGATGCGTTGTGTTTTGTATAGCATCATTTCCAAATATACTCTTATCTGTGTTCTCCAGTGAGCCTTCTCTTATAACAAAGACATGTCTTTTTTTCAAAAGTATTTCAGCATAACCAGCCAACACACTAACCTCATCTGACAACATGCGCCTTGTTCCATACTTGCAGTCTCTCACACTTCCAATGAAAGATGGGGAGATGAATTTTCTCATCTCTTCTCCACAGCTCGTTATTTATTATAATTACATAGCATCCAATTTTATTCTATTGTTCCTTTGGTTTACATTGTTGTAGTCATTGTGTATATTGTTTAATTAATTCTGCCTGCTTCATTCAGTGTAAGCTCATGCAAGTCTTCCCTTATTTCTGAATTCTTCCTCTTTTTAGAATATAATAATATTCCATTAACATCAAATACAGTTTTTGGCTATTTCTCAGTTGATGGGCACCCACTTAATTTCCAAGTCTTTGTCACCACAAAAAGTACAGCTATGAATGAATGTTTTATTATTTATGAGACCTTTCTCTCTTCAAATTCCTTGAAGTATATGCCTAGAACTAAGATCTCTCCAAATATGTTTTTAACATAGTTGGACCAATTCACAGTTCAATCAACAATATATTAGTGTGCCTATTTCCTTTTTTCTTTCTTAATTATTTTAATTAACAAAATTTTATTTTTTCTTCCTCTTGCCATCCCCCATTGGAAAAAAAAAACCACCTCATAATAAATATATGTAGTCAAGCAAAACAAATTCCATCATTGACCATATTCATAAACATAGCTCTCATTTTTTACCTTTTTCTTTTTAGAAATTATTTATTTATTTTAAACATTCTTTTCTTTTTAAATTTTCCTTCCACTCCTTCCCCACTCACTGATAAGGTAAATAATATTATATCAGTTATACGTGTGAAATCATGCAAAACATATTTCCAAATTAACCATATCACAAAAAAATATAAAGAAAATGAGAAAATTATACTTTAGTTTGCACTCATAGTTCATAAGTTCTCTCTGTAGGTGGATAGCATTTTTTCATCTTGAATCCTTTGAAATTGTCTTGGATCATTATAGTGGTTAGAGTTGCCAAGTCTTTCACAGTTGACATTGACTTTCACAGTACAACATTGTTGTTACTGTGCACAATCATCTTCTGGTTCTTCTCACTTCAATTTGCATCAGTTCATATGAGTGTTTCCAGGTTTTTCTGAAATCTGCCTGCTCATCATCTCTTATAGCACAATAGTATTCCATCACAATCATATGCTCCAACTTATTCAGCCATTCTTCAATTGATGACCTCTTTTAATTAGATCTATTTTTGCTTTTGCTTTGTCTGAGATCACGATTACTACTCCTGCCTTTTTTACTTCAGCTGAAGCATAATAGAGTCTGTTCCAGCCCTTTATTTTAACTCTGTGTGTAACTTTCTGTTTCAAATGTGTCTCTTGTATACGTATTGTTGGATTCTGGTTTCTAACCCATTCTGATATCCACTTCCATTTTATGGGTTAGCTCATCCCATTCATATTCACAGTTATGATTGCTGTTTCCCTTCACCTATTTTCTTGTGTTTATCCTTTTCTCTCTTTATTTATCCTATCCCTCCTCAAAGTCTGTTTTGCTTCTGACCACTGCCTCCCTTAGTCCACCTTCCCTTTTATCACACACACACACACACACACACACACACACACACACACACACACACACATACACACACACACCCATATCTCTTATCCACTTCCTCTCCAATTTCCATATTGGGTAAGATAGATTTCTATACTCAAATGAGTATGTGTATGTGTACACATGCATGCACACACATAATATGTGTATATATGTGTGTGTGTGTGTATACATATTCTTCCCTCTTTGAACCAATTCTGATGAGAGTGAGGCTTAAACATTGCCTGCCACCACCCCATTTTCCCCTCTACTATAAAAACTCTTCCTTGCATGCCTCTTTTATGTGAGAAAATTTTCCCCATTCTACCTCTCTCTTTCCCTTTCTCCCAGTGCATCCCTTTTTCTCACCCTTACATTTTTTTCTAGATCATCCCAACATTATCAACTCATACCTGTTCCCCCTGTCTATGTAGACTCCTTTAAACTGCCCTAATAATGATAAAGGTCTTAGGAGTTACATGTATCATCTCTCCATATAGGAATGTGAACAGTTTAACTTTATTGAATCCCTTATGATTACTCTTTCATATTTACCTTTTTATGCTTCTCTTGAGTTTTCTTTTTGAATGTTGAATTTTCTATTTAGCTATAGTCTTTTCATCAGGAATGCTTGGAAGTCCTCCATTTCATTTAACATTCATTTTTTCCCTTGAAGGATTATACTCAGTTTTGCTGGGTAAGTTATTCTTGGTTGTAATTCTAGATCATTTGCCTTCCAGAATATCGTATTCCAAGCTCTCTACTCCTTTAGCATAGAAGCTGCTAAATCCTGCATAATCCTGACTGTGACTCCCCAATATTTGAATTCTTTCTTTCTGACTGCTTGCAATATTTCCTCCTTCATTCAGGAGTTCTGGAATTTGGCCATAATATTCCTGGGAGTTTTCATTTTGGGATCTCTTTCAGGATATGATTGATAGATTCTTTCAGTTTTTATTTTATCTTCTGGATCTAAGATACCAGGGCAGTTTTCCTTTATAGTTTCTTGAAATATGATGTCTAGGCTCTTTCTTTGATCATGATTTTCAGATAGCCCAGTAATTCTTAAATGATCTCTCCTCAGTCTATTTTCTAGGTCAGTTGTTTTTCTGGTGAGATATTTCACATTTTCTTCTATTGTTTTTCATTCTTTTGACTTTGTTTTATTGTTTCTTGAAGTATAGTGGAATCATTAGCTTCCACTTACCCATTTCTGATTTTTAAGGAATTATTTTCTTCAGTGAGCTTTGTAAGTCTTTTTCCATTTGGCCAATTGTTTTGCTAACGTGTTACTTTCTTCAGTATTTTTTTGTTCCTCTTTTACAATGCTGTTAATTTTCTTTTCATAATTTTCTTTTCATAATTTTCTTATATCACTCTCATTTCTTTGCCCAGTTTTTCCTCTACCACATTTGTCTCTTTCTGGAATTCTTTCTAGCCATGGGTCCAGTTGGCATTTTTCTTTGAGGCTTTGCTTGTAGCTGTTTTCACATTGTTGTCTTTTTCAGAATTTGTGTCTTGATTTTCTCTGCCACCGTAGTAGTAGCTTTTTATGGTCAGGTTCTTTTGTTGTTGTTGTTTGCTCCTTTTCTCAGTATATTTCTTCACTTTAAACTTTATGTTAAAGTTGGGCTCTACTCACCTGGAGATGGGGAGGCACTATGCCAAGTTTGAGGCTTTTTCGTGCTGCTGTTTTCAGGGTTAGTTCTGTGAGTCTGCAAGTTTTTGGTGCTTCCAAGGTGGTATTATTCTGGGAAAGCCATGGTCATTGCTGTCTTGGTCTGCTCACTGGTCTTTACCCAGGAAGAGCTCCTGCTTCCCTGCAACTGCAAGTGCTCATGCTTCCCTTGGCCCTGGAACTGTGACCAGGACCCCTGCTCTCTTGTAACCAAACACAAGCACTCCTCTCCACTCTGTAACTGCAATCCAGAACTGCTTATGAGCAATAGAGTTGCCGATCAGTGCCTGCTGCTCCTAGTGCCAGCAAAGCGCCAGCCGGTAATCTCTTTCTGACCAGTTGTCCAACCCTTTTATATCTCTGGGCAGAGAGCTCCAGAAGCTGCTGTTGCTGCTGCTGTTGCAGCCCACTGCTGGTGCTCCTATTATACCCACCCCAGTGTTACAGACCTCTCCTGTGGATGTCCTAAGTTGTCTTGGGTTGGAAAAATGTTTTCTTTTGAGGCAGTTAGATGGCACAGTGGATAGAGCACCGGCTCTGGAGTCAGGAGGACCTGAGTTCAAATCTGGCCTCAGACACATAACAATCACTAGCTGTGTAACTCTGGGCAAGTCACTTAACCCCAATTTCCTCACACACACGAAAAATGTTTTCCTCTGACCTTTTGTTATCTCTGCTGCCCTAAAATTTGATTTGAGCCATTATTTTAAGGTTGTTTGGAGAGCTATGTTGGGAGAGTTCAGCTGAGTCCTAGATGGTACTCTGTCATCTTGGTCTCTCACTTTGCACCTTGAGTCCATCATCTCTCCACCATGAGATGGGTAACATGGTTCATTACTGGACCTCTAAAATCTTGGTTGGTCATTGCACTGATCAGAGTTGAAGCTGTTGGTCTATCGTATTGTCCTTGTATAAATTATTCTCCTGATTCTGCTCGCTTTGCTGTACAGAAGTTCCTACATCTTCCCAAGTTTCTCTGAAAACATTCCTTTTCTCATTTCTTACATCACAATCATCTTCCACTACATTCATATACCATAATTTGTTCAGCCATTCCGTAATTGATAGGTACCTGCTTCATTTCCAGGACTTAGATACCACAAAAAGTGCAACTATCTCTGAATAAATATTTTGGTATACATGGAACCTCTGTGTCCTCAAATTACCTGGAGTATATGCCAAGCAGTAAGATATCTATCTGGGTAAGAAGATCTGGCCATTTTAATTACTTTTCCCACATAATTCCACATTTGTTTTTAGAATGGTTAGACCAATTCACAGTTCCACCAATAATATATTAGAATAACTACTTATCTTTTGTCATATTTGCCAATTTGCTGAATAGGAGGCAAAACCATAGAATTGCTTTAATTTGCATTCTTCATATGATTGTTGATCTAGTGCAATCTTTCATTATTTATTAATAGTTTGTGGGTTTGGTTTTTTTTAGAACAATTTGGCCATGTTTTTTGAGCATTTGTCCATTAATAACTGACTGGCTCTTGGTCTTATATATTTGTTCTCTATATATCTTATATATATATATATATATACACACATCTTATATATATGCATCTCTATACATCTTATATATATATAAGTCTTATAAATATATATGTCTTATATATTTGTTCTCTATACATCTCTATACATCTATACATATAGCCCATGTAAATGATGATGATGCTTCTTCCAGCTCCCACCCCGAGTAATGCTTGGGGGTGCGTCCTTTTCAGAAGTAATGGTAGTGTTGATTTGATTACAATTTCTGGAGCAAGAAGCCAAAAGCAGGAGTTAGGAGGTAGAATAGGAGAAGGAAAGATGAAGGGAAAGGACATATAGAAAGTGACCGCTGACTTTCCCTTTTACCTCTGCATTTCCTCCAGTTTTTTCCTCAAAAGCTCTTTGAAGTTTCAAGCATGAACTTTTTCTTTGTCCACAAAATGTAGATTCAATCAATAACTTCTTATTTATATTCAGACGTTCTAGGTAGTTTTATTTTTTCCTCTCTGCAGTGTAGTACTCAGGTGTTTTGGTTTGGTTTTGGTTTTTAAATTCTACCAAGTTCTTCTTAAGATTCTTAAGTTACATGTGTAACTATCCCACCTTCAAGTGAGTGTCTTAGGTAGAGAATTCACACGTGCCTTCAATATATTGTCTTTTTGTTTTTCTCTGCCAAAGTTGCTTCCACCTCTGTATTTTTAAGGTTCAGAATGTCTCATTTTCTTTCTCAGAACCACTACTTCTTTGGAGAGTTTTCCATTGTGTGTTCTAAGTTTTCTCTCCTGTTGTTTGTCTTTGTTAATTCAGCTTTGAGAGCTCTGATTTCCAATCTTTCTTTTTAGGTATCAGGGGTAAGGTGCTAGTAGAGAAATACCCTAAAAACTAGTTTATTTGGAATTCTGTCAATAGGAAATAATCTTTAACAGGTACATCCTATTACTAATATAATAATTACCCTGAACCACAACAAGCTTCTAAAGTGCCTTCATAATCATCAAAGAAATATTAATTGTTAAAATATATTCAGTTTTGGTATTATTTATATTCTTTTAATATTTTGATTCTTTGAAAGTCCATGGATAGGACTTAGAGTAGCTATTTATTGAGGACAGCATTTTTCCAGGAACCTATGGAAGCTCTGTCCGTGACCCAGAGTTTCTTGGACAAGAAGCGTCCTTATTTCTGGCCTTCAAAGTGATCTGATGAATGAGAAGGCATGGATGGCTATCCTAATATCTTCTTTTGAAAGTTGTATCTTTCTTTTGAATCATTCTGTAGTTTTTTTCTTTTGTTTCATTTTCTTTGGGAAGCCCACAGAATTCTTTTTTCCACTGAAGATTTTTGGTTCACTTTCCTTCATAGGCTATTATACTATGTTTTATGGCCTTTAAAACTTTTTGTTGTTCAGTTTTTCTTCTGTCTTTGTGAGTAACATTTGTTTTATCTGTTCAGCATCTGACTTATACACAGCCTTTCTCTCTTAGTTTTTTTTGTCTTTCATTATTTTTCCTTTTATTCCCACTAGCTTACTCCTGACTTCCCTCCTATCTCTTCTAGCTCTTTCCTTTTCCATTTCTGCACAGACCCCTTGAGATTGGGCATCCTCTCAGTCTAATTGGGTTGGGAGCTCTGAGGATCTGGCTAGGTCCCTGCTTGAAGTAAACTCTGTAGAGAAGACCTGATCCTAGGTAGGATTCTAGTCCCCTTTCTGTTGGGCATGGAACCTCTTCCCCTCTGGCTGGCTGTGCAGTGCCAAGTTTTCTAACCCCTGCCATAGCTGGAATCCCTTTCCTTCAAATGGCTGGGCAGAATTAATGTCTTCTTACTCTTATGGAGGAGGGGCTGGGAGAGACAGGGTAAGGAGAGGGGATTGAGATTTATTCACTACCATGGGAGAACCAAGCAGGATCCCCTACAACTAGACCCTTTAAATAGAAGTTTGCCAGGTTGCTTGAGCTGGCTGCCTGTGCCCAGAGCACATGGTGGGCTGAGGGTTGGGTTGGTGAGTGGGAGCTTTAAGTATATAAGTTCTCCCTTATTATTTCATGAGTTTTTTATATCCTACTGTATTTCTGTCTTCCCATATTGAAGATTTACCTTTAATTACTCTAGATTTAGAGTTTCTTCCTTTTGAGACTTTTTAGGCTGGCTATATATTAAACCATGGCACCTATCCCCCAGGCTTGTTGTGAGGATAAAGATAATGTACAAAGTCCTTCACAAATCTTAAAATGTTATACAAATGTTAAAGTGTCTTTCTCCAAGATTCCTTTGCCTACTCTGCACCTCAAGTGTCCTGGGAACAAATCCAAATATTTTTAGCTCTTGCTTCATTCTTCACTTGTCTTAGGAGCACCCCTAACAGAGTATACTAGCTAGCATTTATATAACACCTTAAGGTTTTCAAAGCACTTTCCGGATAGTATCTCATTTTTTTCCTCACTGCAACCCGGAAGGTAGGTACTACTATTATCCCCATTCTACAGATAACATAAGTGAGTCAGGGAGAGAGGTTAAATGACTTGCTCAGGATCACACAGCTAGAAAACATCTGAGGAAGAATGTGGACTCAGTCCCAGAGTTCTACCCATTGAGAAACCTACTGACTGACTCAAAAACAAAAGGCAGAATCCTTAGAATTCTGGTGTAACACCACCAAAGAGTATTTGCTTTTTAAGAGGGAACTCTTGCAAAACTCAAAGAAAGAAAATTATGGGAAGGGAATAACAGGCAGTGACGTTGACATATTGAGGTAGGGATCCCTGTCCATGAAGTACTCCCTTATATCACACTGAAATCCTGTAGAAGAAGCAGAATGAGTGACTCTACTTTAGTACTTTTCTGATCCTTTACTTTTGCAATCACTTCTGTAGACACATAGACTGTCCTGTCTCAAAGGAAACCCAGAGCTTGGTGGTAACTGAAACAAGAGGAGAAATCCTGTATATACCACAGTTCCCATCCCTAAATGTTTTCTTTCCACAGATGCTACCTTTCCAGATTCTTCTTCTCAGTGCTGATACTCCCAGAGCCTAGGATCTTGCCATAAAGGCTCTCTTTGTCTCACTCTTAACCTCCTTTCAGTCCCTCTTTGTACTCCCTCCTTTCGCCACCCTTCACTCCAATAAACCAGTCAAAAACTAAAAAGTCCTTAGAAGTAGATCGAGTATTGGACCTGGAGTGAGGAAAACCTGAGCTCAAATCTTGCCTCAGGTACTTACTACCTATGTGACCTTCAGTTTCCTTATCTGTAAAATGAGGATAATAATAACACTTACTTCATTGGAATAATGTGTGTAAAGTATTTTATAAACCTTAAAGAGCTATGTGAATACTAGCTATTATTATTATCATCAGTATTATTATTACTAGACACTCTCGGGATGTCACCCAGATGTGTTCACCTCCTACCTTCTGGAAGGTCACACCCTCCTATATTGACCTGGAAAAGCATTAAAGGCAGGCTCTATGACAAATGAACGGGGTTTAGCTGAGGGTGGGATTAGAGTAATGGTGATCTGGAACAATGCTAATTGATAATGTAAAATGAGAAAATTGGTCTTTAGTCCTTCCCTGTCAACTTTCCAATCAGGATCCTTTTCCTCCTTCCTGCCCTTATCAGTGTCCCTTTTCTTCAGGGTCTTGCTCTCAAGTGACTATCAGCTAAGCTGTTCTGTTGATAAGGTTTAAGGGAGAAAGGTAGGGAAGGGAAATAACATTTATTAAGTGCCTACTATATACCAAGCTCTGTGCTACATGCTTTACAAATATTATCTCATTTGATCCTCACAACAACCTTGGGAGTTAAGTGTTCTTATGATCCCCATTTTATACTTGAGGAAACTGAGGCAGAGAGAGGTTAAGTGACTTGCCCAGATTCACACAACTAGTAAATGCCTAAGGCTGTATTCAACCCCAGGTCTTACTGACTCCTGGCCTAGTGCTTTATCCACCTAGGTTTAACATCACCCAAGGGTATTTGCTTTTTAACAGCGACCTCTTGCAAAATTTAAAGGAAGAAGATTATAGGAAGAGAATAACAGTCAATGATGTTGATATATTGAGGTAGGGATCCCTGTCCATTAAGTACTCCCTCATGTCACACCAGACAGACAAGCCAGCAGGTAGCCACCTGGACCTTGTGAGGCTGACCAAGGTCCTAGATTGAAGGCTTGGTAGGAGTTAAGGGCTTTTGAAAAGAAAAAGGAAAAAAAAGCAACCTGGGTCTTATGCACAAGAGACGGAAAGAAAGAGGAGCTGTCCTTGCTTAGGACATGTAAAGGACAGCCTATGTTAAGTTGGGCAAGTCACTTCCCCTCTGTGGATTTCAATTCTTTTATTAATTTATTTTAGTTTCTTTTCCTTTTTTCAATGAACAAAAATCTGTTTTCACTCCTTTCTACTCTCCCCTCCCCCGATTCAGTTTTCTTATCTATAAAATGAGCAAGTTGGACTGTCTAGTTATCTAATTTCTGATAACCTCTGAGGTCCTTTCCAGCTCTCCGTCAGTGATCTGATGAGATACAGTGAAGGAGCTGCTGCTGCAGCAGCTTAGGATTCCAGGCTGTACAGTTGGAGTGTATGGTTAAGAACAAAAAACAAAAAACACCCAGCCGGGCCAAGCACAGCCCTTTGCCCACTAAGGACTCTCTTCCCTATGGAGAAGTGATTGTTATGCAAATCACATGCAAAAAAGAAAACTGGAGTTCAGTCACTCCTCCAGATTCATACAGTCAACCCACTATGTCAAAGGTAATGTAAGATGCTGGGATTTAAAAAAAAAAAGCAAAAGCAATCCCTGCCCTCAAGGAGCTTACTTCTTCCATTGGGGGAGAGAATATGTACCTAAAGATACATACAACATAGATACAAGACTGAACCCAGATCTTTTGGTTCTTACATCTAATACTTTTTTTTTTCCATGATGCCACATTGCCTCCTGCAAATATGGTCCCGGAAGAATCATACATAAACTAGATTAATTTATCTTATAGCTGAGAGATCTCTGAGAGATTGGGGTGGAAAACAGGTAGGTTCAGAATTGGTGTGTATGAGAAGAGGGTTAGGAATGGTTTAGTGCAGGGGGTAAAGGGCCCAATGGATGAGTCTATGGGCCTGAGCAGCCAGGTATCAGCAGGACATTCCCAACAGAATTTTGATGAGGGACACCAAAGATCAAACCAGAAGATCAACCTCATAACATACGCTAGTGGCAACCCTTCTCAGAACAGTCTCTGACAGTAATAACTCTTTCTCCCTTTTGCCCCTCTAGTTCCTGGCGTTTGACACACAGCTGTTGATGGGAAACCGGCGCTATTCCTTGAGCCCAGAGGAATATATTTTTGGAGCACTCAACATTTATCTGGACATCGTCTACATCTTCTCCTTCTTTCTGCAGCTTTTTGGCACCAACCGAGATTGAAAAGGCTTCCCTTTTTCCAACTCCAAGAAATGCAACCCGTTTGTCCCCCTGTAACATCCATCCCCTGCTCTTTCCTAGCCCCTAAGATATAGCACTAAACATCATCCTAGCCATTATCCCTCTGCCAGCTATGCTCCTTCTACAGCATTCTTGGAGTTATTTTCTGTAGGTTGTATATATGTGAGGAATTCCAGAAGCCTAAAGGACTGGAGTCGCTAAATTTCCTGCTTCCCTGACCATCAGGACTCTCATTTCCATTTCCAAACGTGAGATTGTAAATCCAGTGTACTCCCTATCTCCTACCTTAGTTTTGGGGTGTTAAGAGTCCAAGGGATAAGGCAGACAATGGTGTAGGAACTTAGATGTCAACATAGGGACCCAAGGGTGAGCTGAATCCTGAACCCCAGAAGATTTGGGAGAAAACTGTTTCCCCTCTTTGTCACTGCCCTCATTCCTACCTTTCCCTGGGTCAAAAACTGAAGCATTTTATGGAAGGGGATAAGTTGGCATAAGAGGGTAACATAGCCTACCAAGATTCACACCCTGAAGATACACAGAAGCGGCATGGTGTAGTAGAGTCACAGGAACTGGGTTTGAGTCTTGTGTCAGCTGTGCTCTACGTATGTGACCTTAGACAACACCCTTAGCCTCCCTAAGCCCCAGTACCCTATGTATAAAATGAGGTCCTTTCTAGCTCCAAAGCTATGAGCTTGTCTGTGATACTATTATACTTGGGGGAAGAAAATGAGGAATCCTGTTTAAAGAATGGCAATCCTTAAAATGGCCCTTCATTGTACATGTGGGAGTTTCAGTTAGATCTGTGATTGCGTTTCCAACACAGTGCTAAAAAGATGTATGTGTAGAGTTGGGCCCCCTGGAGTAGCAGGGGCAGGGAGAAGTGAGCCCCTGCTAACAGTCTTGTCTAAAGGTCTGCTCTGATGCCTCTGATAGTGAGACAGGGAATAGAGGTACCAAGCTGAGTCACATATCAGAAGGAGATCACAGCCTAAAGAAATAACAAGTCAGTGCCCAGATATGCCCAATCAAAGGAGTTATTTGAGAGATGTAGAACAGCCCTTGATGTACCTTCTGCCTCCCTGTGGTATAGAGCTGGCTAAAAGAATTGAGAGTCATTTCCCTTCTAGATCCTCAAGTTGTCTTCCTAAGATTCTAAGGACTGGAGAGGACTTGGGATTGGTGAATAGTGCAAAGTAGAAATGGTTCCTGGGCCCTACTCTGGCGAGTAACAGAGAAGAGCCTTTAAAAAAAAAAAAAGTACTGGTTTGGATGGGAGATAGAATAGCTACTGTGCCGGGATCCCCGGCAGGGGAATCCCTTCTCCCTCCCCCCATCCTGGGGTGGCCACCTCTCTGCACTCCATTTCCCCAAAGTGCCTCCCTAGCTTGTTGCCTTGCCAAATAGCAAACCCAGGTCTTAAATGCCCAAGCCAGAGCCTATCTCTACATACTCCAAAGAGAAGACACTTCTCACCCTTCCCAGCTTCCATTCTCTCCCCCTCTTCAGTCCAGGTCACCCCAACCAGCTGCTTTCCCCAACCTCCCCTGAGGGGTCAAGTGTGCCCCTTCTCTCCTCTTTATCTTCCCATCTCCTCAGTTTGGAAACTGGCCAGCCTATGGCTAATTCAACCAGGCCCCTGATAAGAACCGGGTTGTGATGAGGCTGGGGCCCCTTTTCGCCTGGGCGGTCAGCTGGGATCCTGGGCAGGTGCGTGTGCGTCAGCCACCTAGCCTCTGGCAGTGTAGCCTGCATATGGGAGGGGACTCAGTTAGTGAAGCCTGGGGGCGTGGGGGTGGAGAGGGAAGGAGCTGGCTACTCATTCATGCTATGGTGGCTCTGGTACCAGTGGAAAATTACTGGATGAAATGTTGAAGCCCCTCACCCCAGCCATCAGAGTTCCTTCTTCCCACCTTTCCTTCTAGCCTCCTTTTTGCATGCTCATTCTGCACAGGATGCCTGTTGCATGAGCAAGAACTTCCCTGGGCTTTGAGGCTGAGCTAAGATTTTCCATTTAGGGAAGGAAGTGGGATGTTCTAAATTCCCCATACTGCCCCTTGATTCCCACCCCTTGGTACTTCTATCTGACAAGGCCCAAAAGGATTGAAAGCTTTGTGATATCTTTGAGTATTCAAGGGGCAAAGGTACCTGCCAACAGGGGATTGGAGCAGGAGGCAGTTAGCTGGGCTGTGGCTAGAGTGGGGTGATTGGGATTCTCAGAGTGGTACAAATTTAGAGGCCCCTCACAGCATATATATTTCTTCAGCAGGGTAGAAACAACTGAGCTTAGTGCCCAAGTAGCAAGAACATGGGAGCAGCTAGGTGGCACAGTAAATAGAGCTCCGGCCTTGGAGTCAGGAGGACCTGAATTCAAATCTGATCTCAGACACTTGAAATTTACTAGCTGTGCGACCCTGGGCAAGTCACTTAACCCGATTGCCTCACCAAAAAAAAAAAAAAGGTTTAATTACCAAATAGCAAGAACAGTTAAACTAGAAAGCTACCTAAAGGTGTACTTCTTCCATAGGCACCCCAAGTGAACTATGCAACCCAAAGCAGAGAGGCCTTGCTGTGCCATAGAGTTTCATTCTCACCTTCTGAGGAACTGGATGCTTTTAATCCTGTTCGCCCCAGGTACATTTTGCAAAGTTTGATCCGGTACAAAAAATGCTGTTTACAGCTCTGGGAATCAGAATGGGCAGGCTAGCTTGTGAGATGTAGCCTGAGTCCGGAACATTGGGGAAATTGATGCCGTTTTTGATGATTCGAATCTTCTGATATCCCTTTTACTTCCCATGGAGAGATCTCCCAACCTGATCGGCCTGAGGCTGGATTGGATCCTGGTTGTTAGACAAGTCTTCTCCATGCTCTGTGCCTCAGATTCCCCATGCGATGAAAGAGTAGAGTGTTGAGGACCAGAATGGTAGGTGCTAGGAAATTTTGGATCTTGAAATGATTGAAAAATAAGATTTGTCATTTAGCTGTGGATAGTAGAGACACCTCTTGCTTTCTCAGTCTTCACTTCCCCAAAAATGGAGCAAAAGATTTTTCCAGAATTGAGAACTAAACATGTAGGGAGAGATCTCAGTCTATCCTCAGTTTAAAAGCAAAACAAAACAAAACAAAAAAACACCTACCCCTATTCAGAATGTGACTAGGATATAGAAACCAGTGAAAATCATGGGAATCACTGTGGTTCCTTTCTTTGTGTTTGTTGAGCTAAAACCACGTGCTTGATTCCTTTGTGTGCTATGGGAAGGAGTCTGAAGTTTTGAATGATCTCAGCATTTCAGGAAAAGAAACTGAGGCCCAAGGAGGAATCAAGTTCACAAGATTAGGGGGAAAGGATGCAGATAGCCCACCTCCCAAGTTTTTTTTCCTCCTCCGGGAAAGACACAGGAGCTGGTTGGAGTCGTGAAAGACAAGCCCCAGAAACACCTGGATGAACCTTTTGAGGAGAAAGGGCGAGGAAGCAGGAATGCAGGATTACAAGAAATCAAAACTGGGCAGGTGCCACAGGCTGGAGAGGAAGAAGGGTCATTCCCACCCCCCCTCCCTTTGTACCTCACATTTTTGTTGGGGGTGAAAAATAGAGCTGAGGACAGAACACTTTATTAAAAGACCAAGGAGTACCTGAGAACTTGACCACGGGCAAGAGTCCAGCCCAGGGGAGGGGGGGAACTATATTTCCAGAGCCAGACTGGGAGGTGAGAGTTCATGGGAATCTCTGGTGTCACTCCTACCAAGATCCTCTACATAAATTACTGTCCAATCCTGCTGAATAAAGGCTAAAAATATAGCAGATCTTGATTTCTTCAGGATCATGCAGGGGAGACCCTAGGAATCCTGTTTCCTTGATTAGTTTTCCTCACCATTTCCCTCCCCCATCTCTTTGTAATGATGAGATACTTTGAAAGTTGCTGCCTCACCCTGTCCAATACCTACCTGAAAGTCATCAGCATCTCAGGTTTCTCACTATTAAGGGATGGGTTTTGACATCTTTGCTGCCCCCATGTGGCACTTCAGGGCTGAGCTGGGAAAGTGGATTCAGGACCTGGGATCAGGAATCAGGGCTGATTTGCCACAAACCCCTCTAGCTTGTATACGTTTGTTTCTCTGTTGCCTGAATTCCTCTGATGTCTACCCCATGGCTGACACTTGTTCCCTTCATTTGCCTAAATTTCTTCCCGTAGGCTGTCAATGTCCCTGGAGCAAGAATAAAAGCAATTATGGTCCCAACACCCTTTTCTCTTGATTGATTTGTGTTACTCTCCATCTCCTGCCTCAGCTACTGAATGATTCAAGAAGGGGGGTGGGGCCCACAGGAGTGATTCACTTTCAAGTCACTTGGCTTCACCACGGTGCTAACACTCTCAAGTATATTATTTTTTATTTTCAGCTATTATTACGAGAAAGAGAAAAAGGCAGATCTCCACCTGCAAGGCCCTAGGGATCCTAGAATTTAACCATTCCTCATGAGAGCGATGTGCACATCACTTCTGAATATATTTGTGTTCAAAGTTCACACATACTGTTTTCTCATTGGATTGCAGCAGTCTGGAGAGTCAGGTAATGCAAATAGCAATAGCCTCATTTTGCAGATGAAAAAAATTGAGTCTTGTAGATGTTAAGTGACTTGTCCCAAGTCACACAGCTACTAGGTGCCAGAGGCAGAATTTGAACCCAGGTCTTACAACTCCAAACTCAGTGGTTTTTCCACCACATCACAGCTGCTTAGTAAGATGATCTACAGAAGAGGAAGCATGGTCTCTGCCCCTTAGGGAGTTTTCAGGTAGGGAAATCAAGCAGGTGGTCAGGCACTATGGTAAAAGGGAAAAGGACTGGGAGACAGTCAGCAACATTTATTAGGTATGTACTGTACAAGACAGAGGAGAGTCAAAGGAAATAAAAACACCATCCATGCATACATAAAACATGAAAACACTTACAAAGGAACATATTAACAAGTATAAATTCATATGGCCTGAATTGAGTATAAACCCTAAAAAATATAGATTAATGGAGTGCCCAGAGTGAGAAGAACATTAATCAGTGGTTGTTGTTTGTTTGTTTTAAAGGAAGAGACGTGAATAGGTAGAGCATGCTAGATTGTTGGGTTATGACCTCGAGCTTTCCAACTACAATCTGAAAACCGCTATAAATCCCTTAGAACCACGAGCACTGAACAATTTAGTAAAACCTCAAAGTTATTTTAATTTGCATTTCTCTCAGTATTAAGTGATTTGGAACAGTCTCATATAGTTATTAATAATTTTCAATTCTTTTGAAAGCTATGTTGTTCCTCTCATTTGACCACTTATCCATTAGGGAATTTAATCAACGAGAATTGATTGAGCCCTATTATGTTCCAGCCAAGGGGGATACAAATGTAAGAGGTGGTTCCCCATTGAGACCACAGCAATATGGATAGAGAATCAGTTGCAGAGACTGATAGAGAGAACAATAAAACTTGAGGAAGCAAATGTGGCTAAGCTAGAACAAGAATTTCAGGGTATAAGATAACCCCCCAAGAACTGCAGGCATGCTTAACTCATCTTAAGGAGAAACAAAAGTTCTTGAAGTGTGATCCTCTGCTGAACAGAATAAACCAATTTATGAGAGATTTCCAAGCTGCAAAGGATAATGGAACTTGGAAAAACTCAAATCAGTCTAATGCCAGGACACCTTCCCATGTATAGGCTTTGTTGTTGTTCAGTCATGTCCAATGCTTCATGACCCCATGAACCATAGAATGCCAGGCCCTTCTATTTAGTCAATATTTCCATTATCTCTTGAAGTCTGTCCAAGTTCATGTTCATTGTTTCCATGATACTATCTGTCTGTCTCATCCTTTGCCATCCACTTTTCCTTTAGCCTTCAATGTTTCCCAACATCAGGGTCTTTTCTAATGAGTAACATCTTCTCATTATGTGGCCAAAGTATTTAAGCTTCAGCTTCAGTATTCGACCTTCCAGTGAACAGCCTGAATTATTTTCTTCAAATCAAGTAAAAGATCAGCTCTGGTCACCCAGACACAAGGGCAAGTGCCTATAGAGAATCTGCTGAGAGAAGAAACAGTAGACAAGAATATTGACCTGGGAAAAACAAGGGATCATGGCCATCGAATGCAAAGACCCTGATAATAAAGAGCAGGTGAGGAAGTTGAGCTACTTTCTGCTCCATTGATGACCTGGATGAACCTAGGAGTGATGTGTGTATCCAAGAGGAATGCAGAGGCTTGAATCCATGAACACAAGAAGAAGGAAACATGGCATCCCACCCCAAAAGTGAACTCGACCTCAACATTAGTTTCATGTGGCTTCCTTCCATGTGGGTTCATTGGACCCATCACAGAAATGACAGAAAAGATTGGAAATGTGATGTGCAGCACCGTATTTAATAGTGGATCCCACAGTGGGCATGCTCCAGACCTTTTCTAGACAGGTCACAAAGAAGATTCCCTTTATCTGTGTTGCAAGAATTCAGAAAACCATCTGAAAAAAACTGCTAATAACAGTATCAATGAATGAGCCTTAGAAGTCTGAATGTCTACAGAGCTGTTGTGCTGACCTCATTGTTGTATACCAGCACCATGCCAGGAAACTGAACCGCTTCCATTTGAATTGTCTTAGGAAGATTCTGAAGATCACCTGGCAGGATAAGACACCAGATACTGAGATCCTTTCTCGAACTAAACTGCCAAGCATTCAAACTCTGCCTCATAGGGTGCAACTCTGATGGGCTGGCTGCGTTGTTTGAATGCAAAACGTACACTTGCCAAAAAAATTATTTTATGGAGAACTCACGTAGGGTAAGTGTTCACGTGGTGGTCAGAAGAAGCAATAGAAGGACACTGTCAAGGTCTCTCTTAAGAACTTTAGAGCTTATTGTGTGACATGGGAGACACTGGCACAGGACCACTCAGCATGGTGTGCCCACATCAGAGAAGGTGCTGTCCTCTATGAGCAAAGCAGAATTGAAACAGCTCGCAGGAAATGCCGGATGTGCAAATCTAGAGAAACCACCCCAAATGTTCACACGGACTACTTGTGCCTAACCAGTGGTAGAGCGTTCTGAGCTCATATTGGTCTGATTAGCCACAGCCAGACGCACTAAAACTTGACTCTCACGTAGTGATGTCATTTTGGTCCCTCTTGAGAATGAAGGACAACAACTAACCAACTGTCTGTGTCTGTTACCTATAGTAGCCCTTTCATCTTTAACCTTGCACTTACTTTCCTAAAAGAAAGGGGTTGGGTCTAAGTGAAGGGAGGGGACAATGATTTGGGGGAAGGGATTTGTTTTCTAAGGAGTTTGATTAAGAACTATTATTTCTTTTTTTCAGGTAAGTCTGGGAAAGACTTTAGACTGGAAGAATATTTTTCTTTCTTAATGTTTTCTTAACTAAAAATGAAGTTTTAATATTCTTCCCCTTTTGTCACTCCTCCAGTTCACTCAGAACAGGGTAGCTTCCACTGTCCTCTCTTTTCCAGAGAGGATCAGAACTGTCTCTCTTCAATCCAGTGGTGCTGGCCTCCTGGCTGGCCCACAAACAACACACTCCATCTCTCAGCTCTCGGGCATTTTCTCTGGTTGTCTTCCATACCCAGAATGCTCTCCCTCCTCCATTCCAACTACAGACCTCCCTGACTTCCTTTAAATCCCAACTAAAATCTCATCTTTTACTGGAAGCCTTCCCCAACCCCTCTTAATTCTAGTGCCTTCCCTCGGTTAATTATTTCCTATTTATCCTGTGTTTAGCTTGCTTTGCATGTTTGCTTGGTGTCTCTCCCATTAGATTGTGAGCTCCTTGAGGACAGGGACTGTCTTTTGCCTCTTTTTGTATCCCCAGAGTTTTGAACTGTGCCTGACACATAGTAGGTGTTTAATAAATGTTTATTAATTGATGTTCCAGCATGTCTCACAAATCCTGCTCCATCTGTTTCCCTTTGAAGAAAACTTTCTGAGCCCTAAGGTCCTAGGACTGAAAAGATAAGGCAGAAACAATTGCTACATTCCCAATATAAGGGAATAATAATATTTACACTGTCTACTTCACAGGATTATCATGAAGAAAGTGCTCAGCAAAACTTAAAAAAGCTATGCAAATGGAAGGGGTTTTTGTTTTTGTCATTTGGTCCTCTACTTATAGAGCCTTAGTGTTATCTATCTAAAAGAACAGGGATTTATGACTGTCATAGCTATAGAAATATGGATGGAATTCAATTTTGTCACCATACTGTCATCATGCCTTACAGGCATACTGCTTACTTACTATCCCTCACACATAATACTCCATTTCCCATCTCTGGCCTTTTGGCTCTTTCCCATGCCTGGACTGTACTTCTTCCTCACCTCTGCATCATAAACTCTCTCTCTTCCTTTAAGACATAACTCAACACCTATCAGATTGACCAACATGACAAAACAGGAAAATGATAAATGCTGGAGAAGATGCAGGAAAATTCAAACATTAATGCATGGTTGGTGGAGTTGTGAAATAATCCAACCATTTTGGAGAGCAATTTGGAACTGTGCCAAAAGGGCATACCCTTTGACCCAGCAATATCACTTCTAGGGCTATATCCCAAAGAGATCACACAAATGGGAAAAGGATCCACATGTACAAAAATATTTATAGCAGTTCTTTTTGTGGTGACAGAGAATAGGAAATTGAGAGGATGCCCATCAATTGGGGAATGGCTGAACAAGTTGTGATATATGAATGTAATGGAATACTATTGTGCTATAAGAAATGATGAGCAGGCAGACTTCAGAAAAACCTGGAAAGATTTGTATGGACTGATGCTGAGTGAAGTGAGCAGAACCAGAACGTTGTACAGAGTAACAGCCATGTTGTGCAATGACTAACTTTGATAGACTAAGCCCTTCTCAGCAATGCAAAGATCTAAGACATCTCCAAAAGTCTCCTGATGGAAAATGCTATCCACATCCAAAGAAAGAACTATGGAATTTGAATGCAGATCGAAGCATACTATTTGCTATTTTTTCTGTTAGGGAACTTGCAATCTAACAGGAGTGATGCTAAAGCTTATATATAAGAAGTGTAGTGATTTGTGTGGCAAGTATGCTAATTAGGTGGTGAACACGCAGTTTTTGTACCTTGGGCCCGGGCATCATTCATAACTGGCATGGCCTGGGAAGGGAGGAGGGTGCTTCTAAGGGGTCTGTACATCTGTACGTCTACATCTGTAACAAGATAGCCTTGGAAATTGACATCTATAGCTCAACCTCTGGATCATACACCATAACTATGGGAATCAGTGCATGATAATTCTGCTGGTACAAGATAGTCCTGTTCATACAAGGGAAATTCTACAGAGGTCAGCTTGTTCTTGTAACAGGGAGAGATAGTTTGCCTCACTGGGTCCACTCATGAGTCATGCCGGAGATAGGATCTTTGGGCTGGGGAGAGATATAATCCTAGGGCTGGGGTCTGAGCACAAGCATCCCATCACTATTGCAAAAACTTGAATTTGGGTGCTGAACAGATTACTCCAAGAGGCTATGTATTATTTCAACCAAATCTACTTGAATTAATCCATCCACAGCAGGTACAAGGTGACTATATTCACATACAGTTGTTTGCACAATTGCCTATACTCAAATCCAACTGAGCTGTATCCTCATGCCCATAGGAAGGATCAGTATCAGATGGGAATAAAGATGGCAAAAGCTGCTGGATTGGACTAAGTGAATATAGAAGATATCTCTGCTGGAGGAGATACTATTGTGAGAGAAATAAAAATTTCAATATTTAAGGTATCTAAAGAAGGGGAGGGGGGAGGGGAACCTCTGGCCTTACTAAGAGTCACAAAAAAGTGACTGAGAAAACATCAGCAACTACCTACAACTAATATATGCCTACTCTTCCACCCATATGAAATCTTTAAGTGCATCTATACACACATTGAGGACACCCTCAATGAAAGCATTAGTGCAGAACAAGGAGGCTTTCATGAATGATATTCAACATTGGATCACATCTTTACCATTTTACATTTGACTGAAAGATAGAAAGAATACAAGATCTCCTTGTGTTTACTATTTGTTAATTATGAATAAGCATTTAATTCACTAGAGTAAAAGGCCTTTTCAAAGGCTCACTTCCAAAAAGGTGTCTCCTATCCATACATAAAAATAATTTAAGATTCTTTGAAAAACATAGACACAAAATAACCCTTGTCCAATGATTTTGTCATCCTCTGATCATTAACACCAAGAGAGGGATAAAACGGGGACATGTGTACTCCTACAAGGTACCCTCTCTTTAAGGCCCTTTTCATAAGAAATGAATGATCATTCGTCATGAGTGATGAAAAACGCAGAAAAAAATATTTTTGTATAAATTATGAAATTTATATTGTCAGAGAGTGTAGGATATTGCCATGGCTGTGGATGAACATTTTGATGTGTGAGTGGAAAAAGAACTCTGTTTTAAAATACATATGAAAATATGTGATTTTAATATGTATGTATTTAATATGTAAATTTGTAATATTTAATATGTAAATTTAATGTACATATGAAAATAAGCATATGACTTTCAGACAGGATTTGGACAGTTTGGGGGAGAAAAAATCATCTGAATTTGTAGTCAACAAGCTGTTTCCCTTGCATGGGGGAAAAAATTAATGTCATAATGAAGCAGTGAATGATATTTTGTTGAAAATCTGAGCAATGTACACAGTTTCAAGGACATCAGAGAGATAGGACCATGTTGAGAACTTCAGAGAACTGTGAGCTCTGTGAGATATGTGGGCTAATCTACATATAGATGTTTTATGACTAACGAGGGTAAAACTTAAAAAAATCCTATAAATATTTGGAGATGGAGGTGTAATTTTAAAGGGATTATTGACTTGATAGGAGAAAACTGGGAAGTTGTGACTTTTTAAGTAAAAAACTGAGTCACTGAGAGTCAGGAGGCTCTCATTTGAGCCACTAAGCAGAAGGCAAGAGAGAAACCTAAGGAGACATGAAAACAGAGCAGAGGGTGATAAAAAGCTGCTCTAAGAACTGTGGCTGTGTGCAAGTCACCAGAGAGATGGCGTCAGCATGAGCAGTTCCTGATCGGTCGGAGAGAGGAGATCTGATTTCACTAACCAAGAATTCCACCGATTTCAGGAGTTCCACTGTTGGCTGTTGCTCTTTAGCACCACCCACAGGTAAAAAAAGGTAAAGCTTTTCAGAAGGGCTTCTTATCTGTTAGCACCCCTGGCATAAGGAAAAGGAGAGAGGGTTTTGGAATTTCTGTGGTACCCGGGTGAGCTGGCTTCAAGATTCAACCTGAATTGTGTTGCTGTGAGTTCCATTATCGTTAGGCAGCAGGTGAATGAGGAACTGATTGGCCTGGTCTGTATATCTCCAGAGGTAGCCAGTTGGATGAGCTTGGCAGTTGTCTGGCTTAAAGAGAACTGCTATTCACATTAAGACCTAACATTTTGTTCCAGCACAGAAAAGGATTTCTTCAACTGTACAGAGTGGTGAGGCTCAAATCAATAAGCATTTCTGTGTCAGGCCTATGGATCAACAGTCTAAGTAGTGAGCACAGATGTACTTTTAGTATGGTGCAAATGAACATGGATGGATTAATAATGTTGACACATGTAATCTAGAATCATGAGCTATCCTAATCATACGCACCTACCTCACCATAGCTACTGTGCATTGGTAGAAGAGCATTGTGATGTATTTTATTGTTTATGCATTTGCTTTAATCCATCTCTTGTTTAACTAAGTAATTGATTATGTTTATTTTGGATGGCTAGTTACATAAATATCACACTTTGAATGTATTGCCTTGTGAGCTGATTATATAGATCAAAAACTACTGGATGGGCACTCAAGATGTACAGGAATTAATAGGTGAAGTATATTTTTCTTTAATAGACAGTTTGAATATAACATGGTGGTAGTGGTGATGGTAGTGCTGGTGCTGGTGGATTTCTGGGAACGTAGACCTGTTAGTGTGAGAGCATGTTGAAGGAATGAGTTAAACCCAAAGAATGAGTGAAGGTATCTCACAGCCTATGTATGAGGTATGAGACGCCAGGGGTATGAGATCCTATGGGGTATGAGACCCCAGGTATGACACTGGCCAGGTTTATACTCCACTTTTTCTGTAGGCCCCACTGTAACCTATTTATCTTGCTCCATTTTGGAGCACCAGAGGAGACCATTCCGTATGTCAAGTGGTACTCACCAAAGTTGTCTATTGTGATGAAGATCTGGAACAAATTCCATGATGAAAAGAGTTTCTATATGGTTGGCAAATTCCTGTAACCACTCGGGAAAGTTTGTGACACGCATTTGGATAAAACCTAGAGAGCTTGCCCATCAGTCTGTATGTCCATGACAATACAGATGGACAATGAGTTGTTCCTATAGTTGGACATAATTCCAAGTGAAGAAGGGCAGGTGGGATTGCCCTTGGAAAATTACAAAATTCTCTTTTAATGACTCCAAGCTTCCTTTGGAAACAAAGACCTGTATTTTAAATATCAATATTCTACAGGTGTTCCTCATTGGCAGGAAGACAAGGAATACAACAGTCTCTGAAGAATTAAAAATTATTATCATATAGAGACACTACAGAATGATAGTGGGTATGTGCAAGCTGCACTATAGAATTGAGGAAGAACAGAAATAGAAATGTCATCAGGGAAATCTATACTAAGAAGAAATATAGTCACGTAGTGAAGGCAAGAAATGACCAGTGGACTGCCAGAAAGCTTCACTGATATGCTAGAAACGTCAGGAAGTATTAAAGAAGGCCTCCAGAACACTGGGTGGACCCTCTGTGATGAACTTATGGAAGGACATGTGGCAAGAGTTGTGTGGTAAGAGTGTTGTAATTAGAATAGCCCTGACCTGAACAATTTTTATGATCTATGTGACCCTGGTCAACTCACTTCACCACTTCAACCTCGGATTCCTTCCTCTGTAAAATGGAGACAATAATTACACATACACAATGGGGTTGTTTTGAGTCCCTAATAAGATAATATGTGTAAAGTGTTTCAAAAATCTTAAGGCACTATATAAATCTTTGCTATTATTATTATTGCACAGGATTCTCAGGTATGGATAAGTTGTCATTAAGTCATTTCAATGTGTCCGGGACCCCATTTGGGTCACATTTCAGTGTGTTTGTGACCCCATTTCCTCTGCAGAGATACTAGAGTGGTTTGCCATTTCCTTATCCAGTTCATTTATCAGATGAGGTACTGAAGCAAACAGGGTTAAGTGACTTAAATCACACAGCTTAAGTATCTGAGGCCAGATTTGAATTCTGGAAGATGAGTCTTCCTGATTCCAAGCATAGGGCTGGAATTCCAAAACTGATGAGATTATAAATCATTAGAGTATTTTAAGTATAACTCAGTTCATTCACCCAGACCACATCCTTCCAAATGGACTATGGTTCCCATCCTATTTTTTTCTTAGCAAAGTTCCAAAGAGGAATAGTGACTATAAACAAGCATGGCTGGAGCCTTCCTGAAATAATGGGTCAGGAGAGCCACACACCAAAACTATTCATTCATTCATTCATTCACTCATTCATTCATTCATTCACTCATTCATTCTATTCCTGTTAGTAATTTGTGAAGGAATAGACTGCGGGCTTGCGGTAAAGGTCACTAGCATCTGAATTAAGGGTAAAGCAGACCAGAGAGAAACCACTCTATTTCCATTATGTAATCCCTCTAGCTTTAGCCGGAAGGAGCGCATGCGCAAGAATATACGCTTGCGCAGCCCGGAACTAAAGTGCCCCGGTCCAACAGTTCCACGCTTTCCGGTTTCCCCGGGATCCAACAGCTGTGGACTAAAGCCAATGGCGGCGCCCATCTTGCAGGTGGCGGAGGCTGCGACCGATGAGGAGGCAGTGACACCCAAACCAGGGCTCTTGGAGCCCGGAGCCGCCCCGTACGGAAACTTCCCCAGTTACTCCCGCTTCCACCCTCCTGAGCAACGGCTTCGCCTTCTGCCCGCGGCGCTGCTGCGGTGGCTGTTTCCCCCGGGAGGCCCCGATCCTCGGCCGCTGCTGGGGCTTGATGTGGGCTGTAACTCCGGGGTGAGTAACTGGAGAGCTCTGCGCATGTTCCGGCCCCTCCCCTGGCCTGGGGGAGGAAAAGCTGCCTGAAGGCGTTGCCGGGGCCACGTGTCGCGGTCATTTAAGGGGCCCGCCCTATGCCATTGGGATGACCAGTACCTCCCCGAGATCTTTCTCCCTACGAGTCCCTTGGAGACAAGTCAACAAGTATTTCAAAACCTACTATGTACTAGGCACTTACAAAGAATTAACCATCCAGGGGCAGCTAGGTGGCACAGTGGATATAGAGCACTGGCCCTGAAGTCAGGAGTGCCCGAGTGCAAGTGCGGCCTCAGGCCAAGCACTTGACACTTACTAGCCGTGTGACCCTGGGCAAGTCACTTAACCCCAATTGTCAAAAAAAAAAAGACTTAACCATCACTTAGCACTCCAAAGGTTGTGACTCTTTGAGAGCAGGGACTGTGTTTTGCTTCTTTTTGTGTCCCTGAACGTTTGGCACAGTGCCCGGCATGTAGTAGGCACTCAATAAATGCTTATTGATTGAGTGGGAAGTAGGTGCAATTATTATCCTCATTTTAAAATTGAGGCAATTGAGGCGAACAGGTTAAGTGACTTGCCCAGGGTGACACAACTAGTATGCATCTGAGGCTGGATTTGACCTTCGGTTTTTCCAGCTCCATGAGATAACGGGATATGAGATAGTGATGAGATAATGGGAGATGAGAAGGGAGAGAGTCCCAGAACTGGGAACCACCACTGAAAATTAGAAGTGAGGAGATGGTGTCTCCTGTTTGAGGAACACTAAGGAAGGCATTGCAACTAGAACAGAGGAGGAAGAGGGGAGTAAGGTATAAGAAGATTGGAAAGGTAGGAAGAGCTTTGAAAGTCAGAGGATTTTATATTTGATCCTTAAGGCAACAGGGAGCCACTGGAGTTTATTGAAGAGGTGGTTGAGGTGGGGTGACGTGGTCATACCCCTACTGTAAGATCATTTTGACAGCTGAGTGGAGAATGGACTGGAGGGAGGAGAGACCACCCTCCCTGCTCATCAAGAGGCAACTATATAGGTGTTTTTAGTGCCAGGATGGAATCCTGAGTATAATAATGGGATTTCTGTACAGTTCATGCCCTTAAGCGTGGCCTTTGCTGAAAGCTGGGGAGCATGAGGCCTAGCTGAAGTGATTTGCTGGCATAATGTTTTATTAGAATAGTGCCAAGCAAAGGTGGGGAGGAGTGAATTTGTGAGAAGTAGCACAGAGGAGTATGGGATGAGGGGTGTCCAAATTTCACTTGTAAATTCATCAGACAGCAGTCTGAGACCCAGAGTCATGCAATGGACATATTTGCTCTCTCCAGTAGTGCCAGGAAATGACCTGTCCTTGCCTTCTGTTCCTGTTGGATTCTTGTGTCTTTTTTTTTTTTTTTTTTTTTGACTAGGCAATTGGGTTAAGAGACTTGCGTCGGGTCAGTAAGTGTTATGTGTCTGAGGTCGGATTTGAACTCAGGTCCTCCTGAATCCAGGGCCGGTGCTCTATCCACTGCACACCTAGCTGCCCTGATTCTTGTGTCTTCTGTTCAATCCTCTATAGAGGAATTCTTTCCTCTGTGCTGTTGGTATCAGTGTAGCAATTCATCCTACTGTCCGCGGCCCTTGCTCTGTGACTGGCCCACATTCTTTTCTGGTCATACTTTTTTCATTGAAATCTTTTATGCAGTTTCTTGTTTGGCAATATACAGCAGCTTGCCCACCTCCTGTGCTTTCACAGACCTTTGGGTCACTTAAATATTGATTCTTAGGTGGCTGTGGTATTCCATGACTTTCAGTTATTCATAGAATACTAATGTTAACAAGATAATTTGTTGTTGTTGTTTCAGGGGAGCGGCTTAAGATCGTTGCCATCAATATATAATTTTCCAAATGCAGTCCAGCCTGTTCCCCTGTTCTCTTCCTCCTGTTCCATTCTGGGCCCAGTTAGTTGTCTTTCTGCAGTGTCTGTCTAAGATATATGAATTGATGAACTGTTTCATTGGACTGATTGCCCATACAGCAATATCATCCACTTAGATGAAGAATACTGTATTGTTAGGCCAGACTCTTGAGTGGTTGTGAATTTTGCTAGGGAATCTTTGAAGTGGGTATTTGTTATTTGAGTCATTTCAATCACGTCCAACTCTCCATGACCTCATTTGGAGTTTTCTTGGCAAAAATACAGGAGTGGTTTGCCATTTCCTTCTCCAGCTCATTTTACAGATGAGGAAACTGAGGTAAACAGAGTTAAGTGACTTGCCCAGAGCCACACAGCTAGTAAGTGTGAGGCCTGATTTGCACTCACGGAGATAGATCTTCCTGACTCCCAAGCCCAGTGCTCTATCCACTGTGCTACTTAGCTGCCCTGAAGTGGGTATAATTTTATTCTAATCATACCTCTAATACATTCATGACCCTTTTAAAAACCTATTTATTGCAACTGCTGGAAAAATTGTAGTGGAACCAGTGCCGTGAGATATATTCCCAAAAAATCATTTCCTCCTCCCACTTCCTTATCTCAACACATACTCCCGATTGCTTGACCTTGAAAAGAAAAATGAACCCTTCATTTGCCTTTTGAAAACAAGAGAAATATAACTTGTAGTAGGGTGGGAGCCCCAGAAGGGGAGAATGAATTTTATACAGGAAGAATGATATGTATGAAAGCACAAGGGCAAATCCTGGGAAACAGTGAGGTTGAACTAGAGTACAGTGAGACAGGAAGGCACTGTTGGGAAGGTCTTGGGACATAGGCTAAAGGGTTTGTATTTGAGAAGCCCAAGGTTCAGAACAGAGTGTAGTATGGAATTGAACATTGGTGTCAAACTCAAATGGAAACAAGAGGCACCTAATCTGTGCACAAAGATCCCTGAAGGCCGCAGATTGACCAAGTTTTAAAATGTAATGTTATCTACATTTTACTGTATTTTTATTTATTTTGTGAGTATTTCCCAAATTACATTTTAATCTGGTTCTCGAGGGGCCCGTGATATTTGACAGCTGGAGTAGAGGATAAGGACCTTGTTGCTGTGGACCAGTGGAATAACTGGAAATGAAGAGATTTGAAAAACGGTGCAGAGGACATAGGTTGGTCAACAGGATGTAAGCTTCTGGAGGGGAGGGGCTAGGTGTGAGAGAATTTGAGGGGAGAGTCAGAGAATACTTGTAACCCCATGCATATCAGCACTTGAATTAATTGGCCATAATGATAATCTTGGGGTGTATTATGGTTACAAAGCATTTTTATATACATTCTCTAGTTTAATCCTAACAACTTTTGGAGGTAGATATACAAGAGTTATCATCCCTACCTTACAGATGAGGAAACTGAGTCCCTGAGAGATGAAAAGACATGGCTCAGCCACAAAGCTAATAAATGACAGAATTGGAACTTGTACCTGAGACCCTCCAACCGCAAGGCTGATTCTTCCTACTTACCTCATGTTGTCTCCCATGTGGAATCTAAGAAGCCAGGAGTAAAAATATGGAGCCCACGGTGGTGGTCTGCAGGGTTGAGTAGTGCTATTGATTTAAAAAGTGCGTGACAGTGATCTAATGGGGAAGATAGCCAATGGAGACGAATAGAGCCAGTCTATCAGTATGTGTATCCTGGGCTGTGTTCCCAAGGCTTCAGAGACACACTGGATTTCATAGGAAAGAGGTAAAAGCTAATTTTAGTGAACTGATGGAATAAATGTAGATGATCATGGTGGAGCTGTGGAAAGAATATAGTATTTGTCCTTATTAGAGGACCTGGGTTTGAATTCTGGCTTTGCTGTTTACTGTTTGTGTGACTTTTGGCACGTCATTCACTCCTCTGGATGTTAGTACCTTCATCTGTGGAGTTAGGGGGTTGGATGAGGTCACCTCCAAGGGCCTTCCAGCTATAGCATTGCATGAGGAGCCACGCTCCTCTGAGGCAGTGGGGACTAGTAGAAAAGTCCCACACTTGACTTTTACTGCCTGCATAATACTGAGGAATCATTTAACTTTTCTGAGCCTGTTTCCTCATCAGTTAAGATGAAAGTAATAATGTTTGAGGCAGGTAGGTGGCGCAGAGGATAGAGTGCTGGGCCTAGAGTCAGGAGGAACTGAGTTCAAGGCTGGCCTCAGACAGTTAAGAGCAGTGTGACCCTGAGGAAGTCACTTAGCCCTGTTTTCTTCGGTGTCCTCATCAGTAAAATGAGCTGGAGCAGGAAATGGCAAACCACTCCAGTATCTTTGCCAAGAAAACCCCAAATGGGGTCACACAGAGTCAGACATGACTGAAATTATCTACCGCCTTGGGTTGTTGTGAGGAAAATGTTTTGTAAACTTTAAGTTTTACATAAACATGCATTACTATTTTTAGTGTCTGCCTAGATGTCTCACTCAGCTCCTTGGGTGGAGTCTTTCCCTAAATAACCTAAACCTCCAGTCTCAGAAATTACAGACAGTTCATGACACCGTGTGTCCACTGGAGGGCACCAAGAACCTAAACAGAAAAGCTTACTCCTGTGCAGGATGCCTGTTCTCAGGTTGTAGCTTAGGTTCATTCAAAGAGTAAACCAGTAAATCACTTCTGAAGTATCTGTTGCTTGCTGAACAAAGTCAACTTCTTATTTGCAAGTGTGGAAATCTTTAGTAATACCCCAAGATCAGATAAATCGGGTTAATACCAGAATCATTTCACAGAATCTCAGAGTTCACAGGGCTATCTAACCCAACCAGTCTCATACATCCTGAAGGAATGGTCATCCAGCCTTCACTGGAAGACTTCTAGTGAAAGAGAATACCAGACTTTTTGAGACGGTTCTTTGTGCTTTGGGATAGCGCTACTTGTTAGGAATTCTGTCCTTACTTTTAGCCAAAATCTGCCTGTCTGCAGCTTTCCTCTATTGCTCCTAATTCTCCCTTCTGGGGCTACAAATCTTATTCTCCTTTTGAATGAAATGCAATGGTGGCAAGGTTGATATGCCCTAGGGAGGGGGGAGCTGTTTTCTTCTCTTCCCACTCACTAGGGAGAGGCTGAAAAATGACAGTACCCTTTTGGATTTCCACAGGAACTGAGTATTGCTCTATACAGACACTTCCTCTCACTTGAAGAGGGAGAGATCTGTCCAGTTTCCACTAAAGACCTCCGCTTCCTTTGCTGTGACATTGATCCTGCCCTGGTGGATCGAGCTGAGAAAGACTGCCCCTTTCCTGCAACTATGTCCTTTGTCACCTTGGACATCATGGATCCCCAGACCCGGGAGCCCCTTTTGAGTTCCTTCCTGAACCAGTTTGGCCGCTCAGCCTTTGATATTGTCTTCTGTATGTCCATCACCATGTGGATCCATCTGAACCATGGGGACAATGGCCTACTTGCATTCCTGGCCCGTCTTGCCTCTCTCTGCCGCTACCTCCTGGTTGAACCACAGCCTTGGAAGTGTTACCGGGCAGCTGCCAGGCGCCTTCGAAAGCTAGGCCGCCATAACTTTGACCACTTCCGCTCTCTCGCCATTCGTGGTGACATGGCTGATCGTATCATTCAGATTCTTACCAATGACCATGGCATGGAACTGGTGTGCTGCTTTGGCAGCACCAGCTGGGACCGAAGTCTGTTGCTGTTCAGGGCAAACCAGCCGTCAGAGCCTATGCCATCCCTGTGACCAAGATGAAACATAATGAACAGAGTAAATTAACAACCTTGAAGCAACACGATGAGAGGGATGGAGAAGCAGATTGAGAGAAACCAAAAGAATACTGACCCGGCTGTGAAGATTTCTGGGTTCATCCTCTCCTTGACTGTTAACAAGGTAGCATCAAGACCCAATAGAAGTTATTGGATGAATAGTCAAGATAAATGATACTTGTTCCCCATTGCTTGGGGACAGATCATGAAAGGAAAAGCCCAAATCAGCAAAGCCCTGGGATTTCTGATGTAGAATACAGGGATGTCCATTATGAGTTAGACATGGTGCAGAGGCTGTTTGAGGGTTTTCTTCTTAGGAGGATGAGCTGGAACCTGGCCAGCCCTAAAATGAATTGATCATATTTGTCTTTGGTCTAGTTTCTTGAGGAGAGGGAGGGTGTTCCTCTGGACTGGAAAAAGACTAGCTGTTTTCACATTATATTCCTAGGTATCATGCTGAAACCATATAATCTGGAAGGAGGACTTACTGACCTGGGTAAAATAAAGGATTATGGAAAAGCCGTCTTATCTCTGTCGAAAAGGGCAAGTCTAAAAAATGCAAAGACTTAGAGTAGGCCACACAAATGCAGTTGGATGTGTATGCCCAGACAGAACCAATAAACACAGTTTACAAAATCAACATGTAAATCAATAAAAATAATGTGTTTTGCTTTGTTTTGTAATGTGGATTTTTTTTTTAATGGATAAGAGTGAAGAGAGATCCTGGGATATCCAAGGGAATACCCAGCTTTCTCCTGGGGAGGACTGAGCTAGAGAATATCAACAAGGTTGACTCAGTCCAGAACAGTGTATCTGTGAGTTACAGATCAGTTATACTTTCTTACAGTCTAATGGTTGCTTCCAAAACACGTAAGTATGAGAGTCTAGAGAATGTGTAAAAGTAAAGTATGTACATAAATGCAGATTTAACAATTAGACAGAAATATAGATGTAAAATAGCAAGGATTAGGATGACCAGAGCCAGAGGTTTTCAGATGAGAAGGCCTTCCTGGAGGAACTGAATCTCAAGGAGTTTGGGTGGTGGAAAGGATGGATAACCATGGTATAATGGCCTTGAATAATCTGCTTCTGCCAGTTATTACCCAGGTAATCTTGGGTATGTTATTTCATCTCTCCAGACGTGTAGTTTCCTTATCTATTAAATGACGGGATTGAAATTACATTTGACCTAGAGATTCCACTGTTGGATATATACCCCAAGGAGGTCAAAGACAAAAAGAAAGACCCCGTATTTACTAAAGTATTCGTAGTAGCATTTTTTTTTTGTGGCTGCTAAAACCTGTAAAAAAAAAAAAAGGTGGGTGTCCATCAGTTAGAGAATGGTCAAACAAACGTTACATACAGAATTATTGTGTGCTAAGAAATGACGACTATAACACATGAGGAACATGGGAAGACTGCTATGGACATAGAGACTGAAATAAGTAGAACCCAAAAAACTCCATATCCAGTAATATGAAGGAAAAGACCACTAACTTGAAGCCATACACTGTGTATTTAGAATGACCATTCAACCCCAGAGAAGAAAGGAGGAAGTACACTTCCTTCCTTTTCTTGGAGAAGCAGGGAGACTGTGCAGAATGATGCATACATGCACTATCAGACTGGGTCACTTACTGAGTTGGTTTTATTTTCACTGTTTTTCTTTATAACTTGGAAAGGCTTCCTAAGTGGGACAGGGTGTGTATCCGGAAGTGATTATGATGTAAAAAAAGACATCAGTGAAACTTTTTTGTAAATAAATGAAGGAGTCAGACTAGCCCTTTAAGATTCCTTCCAGCTCCTACTCTTAATTTAAGTCAACAAGCATTTATTAAGTGCTTGCTTAATGCCAGGTACTGGGATAAGTGCTGGGGATACAGAGGAAGACAAATGTATGGTTCCTGATCTCAAAGAGCTCACATTCTAATGAGGAGATAATGTAGAAACAACTACGTATATACAAGATGTGGAGAGAGTAGTTGAAAAGTCTCTCCTGCACTGAATTATGAGCATAGTGAGGGTCCTATAAGAGATTTATTTGTGGGGTAGGGAGAATATATGTTAAGGCCTTAATAGTAAGTTCTGGTAAGGAATTAGAAATTTATGGAAAGAATCTTTTTATTTTTTTTGGCTAGGCAGTGGGATTAAGTGACTTGCCCAGGGTCATACAGCTAGTAAGTGTTATGTGTCTGAGGCTGGATTTGAACTCAGGTCCTCCTGAATCCAGGGCTGGTGCTCTATCCTCTGCGCCATCTAGCTGCCCCCGAATTTGAAATTCATGCAAGGAATATTAGAAAGCTATTGCAAATCTTTGGGTAGTAGAGAAACTGATGAAAATAATGTTAGGAAATGATTCTTGTTGCTGTGTGTAGCATAGACAGAGTAGGAAGAAACAGCACGACCAGTAAGGAGATACAGCAGGAAGTAGCTTAAGCTAAGTTGTCAGTGGATATGTGTTATAAGAAGTGATGAATATGAAGAATTTAGAGAAACATGGAGAGACTTAAATGAACTGATACAGAAGGAAATAAGCAGAATCAGGAAGACAGTATGCACAATGACTACAACATAAATGAGATGAACACTGTGTTTATAATTAACAAACAGCCTCAGAGAAGAGTTGAAAAAATGCACCTCATCTTCATTAAAGAGATGGGCAAATAGCAAAGTGGAAGAGTAGACCATCAGTCCTGGTGTCTGTTAGTTTTGCCGAACTGCTTTTTTCTCCTTTTAAATCTTTGTTAGGAGGGTTAACTCATTGTGCAAGGGAGGGGGAGGAATACCTTTGGAAATAAATATGAACTAGAAACAAAATGTACCGATAAAAATGACGGAAATGCTCTTTAAAAGAGGAGATGTGTCAGACAACAGGAAACCCTTGACTGGAGGGAAAGTAGAAGGTCAGTATTAGATATGAAAATTACAGAGTCATTTACATCTAGATGGTAATTGAAATTTTAAGAGTGAAAGTAGATAAGGGAAAGCTTGAGAGGACCAGCACAGGGAGATCCATGACATGGCAGCATTTTATTGAATATGCTGTCTTCCAGCAACAGGGTGAAGCCCCACTTAAGACTCCTGAAAAATGGCTTTCCCTAGGGGAACCTTGTGCAATCACTGGATTGATCCAAATGGAGGCTTCATAGAGCCTAATTAGGGTCGTCCTTTTTATTCAGATCACTTCGAGGTATGCAGCCTAGAGAGTCATTGCATGTTGGCTTGATAGATTCATGTGATGACCCGGCAGAGCATATGTAGTTCCAGTAGTCAGGATTAGACTGTGATCACTGCTGTAGTTGGGACCAAGCAAAATCCTTTATATACCCTGTCTGTATAAAGTCTTCCATAAATTCCCTGCCCCCTACCAAGTAAATGAATACAGAGAACAGCATCAGAATTTGTATAGGAGGGATATGAGAGTACGGGAGAGAAGGAGTATGCCTCTCTAGGCACACTAATTGCACTATTGGTGGAGTTTTGATGATGGAAGCAAAGGTCCCTTGTATACAAAAATATTTATAGCAGCACTTATCAGTCAATAAACAAGCCTTCCATGAATGTTGAATCTGTGCCAGGCACTATGCTAAGCCCTGGGAATCCAAGAGGTGGAGATGAGCAGGTAGAGCTTTGTAGGCATGGGTACAAGTATAGTACAAAGGCAAGGGTGGTGAGAGTTGGAATGTAGTGTAGGAGGAACAGCAAGTGGGCCATTTTAGCTGAATATGAAGTGTATATTATAAGTCTGGAAAGGCAGGAGGCAGACTGAAGTGCTACAAATGCCTAATAGAGAGGTTGGTAACTTATCCTAAAGGGAAGAGCTTTTTGAGCAGGGGATTAGCATTAGATATGGAGCGTATTAAAGCGCTTTGGCAGTTGTGTGGTAGATAGACTGAAAATAGAGGGTTGTATGGGAGGAAAACCAAGGTGACCAGTATGGCAGAACTGCAGAGTGCATGGAGGATCTTTGATAGTATTTCCTGGTCACCTGATTACAAAAGCAGCCAGGACTTGAGGGGTTGGGTCTCTTCCCTCAATGTTTGGACTTCAGACCAGTAACATGATCAGCAATCGCCCAGGAAAGCTTCTCCCACCAAAATCACCCATATCCCTTCCCCGACCTGAATGTCCTTCCCCTGCTATGGCTAAGTGAACCTTCTTTTAGATCAGAGGTTCCCAAACTTGTTTGGCCTACCATTCCCTTTTCAAAAAAAAAAAAAAATTACTCAGCACCCCCCTGGAAATCTACTTTCTTTAACTCTTTATTTTTTTTAATTTGTATCATTTCAAAAAATATAAAATATATTTTTAAATGATGCATCTTAAATTTAATAATTTATTGTAAATTTGTGGGTTTTTTCCCAGCATTGAAATTTTGATGATGCAATATTATATCATGTAACCATCTAGTATCAAATCATAAACACGCACACATTCCCAACGATGCTCAACAAGTTCACCTGCCAATACTTGCTTGTTAAGACCTGTTGGTGGACTTGATCAGTTTTACCTTGCATCTTGTGTGTTTATTTGGAAAATAATATAATCACTACAACTTTAACTCTGTTACACAACAGATGAAACATGTACAAACCATTTTTCAAAGTTTTCTTATCTTCTTATGCTTCCACTGCCCCCTTATTTTTATTCAACACCCCCCATTTGCACCCAAGGCTACTACTGCCTCCCTATCCCCATCCCCATTGTGTTCCAGCACCCCCTAGGGAGCAGTATCCCCTACTTTGGGAACAGACTTATAAGTGTTTCATTTCATTCCAGTTACAAAGCAGGTACATAGCCATCCTGGTTGGCCCTGGCCTGTGACACCAGTCCTTCCTTCCTTATTCCATCTCTTGTGGTTAGAGTTGCCAACCCATTGAAGTTTTTTTGCCTACTCAGAAGGTTTTTTATACAACCCAAGAAAGAAGTTCAAGTTCCTTTTCCCAGTGATGGTTCAAACAATTCCTTCCTTAATAGGGTTTGGAATTATTGGAAGGTGCTTTGCTTTTTAATGCTGTGAGGGATTTAATTGTCCTTGGGAATTCAGCTGGAAGAAAGGTGATCCTTTAGGTCAGTGGTGTCAGAATCAAATAGACACATGAAAAAAAGGAGGATCCCTGTGGGCTTCTCATATTGTCTTAGAAAATGACATTAATATTATCTATGTTCTAATGTATTTTTATTTATTTTGTTAAATATGTACCAATTACACTTAAATCTGATTTGGGCAGTGCTCCTAGAGGTCTCTTTGTTTGGCACCTCTGCTTTAGCTGACTTAACGGTAATCCTGAGTCCCTGGATGAAGGTAAGGGTGAGTTTTCATCCAGTATCCCTACACACACGTGCACGCACGCACACACACACACAATATAAAGGAATAATTTCTTGATGGAAGCCTCTAAAGCAGCCAAAATTTTATGTCATCCAGAGAAGCAGAGGTTTTGGCTACTGGGCTAAAGAACACTGAGTGGGTGGCATTATGAGGCCCAAGACAGTTTTCAAGGAAGAGACTTATGATCACTTAGTTACCTTGCTACAGATGACCTGGGCCTGGACCAGTGAAGGCATTGGAGGAATCAAGCATCTGTGCTATGGGCCTAATATTCCTGGTGGTCATCATTTTTATATCAGGAGACCTGCTCTGAACTGCCCCTAACATTACCCCCATTGTATGAACGATCCTTTTTAGAAGATTGTTTGGTTTTATATTTTAATGGTTGTATTAAATTCCTCAAATGCTGTTTATTGTAGGCTTCTTCCTGAGGTCAGAATTGTTTTAAGATTATTTTAATGGGGAAAAGTTCTCTATTTTTTATTATTATTAATAGATATTATTATCTATTTATCTATTATTATTATCTATTTATTATTTATTGGGACTTTGTTACCAAGAGCTGCATGTGGTATGGGAGGCGTGGTTCTTGTTTATTGGAAGCAGAGCTGGTCTTCCTTTAGGGAGGCCATTCTTGGGATCATCATTGGTTTGACTTCCGTGCCACCTATAAAGGCCCATCCTGTAGGGAGTTGGTGGGAGTTAGTGCTAAGGTTTAGCAGAATTTTCACTGCCCTGCAGGGACACAATTTTCTGATTTAGCATGGCCATTCCTGTGGCAAATGCAGATGCAGAGAACTAACATTTCATCAGAATCGTATCCTTTTTAATCTTAAGCAAATTTGTTTTTATCACACTTTTTGGTCCACAAATATCTCATTGCATTCTGAGCCAGACCCTGAATCACTGCACTGGCCTGGTCTAGGCCAGGCTTAGAGTATATATAGCCTTGAATGACAGGTTGAACAGCTTGGATTGAAGGGTTGCAAGTTCTTAAGTACTTGATAGATGTGGAAAAAAAGTGATGAACTAGACTAAAAGAGAGGATGTAAACAGATGAATTAGAAGGCTAATGAAGTCATCCAGGTGTGAAGGGATGAGAACCTGAGCTAAGGTGAAAACAGTGTGGGAAATCCAAAAGACATTAAGAAGGAAGAATCAGCAGGATCAGGTGACTCACTGACATAGTGAGCCAAGGTGACAGCAAAGGTAATAGGTAATAAATTGTGTCTGGAGATATAAATGTGGAAGTCAACCACAAAATGATAATAGCTAAAGTTCAGAAAGTAGGTGAACTCATAAAGGGCTGACTGTAGAGACAGAACAGCAGTAGACTAAGACCTGAAACTTAAGAACACCAATAAGGCAGGTACAAAGACAATAAGTATTTATTTAGTGTTTATAGGCACTGTGCTAAGCCCTGAAGATAAAAATAAAAGCAAAAAGATAATCCCTGCTTTCAAGGAATTCATATTCTAATGGGGGAAGACAATATATAAAAGGCAGCTGATAAATGAGGTAGAAAAGGGGGTAACAACGTCTAAAGGGTCAGAAACACAGTTGGGAACAAAGCATGGCCAGTCTGGTCCTATCCCCAAAACAGAGGCCTTCAGAAGGAACTCATCAATAGGAGAAGGGGGCTGGCAGAGGGACATTCCAGAGTGAGAAGTTTCCTGAATCATGGTGGCAAAATCCAAGAATGTCAGAAGGGAATTTTTAAAAAGCTGAGAGGTACTGGTCAGAGAGTTAGGAATAGACTCATAAGACAGTGTCATGGAAACCAGGGGAGAGAATTTCATGTAAAGTACCAAGCAAAGGTAAGGTAGCCAGCTAGACTCACTACCCTAGATTTCCCCTCCCCATTTCTCCAGATCAGCTTTGTAAAGTAAAAGTTTATGGGGAAAACATCTCAGCACTTCAGAGGAGTACCACGATAAGCATCTTCTTACTAAATTTGATATCACTGCTGGCTGGTCCACAGGGTCAAATGTATCAGGGAAAATGATAATTTCTTTTTTAATTAATTTTTTAATTTTTTATTAATTTATTTTGAGTTATCAACAATCACTTCCATAAGCTTTCGAGTTTTAAATTTTTCTCCCCATCCCTCCCCACCTCCCTCCCAAGACAGCGCATAATCTGATATAGATTATACATATACATTCGTTTTAAACACATTATCACGTTAGTCATGTTGTAAGGAAGAATTAGAACCAATAGGAGTAACCACAAGGAAGAAGAAACAAAACAAAACAGAAGGGAAAAAAAGAGCAAATAGTATGCTTCGATCTGCATTCAAACTCCATGGTTCTTTCTGTAGATGTGGATAGCATTTTCCATCAGGAGACTTTTGAAGATGTCTTTGATCCTTGCATTGATGAGAAGGGATAAGTCTATCAAAGTTAGTCATCGCACAACGTGGCTGTTACTGTGTACGACATTCTCCTGGTTCTGCACATTTCACTCAGCATCAGTCCATACAAATCTTTCCAGGCTTTTCTGAAGTCTGCCTGCTCATCATTTCTTATAGCACAATAGTATTCCATTACATTCATATACCACAACTTGTTCAGCCATTCCCCAGTTGATGGGCAGAAAATGATAATTTCTAGGGGCAGCTAGGTGGCGCAGTGGATAGAGCACCAGTCCTGAAGTCAGGAGGACCTAAGTTCAAATCTGGCCTCAGAACAAACCCTGGGTAAGTCACTTAACCCCAATTGCCTTAAAAAAATGATAATTTCTTAAGAAAAGATCATTATATTTAGAGAGAAAGAGGTCATCTTAGAGACTACAATTTCAATTGGATGGAGGAGTAGAAGACATTGTAGGAGCTTAAGGAAAGAGAGAAAAATGAGGAAATGGAGGAAGTATTTGAGGAATCGAGCTAAAAAGAAAGGAAAAAAATAGGATGAAACTTGGAAGAAAGGGGTCAAATGAAGGTTGTTTTTGGTTTTTAGAAAGGAAAAGCGTATGACTGAAAAAGGAATGCCAACAGTAGTAAAAAGGAGAAACAAGATTATTGAAGCCCGAGGATGTGTTGCCATTTCTGCTGGGGTTTGAAGAGAGAGCCCAGATTCTATGCCAATGGATCCCTTCTCCCACTCATCACTGGGAACTGAGAGAGAGACAGAGACAGAGAGAGCAGAAAGTGAGAGGGAAGAAAAAAGAGATGCTACCTGTCCTTTAGTGAGAGTGGACGTCGTCTCTCCTTTCAAACAAATGCAGTCCCTCTCCCCTTAGCAAACCCACTGGGGTATGTTTGTCACATCCATCCTTATCCCCAATTCCACTCATCTCACTGAAGGTGTTGGGGAAGCTTAAGCATTGTCCTTTGGAGTGTTTCCCACTGTGCTTTGCACTAAAGAGTCTCAACAAAGTTTACATGTCACAGTTCTTTATGGCCTCCTAAGTCCCACACAAAGAGTCCTAAGCTGTTCATTCAGCAGAGTTCTTAGACAATACCAAAATCAACATTTCCAGGGCCCCTACTTCAGTCACAAGGTCATTTTAGTCCAGTCCTACCAACTATGTCATCTATATTGCACTGTATTTTCCCCCTGGGGCAGGTTGTGGTCTGTACAGCAAAATATATTTCTTCCTCAAATATCCAGGGTACTCTGCTTTGTGTTTCTAGGTATAGCACAAACAGCAACCTTTCATTTCAGAATTTGGCTTGGGATATTATGTCCCATCTGAAAACCTACCATGATTCTATAGTCACCATTGGATAAACAGTCTGTGAACTCCATAGCATTTCCAGGTCCTTAAATGATTGAATCTTTCTGGAGGGTTAGCCAGTATACCCATTTTCATAGCATGATACATTACTGTTGTAAGTTTGTGAGTTTAATATTCAGGGAACCATTGTCTTTCCACTTAGGCAATTGACCCTAATTCTAGGCAAAGCAATCAAGAGAACATCTTGCATGTTAGACCTGCAGGGCTTGACATATGAAGTGACAATGATACCATCACATAGGACCTTATGTCATAGACCTCTGAAGCAATGGCCTACCATCTGGCCTCATAATGCCACCCACTCAGTGTTCTCTGGCCCAGTAGCCAAAACCTCTGCTTCTCTGGATGACATTCCCTGTGTGTGTGTGTGTGTGTGTGTGTGTGTGTGTGTGTGTGTGGTGTGTGTGTATACTGGATAAAAACTTGATATAGCAATGGCTGTACCTCATTCCAACCACAGTTACATGTACAACTGGAAGAAATGATGTAGGATTATCTCAAAATTGCATTTCAAACTCCATGTATGTTTAGCACATACAGAAGAAGCTTGAGCCACAAAATGGTTACTTTAAAAAAAAAAAGGTTAGTTTTAACAGTCTAAAGAGAAGAAAATATCTGTCAATAACAGTGGATAGCATGTTTATTATCACCCTACCCTCCTTTTTACTGAAGGAGAAAAACAACAAGAATTCCCTCATGTACTTAATTGCACTAAGATAAACAACTTCTATCATCACTTGGCAGCTAACCTAAGCCTCAGTTTGCTCATTTACAAAATGGGATAATAATACACTTCATACCTCATGCTTCCTCCACCTCCCCCCCCTTTTTTTTTGGAGAGGAAAGAGCTTTGTAAACTATTAAGAGCTTTTCAAATGTGAGTTTTTGTTCAAAATCATACAGCACAGTGGTGGTGACAGAGATGAGCCTTCAGCCCGTCTCATGACTCCTAATCTTGTGTTTTTCTGCTTCCTGACATATTCTACACTCTCATGAGCAGTGCAAACAGTGTCAGATGTTGTCCATACCATCCAAATGGCCAAGATGTCAAGCTCCTAAACGGGGGTCCTGATCCTTTTTTGGTGTCCTAGACCCCTTTGACAGCCTGATGAATGAAGCCTATGGACCCCTCACTCAAAATAATGTTAAATGCATAAAATAAAATACATAAGATTACAAAGGTACTCAATCATATTGAAATACAGTTATAAAAATATGTAGAAAACAAACAAAAACAACTTCACAGACCCCAGGTTATGACTTGTGTAGACAGTGAGATTAGTTGCAGGTTGTCCTATGGAATCAGGGAACCCCATCTGTACAATTTACAGAAGTGAGTGAGTAGCTTCCTGAGATGCTGTCTACCAAACAATCATCAACACAATGTCCCCATTTAAATAATGCCACCAGGCTCCTCTGTTATTAACATCTTTCAACCCCTTATGGAAGTTCTCTGGATGGGAAAGGAAGGGAAACACTGGGGAATATATATGGATCCAAAAACAAAAAAAATCAAGTTATTTAAAATTTAAAAAGAACTTTGGTAGAACCTAATGTCATAACTATTGAAATTTTTAAGGAAAAAAATTGCATTTTAATAATAATGACTAACATTTATGTAGTACTTTAAATTTTGCAAAGGGCTTTACCAGTTAGGTAATGAGGTGGATAGAGTCCAGGCCTGGAGTCAAGAAGACTCATTTTCCTGAGTTAATCTAGTCTTAAACAATTACTAGCTGTGTGACCCTGGGCAAGTCATTTAATCCTGTTTGTCTCAGTTTCCCCATCTGTAAAATAAGCTGTTGAAGGAAATGGCAAAACATTCCAGTGTCTTTGCCAAGAAAACCCCAAATGGGGTCACAAAGAGTCCAACATGACCAAAAGGACTGAACAACAGCAACTTACATATATTACCTCACTTGAATCTAACAATAGCCTTTTTTGTAGATGAGAAAAACTGAGTTTCAAAAACATTGAGTGATTTGCCCATGGCCATGAATCTAGTAAGTATCAGAGGCAGAATTTGAACCCATATACTCCAGACTCCAATCCCAACATTCTATCAATTATAGTACCCTGTGTATAAATAACAACAAATATACTTATAAGACATAAAAATTCAGGTACAGAAATGTTGTCAATGTGCTGGAAACTTCCAGTTATTTGGAAACATCCAAATATTATGAAAAAGTGCCTAGCAGGTTTTCATTTGGCACCAAATAAAGGCCAAAGATTTCAAACCTGCCACTGTTGTTCAGTCTTGAAGAAGAAATGTGAGAAAGCTGATGGTGATAGCATCTCACGGTCTCCAATTTATCCCTATACATAGCAACTATAATAACAGTCCTTGAATGTTTTCATTGCTGTTTTCCTACAGAGACTCCTTGTTATCCATTGTTTAGACCCAAACTTTTCCGCCTTTCTTTCATATTCTTGAACTTTACTACAGAAAAGAAATCATCCAAAAAAAACTATCAGATAATGGTTAAAAAATAGAAAAGTTTATCAGTGAAACAGATTAGGTTCACAAGGACCAGAGGCAATTGAACATAGTAGCATAGTGTTTGATAAACTTTCCCTAACTCCAAAACTAAGGTAAGGATTATTTAATAAAAATTGCTAGGAAAACTTGAATGCTGTCTGGAAAAAATTAGTTCAGGCCAACATCATACATTATATACCACAATAAACAACAAGTGAGTGCAAGATTTCGATATAAAAGTAAAATCATAAATTTGAAAAGCAGGGGAGGAAATAAATAACCTTTCACAATTATGAATAGAGAACAAGTTCTTGACCAAAGTGGAGATAGAAAAGATCACAGGATTAAATGGACAATTGTGATAATATGGAATTGAAAAATCTGCACAAACTAAAGTTAAAATTAGGAGGGAAACTTAGCTGGGGGGAAAAAAATGTTTGCAGAAAATTTATCTGATAAAAGTCTGGGATCCAAGACTTGGAGATTTTATTCAAACATGTAAGAAGAAAAGCTATTTCTACATGAAGTATTGAATGAAATGGATGAGCTTCTATCTGAGCCCATGACAGTCTTTATTACGTTAATGTTTGCTTCAGACAATCTGAGTGGGTGGCTGAATACAGTTCTAAAGATGGATATGACTAGGATTGTACCTATCCTCACCTTGTGAGTTTGAGTGAAACTGACTGTTGGCAAGAGGAGTTTTTTTTTTGTTTTTTTGTTTTTCCAGAGAAGATGAACATCAAGCCTGGCCATTTCATCAGCAGACATGTCCCAGAAGTGATTTAGATAATGCAGTACAAGGTGAAATGTCAAATTCCTAATTAGCAGTCTTATAAACTGTAACAGATTGATAACAATTTGTTGTTGTTCAGTCATGTTTGACTCTTCTTGGCAAAGATATCAGAAGGCTTTGCCATTTACTTCTCCAGGTGTCCCTGTTTTACAAATGTGGAACTGAGGCAAATAGGGGTTAAGTGACTTGCCCAAGGTCACACAGATTTTCCCAACTCCAAACCAATGCTCTTATCTACTGTGCCACCTAGCTGCCCTAAATAACAGTAGCCTTGAACTAAGTTATTGAATACTGGTTAATTCATTCATGTTTAGCACTTCTTGAATATGTAGGAATAAATTATCAATCCAATTATGGGTACCCTGCTTTTGGCAGAACTCTAGATGTGAGCCATAGATATAAATAAAATCATTTCTATTGCATTGGGGCAGGAGTTTTAGTGAGCTAAAGAGAAAAAACAGGAAACCTAGCACCCTTTCAGTCATACTCCATAGGACTGAAACTGGTCAAAACTTCATGCCTGGTTATAGAACACAGGGTAGCTCAGCACCCTAGCCCCTGTGGCCCAGGCAGCAGTTCCATAAAGTTTGATAAAGAAAACCTTGAAAGATTTAAGAACTCTGACATGTTTATTTTTTTAATATAGAACAAAAGTTCAGAGGGAAACATGGACAAGCAGGACAGCTTTGTAACTAATGTGTTGAATTTAAATTAAAAAAAAAGTTTCCTTGATTCTCTTTACTTTTTTTCCCCTTTTTTGGGGGGGGAGGAATCATATCACTAGCCCTTTCTCTCCTTCCCAACTCTCCCATCACCAAAAAAAAAAGGGGGAGGGAATGAGAATCAAGGAACCATTTTTGGGGGGGAGGGGTTGTTGTGGAGCTAGGTGACTGAAGTGGATGGAGCTAGGCCTGGAGTCTAGAAGATGTAAGTACAAACCAGGCCTCAGACACTTAGTAGCTATGTGACCCTCAGAAAAGTGATTTAACCCTGTTTGCCTCAGTCTTCTTATCTGTAAAATGAGCTGGAAAAGGAAATGGCAAACCACTTCAATATCTTGGCCAAGAGAACCCCAAACACAACAATATATAAAGTTAAGACATGACAGAAACCCTGTTTTCTATTCTTAGTATATAGAAGTGGTTGTTGTTTTTTTAAATTTAGAAACACAAAAAATTAAAATTAAAATCCTGGAGAGGGTAGTGGGGACAAATTTAGAGCCAGAAGCAGTTTTAGAGATAATTTAGTCCATTTCCCCTCTCTTTGACTAACGTTTCATATAAAATCCTCTTTTTTATATAAGTATACGGAAATGTTTGTAAATATCTGTCCAGTGCAGAATAATAGAAAATAAATAAATTAAAATCTTGGCAGGGGTGGCGTAGGGTAGTGAGAATCCTAATATGTTACAGCTAGAAAAAATTTTAGAAATCATCTGGCAGTCCCTTTCCTGTTTCCTGGACCAACGTTTCACATCGAAATTTTCTATAACCGTTCTTAGTATATGGAAATGTTTATTGATATTTGTCAGGTTCAACATAAAAAAAATCAAATTTACGGTGGTACAGTAGTACGTTAGAACGAGCACATCCAGTCCCTCTAGGAGACAAGAGGCGAGGGCATCCGAGGCCAAGGAGGCACTCTCTTCCCTGCATTTACATCACACCCATATTCATACAAAGTCATGTTGCAGATACAAACACTTTCGCTGACAAAGACACGTGCACACAGGTATGCACACAGATGTGCACACCCTTCTCCAGGAGCCGAGCCTAGGTTTGGAGGCTCCCCCCAGCCCCCACCCGCCGCCCGGCCCCAAGGCCACCGAGTCCAGCACAGAAAAGGTAGATCAGGCCGGTTAGGACAGCGGGCAGTGTCTCAGTGACTGGGCGGAAGCGGCTCGCGCGGCTGGGGGTGGGGGTGTGGGGGGAGAGCCGAACTCGGGCCGGGAACATCTGGCAGAGGCGAGAGGCGGGACCCGAGTCCCAGGGGGGCGCGGATTGGCTGCGCGGGTGGGCGAAGGAGGGACTGAGGCGGGAGGGGGCGGGGCCAGAGAGCCCCTTTAAAGCCCTGACATCAGGCGGCGGCCCGAGCCCTGCCTTCCTCCGCCCCCCGTTCCCGGGCCGCTGCCGCAGCCGCTGCCGCAGCCGCAGCCGCCATGGACCCAGTGGATCCGGCCCGGCCCGGCCCCGGCCAGAGTCCTCGGTGAGTCTCGGCCGCGCGCGGATCTTGCTGGGGAAGACTGGCGGGAGCCCCGGACCAGGAGGGTTAACGCTTTCGTGGCAGCCCGGCCTTCCGCCCCGACCCCCCCCCCACCCCAGCCCAGCCTCCTCCTTCCTCCCTGGGGGCCCTCCCGCCCGCTGCTCGGTCCATTCGGCGCCCCCCACCCCGCCATCTCCGCGCACGCTCCGTGTCCCCGGAAGGAAAACTGGAGGGGCAGAGGGGTGTTCCGGGGCCAGCCCCCTCCCAGCTCCTGAGTCTCTGACCTTGTCCTGCTCGCCCCGCTCCCCCACCCCCAGCGTCGCAGGCGTGGGGTCCTGCCCCCTACCCCATCCCCAGTGAAGGGGCAGAACACCCCCAGTGCTCAGAATCCCCTGCGGGTGGGGTGGAGTGAGGGGAGGATGGAGGATGAGAAAAGGCTGAATGGGGGTGGGCTGCGCAGGAAGTGGGGCCTAGGCAGCCCCTTCACCGAAGTCGGCCGGGCTCTTGGCCTCGGTGCCAGAAGAATGCGGAGAATGCGACTGTGCCCGCCGCTGCCCCCACCCTACTCGGAGTGCGGCGCGCGGGACCGATCACCAGCCCCTTCCTTTATGTTCCAAGGTCCACCCCCACCTCCTGGCCCCATCCCTGGGTCACTCCCAGGGACTCGCGCTGGCCCTATCCCTGGGTCACTTCCAGAGCCCCGCGCTGGCCCCATCCCTGGGTCACTCCCTGAGACCCGAGCTGACCTCATCCCTGGGTCACTCCCTGAGACCCGAGCTGGCTGGGTCCTTTACCTGCCCCCACGGCCCTGGGCTCATCTTGGGGCAGCACCAAGGGGTCAGCTGAGTGAGTCTTCTCCAGGGACCAATTTAAGACATTTCTGCCTCTCTAGACTGAGACTGGGAGTTGAGGTTAATGGATTTTCAAGGGAGATCTTATATCCCTCTTCTTCCCCTATTCTCCCCAAACAACAAAAATCACATGCAAAAGCCTTCTGATTTGGGGAATGGGGATGAGCGTGGTCTTCCTATAATCTGTAAAGTTGAGGATAATTAACTAGGGCCCACAGCCTGTGCTGCATGCAGTCCCTTCTCTGCTCTTGCTATGCTAGCTGGTTGGAGATACCCCTAGCCCTTTGAGATATGTCAAGGAGGAAAGTGAAAAAAATTTGCCTCTGATTAGGCTCCTCCTCACCCTCAGCTGATGGGTTTACAGACCTAGAAGAAGTAGGGATCCTTGCCCTAGCAGATGTTCCTCTGCAGCTGGGCCTTGTCTTCAAAACAGATGGTCCAAGGGTGAGGTGACCTTGGTCCTTTAAGCATCCCTCATCTACCCCACACACATCAGGCAGCAGAGAGAGAGGACCAAGAAAAGCAACTGGATTTCAAGGAAAGGTTATTGTCCCTGAAAGGTTGCCAGCCCCAAAGTGTAGTAGGATGAAGCTGGTGGCAGGATGGAAAGGAAGAAAGCCTGTGACTGAGACTTGAGAAGCATTGGGGGACTTCAGCCAGTAGCTTGGTTTGGATGTCTGAATTTATTTGTGTGGCTTGGTTTTAAACAGCAGAGTCTGTTCAGAAACCAGAGAAGGGAGGTCAAAGATGAGGTGGCAGCTGATACCTTCCCATTCTCCTTCATTTGCAACAGGGCTGGTAAAGCTTGCAGGAGTATGGCCCCTGCTGAGGTACCTTGGCTCTTCTGATATTTGAGTTGGTCCTTTGAGTGGGGGTTAAGGAGGGAGGAGGAGGGCAGTGAGGCAGGCAGATTCCCAGGAGACAGTTTGTAGCTCAGCTGTTTGGACTTGTTGTAGGATCTGGGCCAGGGAGAGAGCTCATCCATTCCCTCACAGGGAGAGGGTAAAGTGGAGGGAGTGCCGTGCCTTCACTCATTTAGGAGCTCTGACAAAAGTTTCTTCCCCCCAAATCTCCCCCTTCCCAGCTTCCCTTCTTCCCACCTGGCCTGCCTTACCATCCTGGCAGCAGGATGAAGGAGCCCCTACCTCATTGTTCCTGAAGTCCCCCCACCCCTTTTTCCCCCTAGGTTCAGGGCTTTCTCTGGAGTCTGGCTCTCCAGGTTGGAACATGTTCTTCTACCTTGGATCTAGAGGCCCCTCTGTCCCTCATTTCTTTTTATCTTTGGTTTCCCAGGTGCTACTGGGAATATTGGAGGGAAGAATTCAGTTTAGAAGTACTAGGAACCATTGGGTTTGTGTGTACCGTCACTTTCTGTCCTGCTTTACTTGACGCAGTGAAGACCTTGAGTTAAGCACGGTTGACCACTGAGGCTAAATTTCTAGTAGGAGGTATTGTTGATGGTAGTTATGAAGGAGAATGGCTTGATGGTCTATAGTGAGCTTCTGGTATGGTTTGTGTCACCTCCCAGAATAAAAGCAGCATGTTAGAAAGCATTTGCATTGACACACACATCCCCTCCCCAAAGTTGAATTATCCTCTAAAGGTTAAGCAATAACAGCCACTTCTCCAGGGTGGGTTGCTGTGGGTCCAGTTTCAGCATAAGCTTAGGGATGACCTTGCCTGAGAGATGGGAGAGGCATGAAATGATCTCCTAAACCAGGAGCTCTTAACCTGGAGTCTTCAGCACCCCCCTCCCCTTCCCAAGAGGTCTATGAATAGATTTTAGTGGATCCAGGAACTTGGTTGGAAAAAAGTTACATCTTTATTTCCACGTAATAGGTTTCCTTCATAATACTAGATGTTTTGTTTCATTTTGTTTTATACATTTAAAAACATTATTCTGAGAAAAGGACTCATAGGTGTCAACCAAATTGTCAAAGAGGTCTGTAATACCAAAAAAACATGTCAAGAATCTTTGTTTTAAAGGAGAGTCTCCTAATACCTTTGTGGTGGTCCTATTGACCCCAGCTCTCCAGTGATTCAGAATGTCCTCTTCTACGTACGACACCAAAGACAGTCTTGAACTTACTGTCTATTCTAGTGAATTGATTGGATTAAATTTCTTTCATATTTAGGATTTGTTTTGAAACGTCACGTGCAAATTTATTCAAATAACCCATACCACTGTATGCAAAGTAACAGAATTATAGAATGTAAAAACTAGAAGAGACCTCAAAGATCAATACAGTTCTTCATTTCACAGACAAGGAAGCTGAGGCCCAGAGAAGCATCCTGGCATAGTGGAAAGAACATGCATTGGAGTGAGAAGATCTGGTTCAAATTCCAGTTCCATCCTAGACCATGATGAAGTTGGGCAAATCAATTTACCTTATTGAGTCTCAGTTTCTTCATCTGTAAAATGGGAATATGAATGACTTACCTCACAAAGCACAAAGGGATTTGTAAACCTTTAAACACTATATAAATTTGTGTTGTTATTAACTTGTAATTGCTTAAGATCACATAATTGGTTGGTAGTAGACCCAGTACTAGACTTGAGTTTCCTAGTTTCCAGCTTTTTCCACTATAACACACTGATTAGCTCACATGAGAGAGTCCAGCTAACTGTGGGAGATGGGATTGGGAGAGAGGCATGGGCAGGACATTAAATAGCTGGTGATCTTGGATCTTGGGTTTCCGAAAGCTGGTGCTGGGGTCTCAATGCAGTTAGTGTTCCCTGAGAATGAGGAAGGACTTTCTTCTGGAGCCTCTAATCAGATCTGTGATATGTCTAAGAAAAGCACTCAAAAGCCTTAAAATGGGGGCATCTTAAATTCAAACCTGTTCTTACAGACCTGGTGAAAGCTGCTATTTGCAGCTTATCCCCAGCCCTTTTGATTTCATCGTTCCTGTCATTTCTATGAGTCTTCCTGTACATTGCCTGTCTGTACTCTTTTCTATCTGTGGGGCTGGATTGGATTGCCCTCATGCTTTCCTTGTCCACCATGGTAAGGAGGAGAAGAGGGAGAGGCCCCAAGAAACTTCGGTTCTTTGGTGCCTTCATTTTTTTCTCTCTAGCCTGGCATCACTGGGATTAGCAGCAGGGCAGTAGCAGGCCTTTGTCCGTGTTGTTTTCTGCAGCATTGAATGAATTGGTAGACCCTGCCACTGTATATAACTCCTATTTGAAAGATAGAAAAACAGAGGCCTGAGGCAGTGAGAAAAGAGGACTGTAACATGGAGGTTAAGAGCCAGAACTTGGAAGAGTCCAACCTTTTGATGAGCAAAAGTAACATTTCTTAGTACATAGTAGTTGGCATGAATAGAGTGCTTCCCCTGAGTTATTTCAGGGATCTTGCTGTCCGTAGCTTTAACTGATCACAAGACAAGATTTCCCGAGTTTTGAGGGAGGTACCCAGAAATCAAACCCTCATCTTACCATTTCATGTAACCCTATATCCTAAGCCAGGGCAGGGAGAAGGGCCTAGGAGCTGCTATCCTCAAAAGTGAACGAAATGGGATACCGGTTGGTCTTCCCTTTATTCAGCCCCCCACTGCAGACTTCCAGCCTTGTGCTTGATGTCTCTGGAAGGAAAGGAGCATCAGGGATCCCTATCCCTTCCCTTATACCTAATATTTGCCTGAAGCTTGGAGGGCAGTTTGATGATTCTGCCTTTAGTCTTCAAGTGATGTGAGACCCAAAAGACATTTTGGGGGCCTGAGTTCAGTAAGAGAAGGTGATCGTTTCCTTATGCCTCAGTTTCCCTGCATGTGCTAGTGAGTTAATAACATGCCATCATCAGGGTGTATCTCCATCCACTAATTACCATTTGCCCAGCCCTGGGAGCTGTACAGATGAAAGGATCTGTGGAGACCAAGTTGTTAATTAAGGGGAATTATCATTGATGTTATTACAATTTCTGAAAAACCATGCTGCAGCAACAGTGAAAAAAGCCATGCCAGGCCTGGATTCATACTGGGCGCCCCCCTCCCCTCCCGCACATTTTTTTTTTTAAATCTTGTTGGGTTGTTACTAGCCCTGCTCATTAGGTGTTTGATCAATGGCTCTTTATTTCCTACAGTTCTGCCTCTCATTCCAACTTCTCTTCACCCCTTGATGCCTAATCTAGAATTATTAAATGGCTCACATTCCAGATCCTAGAATCAGGTGGAGGTGGGGAATGGGAAAAAGCACAATAGGACTTTTCTGGGTTTGGTTGGGGGCCCCCCCTCCAACTCTTAGGGTGTGGCTCTGGAGTTACTTAGTGGTAGAGGTTCCCAGGGCCTGATTCACCATAGCTCTAGGCTGGGCTTGATGTGGGGGATATAATTGGCCCTTTGGTATGGGGATCTGTTGAGACACCCTCTGGACCTGACTGCAGCAGCCCCAGGCACCTCTTGGAGCCAGTGCTCTTCCAACTCTTTTCCCCACCCCCCACTCCTTAGTTAACACATCACCATTTTCAGCTTCAGTTGCCATATTTCCAGCTATCTACCTCCATTCCCCAAAGTCTTTTTCCATGGGCAAGAGGTACCCAGCTCAAAGACAGAAGTTGTCTTGAACTCTTCCTCTTAGCTTAGCCCTCCAAAGATAATCTCATCCTTCTCCCTCTGTATAGGATAACCTGTGGGGGGAGGGGGGGCAGCAGAGAGGGTCATCTCCATTTCTAAGGGAAGGAAATGCTTTAACCTCTACTGGGCTGACTCACCCTAATGTCCTCTGCCACCTCTCCCTGCTGGGATCTCTTGGGCAACAGCTGCTCATATTCCCCTTTAAGTGCCTGCAACCCAGCTATTGAGCCACACACTACCCACGTGGAATAGGAGAATCAGTGCAAGTCAGCCATGGACCTCTTGTCCAGCCACCTCCCTCGGACATCTGAACTGGGCTGAGCTCACCTGAGGATGTAGGGGTGGCTGTTTTCATGTACAGAAATTCGGTAGATCTGGACTGGCCTTAGGCCCTTCTTTCCTGGGGGAACAGACAGGATTGGTTCAGTATCCCTGTTCTAGTTTGAAAGGATGGGGGTTGTATAGAAGGGAAAACTTAAAAGGACACAAGATTTTCTTTGGAAGCCTCTGTCACTTGATGGAAAGATTCTACAAGTGCTTCTTAGCTTTGGGAGTGGTACGTGTGGCCCAAAAACTGGGACCTAGATGATGGACAAAGAAACTCAAGGAGGTGACTCTGTTGGGCCACCTTAAGAATAGAGCTCCCAAACCCTTCAGGTGATTTGGGATGCATCCCTACTTTCCCCATAACCTTGGAATAGAATACTACAGCAAGACAAGTCTTGGGAGGCCATAGGCACTACTACCCAATGCACTGCCCTGGGCCCCAGGTGTGTTAATACTGCACTAAACCCCTTGTTGACATTGTCTGAAGGATGTGGGAGCTCATGTCTGTATTTGGGCAGAGGCAGCTTCTTCCCCCATTCAATCTGTGGGTATCCTCTGGGCTCCTTATTCTGACTGCTAGTAACTGCTAGTGACTGGGGAGCTTAATATCTGGAAAGAAGAAGACCCTTCCTGCCAGATTACACACTACCCTGGCCCCCAGTCCCTGGTCCCTGGTCTCTGGCCCTAGACCTATTTCCCAAAGCCTGAGCTTTCCCTTCCTTTGTGGACTGGGGCTGTTCTTCATTTCCTTTGCAGAGGGCACCTCGCTTCCTGTCCCCAGGATAAGAAGTATAAGGTTTTGTCTTGCTGGCCCTTACTGTCTTTTGTTTTCTTGGGAAGGTTGTGGGGACAAGTGAGGAAGAGAGAATCAAAGAATAGCTAACATTTATATGATGCCTTAAGGTTTGCAAAGTGCTTGACATACATTCTCATTAGATCCTCACAAAAGCCCAGTGAGATTGGTGCTATTATCATTCTTGTTTTACTAATGAGGAACCTGTCAGAGAAGGGTAATGTGTAATGTGGCATAATAGATAGAGTGCTGGACTTGGAGTC
>NW_020954719.1:7272669-7364732 GCF_900497805.2 Vombatus ursinus | reverse complement strand
TATAAGTGTCTGAGATAGGATTTAAACCCGGGGCTTCCAGACTCCAACTTTCTTCTATGCCTTGCTCCCTGTGAGACCCTGGACTACTTGAATGGATTGCCAATCTGTTCTTCAATCCCAGACACTTCCAATGAGGTGATTCTAACACCAGAGTCCTGTCTTTGTAGAAACTGCAGAGCCTTTCCAGATAATGATCTCTTCTCATCTTAATTGCATTGATTTTGCTTATGCATCACTTTTCAATTTTTATGTAATATAATCAAAATTGTCCATTTTATGTTCTGTGATCTCTGTTCCATGCTTGGTCATGAACTTCTCTGTTCAGAGTTGCAGAAGGTATTTCTTTTCTTGCTCCTAATCTATTTACGATGTGACATTTTATATCTAAGTCATACACATTTGGAGCTTATCTCAGTAAATGATATGAGGTATTTGTTCTTATTCAGTTGTTCAGTCATGTCCTTCGTGACCCCATGGACCATAGTACATCAGGCCCTTCTGTCCCCCACTATCTCTCAAAGACTGTCCAAGTTCATATTTGTTGTTTCCATGACATTATCTGTCCATCTCTTCCTCTGCCATCCCCTTTTCCTTTTGTCTACAGTCTTTCTCAACATCAAGGTCTTTTCCATTGAGTCCCATCTTCTCATTATGTAGCCAAAGTATTTTAGCTTCAGCTTTGATGTTTGACCTTCCAGTGAATTTTGTTGTTCAGTCATTCAGTCATGTCTAACTTCATAACCTTTATGAACCATACTGTCTTTAAGGTTTTCTTGGCAAAGATACTGGAGTAGTTTGCCTTCTCTTTTGCCAGTAAATTAAGGCAATCAGAGATTAAGCGATTTGCCCAGGATCACACAGCTAGGAAGTGACTGAGGCTGGATTTGGAACTTGGGTCTTCCTGACTCTTCTGAATTAATTTCATTAAGTATTGACTGATTTGATCTAAACCTAATTTCTGCTGCACTACTTTATAGTTTTCCCAGTAGTTTTTGTTGACTAGTGAGTGAGTCCAGTAGTTGGGAGTCTTTGAATTTATCAAACCCTTTGCTTATGTATTCATTTATTTTTGAATGTTATATGCCTATTCTGTTCAGCTGATATCTTTTCTGTTTTTTAACCAAGTAACAAGTAGTTTTCATGATTACTGCTTTGTAGTATGGTTTGAGATCTGATATAGCCAGACTGCCTTCCTTTCTACTTTTTTCCATTATTTCCTTTGAGATTTTTGACGTTTTCCCCAAATGAATTTTGTTATTTTCTTCCTAATTCTATTAAGTAGTTCGATTGGTATAGCACTAAAAAAGCAAGTTAATTTAGAAAGTATTATAATTTTTATTATGTCAGCATGGCCCAACCATGGACAATTAAGATCTCTCCAATTACTTAGATTTCTATTTCATAGAGTTTTGTAGTGGTATTTATATAATTCCCATGTGTGCCTTGGTAGGTGGACTACCAACTATTTTATACATTCTATATTTATTTTGAGTGGAATTTTTCAGTCTCTTCCTGCTGAGTTTTGTTGGTAGTATGCAGAAAGGCTGATGATTTGTGTGGGTTTATCTTATATCCTGCTACTTTGCTACAGTTATTGTTTCAATCCAGACATGACCTCATTCATCTTCACCATGGCCTGATGGGGGAAGTGTGACCTGGAGAGGTTAAGGTCTTGCCTAGGGTTATATATTATGCTTGATCCAGAATAGGGATTTAAGGGTCCTGGATCCTGGCTAATGGGCAGAGCTGAGCCTGAGGTGGGGCCTGAAGGAGTACCATGGTTCCTCTTGTACCATTCCCTCTCTCCCCTTCCTCTTTTGGGCAAAGCGGACCATATGGGCAGATCCTCAGCATTCTGTTCCATGCCACACCCTGCCAGCTGGTCCCCGAGGAGTCAGCTAGGTCAGGGTTGGAACTGCCCAGGCACAGATGGATGCCCTGCGTGCCAGAACCTGTTCCCTTGGCATCCATGGGTCCCCCTGGGGCTCTGAATTTATGGAAGCTTGGGAGATGTATGGGAGTCAGACAGGTAGGTAGCAGGGCACCTGCCTGTTGGGGAGTCCTGGACTGATTACATCACATTTCTGAGGCTGATGGGAAGAATCTGTTTTCCTTTCCTTGCCCTGTTTTTCTTGGTCCTTCAGATGCAGCCTGGTAACCTGTAGAGTTTTTCTCTCCTGCAACTTAGAATAGTTAGGGGCCAATCCATTGTCAGATCTACTACGTGCAGACTCTGTTTCTAAAGGATCTGGAGTGAATCTTGACTTATGCCCAGAAGGTTGAAAAGGTCTTGACTTCCTTGTTCTTCTGGGGTTGGGGGTAGCATGGAGATGGGACAGAGGAAGGAGCTCAGGACAGGAAGATTGGTGGATTTATAGCTTTCATGGGCCAGGGAGGGGAGAGCATTTCTAGGTAAAGTTGGATTAGCTCCATTTATGAGAGGAAAACACTAAAGCCTGCAATGCTTGAAAGTGTCCTCAAGGCCATAGCCACTGTCAGGGACAAGTCTGGAAAGAACTGTCATATGGCCTCTTCACCCCTCTGGACCCTAGTCAGTTTGAACATGAGAACTGGTAGAGTTGAGGAAAAGAGAGATTTAGTGGTGGGACTTCCAGCCTCTTCATCCTCACAGGCAGGACCTTTAAGAGAGATATGTTAACCTTCTACTCACCCAAGCCTGTTTTATGCTCTCACTTCCTTCTTCTAAATCCTTTTCTCCAGGTGAAATTGAGAGAGGTAAAACCTGACTGTAGAAGTGAATATACTGAGTCCCCTATTAGCTTGTGTTTACAGAGGACCTACTATGTACCCCTACAATGGGCATGTGGTGGAATATACCAAAAAAATTGATCCAGATCTCTGGGAAGGAATCAAAACTAATCCCACCCCCCCAACATGAAACAATTACATCTTATTATTAGTGCAATAGGAGCACAAAGGCTAGAGAGATCAGTGTGGGCTGGAGTAGTCAAGGAAGACTTGTTAGAGGAGGAGGACCTTGAGGATGGGTGCTGGATTGAGAAGTACAGAGGTGAAAGATGGCATTCCATGGAGGAGGATGGAAATAACAGCAGAATGAGCATGGCCTATGCAGGCCACAGTGTGAAATCCTGGCCCATTCTTCCCCTCAGCAAGCCCCCTGAAGTCTGGATAAAAGGTGGCAGGAGCCCTGGACTTACAGGGATGGGGCTGAGTCTGCTGAACCCCTAGTGTGTGACCCTATAAATAAATCCATTGTGTTGGTATTCCATTCCCTCCCCCACTGCAGCTGCTATTTTTGTTGATTGGGTTGTGCTGAAGCTGGGGAACCCTGCATGTTTGGGGGAAGGAGGTATTCATCTGATATACTAGAGCTTCAGAGAAGTGTGCATGATTAGTAATGGGACTGTGGGAGAAGTTCCTTCCCTTTATGGTCTATGTACACTGGATCTACCGCAGAGATCCAGACAAGATCATCAGGGTACAAACTCTACAAGTTCTCAGGGAGGGTGGGATGTGTGTGCGCAAGTGCACAAGCAGGTGGAAAGGAAGTTCTGAGGGGACTGTAGCCAATCCTCCAGCCCTTCAGAGCAGATGTGTCTTCTCAGAGTCAGGAGAAAAGAGCTATTGTGTCTGGTGGTACCACTTGTCAGGAAGGGGAAGGGGGAACGAAACTGTCTGGATCCCCCGTCCAGAGTTTGGATTGAGGGTGAAATTCCCAAGGTATCTGGCTCCAGACTAAGGATATGCCTTCAGGAAGGAGGCCTTCGTAGTACCTTTAGTGTCTAGAATCCTCAAGCTCCTGATTCTGAGCTGGGAAAGGAGGGGGGAGGAGCTCAGTGTGACTTCCCAAGCCATGTGTACAGGTTCCATCCTCTGGAGTGGGGCAGGGAGTGTGAGGAAAGCAGCTGATTTTGCAGTTTGGTTCAGGGATATTTCTCTTATCAGAGGGATTGCCTTACTCTTATCTAAAACCTTTTACCCTCTCCTAGAGGGTAGAGCTCCTAGCTGTATACCACCAGTGCTACTGCCACTTCCTCCCACATGTCTCCTGGTCCCTGGTGTCTGGTCTTGATCCCCACAAGGCTCTGAGAGGAATAGCATGAAGTCCCAGGAGATGCTTTCTCATTGATCAAGACCTTGGCTAATGTCTGGAACCAGTCACAGTCCTGGCTCCTTTCCCCTTTCTCCATATTGGAGCATCTTCTGTGTATGTACTCCCAAGCTTTGGATGCTAGCTGTTATGAGCTGGGGTGAGGGAAAGAGAAAAAGGGGGAGGAGGAAAGACAATGTTCAATTATGTCTCTGGTCTGAAAGACCAGCTGGACAAGGGGAAAATGAGGGGCACTTGAAGAGGTAGAGAAAAATAGGCACCCATTTCTACTACATTGTGTGCACAGTTTTAAAAGGAATTAGATAACCTTGGAGAGGGGTTTGAGTATGTGAGGGAAGGGAAAGTGAGACTAGTTCCAGATCATTGGAGGTAGGGTGCTAGAGTCTGGGAGACAGGACTCCTGGCTGCTTTCCTTTTTGGAATTATTGCAGCATGACATAGTAGAGAGAGTGGAATCAGGAAGAGCTGGGTTCAAATCACATCTCAGAGACTGACTAGCTGTATGGCCCCTGTGCAGGTCCTTTAACTCTGTGAGCCTCAGTTTCCTTATCTGTAAAACAGGATTACTAGCACCTAACTCGTATCAGGGTTGTTGTGAGGATCAAGTGACTGTTTATGTAAAGCACTTTGCAGACCTTAAAGTGCTATAGAAATGTCAGCTGTCACTGTTATTTCCTCAGCTTTGCCACCTAATCTGTGGGTCTGTTAGGCTGACGGGTGGTGAACCTGTGGCCTCGAGGTCTAGCCCCTAGGCTAGGACTGGTTGGGTCTATGTGCCAGGAAAAAGGGCATGCCCTGATTGTCCAGAGGGAAAATGTTTTCTCCCAAAAGAGAGTTGCATCCATTCATGCATTGATACAAACATTGAACATTTCCTATGTGTTATGTACTAGTACAGAGATGTAAATGTCCTGGTACTCAAGTTGTTTAAAAGGGAATTGGGATGTATGACTGTGAGGTGCTGATGCTTCTCCCTTTTTCCACACTAGGAGTGGTGTGGTCACCTGGGTACATTGGGGCTGGGAATAGATTGGTTCCTGCAGGATCCTTGCTCATCATCCTTTCTCAGAATCAGACAGAGAATCTGAATGAAGTTGGATATATAGCAACAGTGACCTGGAGTCAAGTGAGGAGCGGTCTCATCCCTCCCCAAAGACATCTACCTCCTTTTTAGTGTAGTTATTTTGTGCTTTTTGGAGAGCAGGGCTTGTTTGTGTCTTACACGTTTTTGTATGTCTTTCAGGACTTAAAAGGAAAGTTGGTATATAGTGAGCTTTTATTAATATTTGTTGGGTGAGTGAATGAAAAAGGCTTCAAACTCACTTCAGATTCAAATTCAGTGTTGTTCATACGATAACATTCTGCCTTCTTGTAAATATGAAGACTTAGTAGGATAGAGAGAAGAGATGGAAAAATCTGGGAGGAAAACCCAGTCTATAAATCTAAGAACTCTATTGGTTGTTCCCCCCTACCCCCCCCAGACAAATCAGGAGAAACAAACCCCTTTGTTTTCCTAAAATTTTCAAAGATTCTATTTTGGGGGCCTTCACATTTCTAAATATATATTTGACAACTTTATGAACAAATCAAGATATATATGTTTTTTTGTCCCTAAAATAACAAACTGACTTTCTAAAGGGTGTTTTTAAATTGTGTGCTTCCTTTTTACCCAAAATTTCCATTTTGTTCCCCACAAATGACCACTTGGGGGAGATGTCTTAGGGGACCTTACAGGTCATTTAATCCAATCTCCTTATTTTACAAATTAAGAAATTGTCCCAGAGAGATTAATTGACTTGCGTAAAGTCACATAAATAGTAAATGACCAAGTTGCCTTTGAAGTGAATTCCTTTATTATCAAACAATACAGTCATGTTTTCAGAGTTTGTGATTTTTTTTTCTATAATCCTGTTTTTATTATTTCTTTCAAAAACAACTGCTCAGATATAAGTCAGATTAGATGACCTTTAAGGTTCCTTACTACTCTGAGATTGTATAATAAAATACTCCCCTGCACCAAGGCTTCAGAAAACAATTTTTTAAAAATACTGTATTTTTGTCAGGGAAAGGGAAGCCATTAAGACCCCGTAGATAAGCTGGGGATGGGTGAGTCAGGAGATCACTCTGGCCAAAAGTCTAGCCTGTAGCCTGCTAGCTGGTCTGGGTTGTTAGCAATGTTGAGGCTGAGAGGTTAGTTGAGAAGAGTGAAGGTAAAGTAAGGACCCTGTCAGGGAAATGAGGAAAAAGTAAGAATCTTGCTTTAAAGGGAATTTTGCAGGCTCTGGTGAAGAGTTGGCTCCTGGGATCCATTGACTATATAGCTGACCTTCCTTAACTGAAGAAGTGGAAACTACTGGGTGAAAGAACTGGTTAATCACCTCTGAGACTTACTGAAGTCCTAAGAAAGTAGATGGGGATGTAAAAATTGTAATCATTATTGGAAAGAACAACCACAAAATAATCAAAAATGAATGTTGCAAAATTACAAAGAATCAGCATGACCCAAAGAAGAGATATGAGAAGACACTTCTGCCCTACTCCTTTGCAGAGATGGAGGTCTATATATAGATGTGTGGTGCATTGCATATATTTTCAGACTTTTCCAATGTTTTGATTGGTTTGCCCCAGAGAAGATGATATCATATCTCTGTCTCCATGACTCTGTACTTTCCCATTCCAGGCCTGGTGACTGACACAAGGTGACCATTGTAGCTGTTGTAGCTGTGATATCTCCAAATTGCTGAGCTGAGAGAGAGGTAAGGGCTTCAATCTCCTATGTGTATGGGGGGTAGGGTGGGTAGGTGGGAAATGTTGATTGGAGGGGGAAATTGTCCTGAACAATTAAAAACATGGAAAGGGAAGGTAGTGTAGTGAAGATGAAGTCTTTAATGTCTAACGCAGTATGATAATGAGAAGGTAATGCATAATCTTTACACTTGCAGAGCCCCCCTCCTTAGAGAGACAAGGTACCTGCCTTTTTTCTGCTTATCATGGAATAAGTGGATATTCCCACTTAGAAAAACTCCCTCCATAACAGCTATAGGAAAGATATAACTGGGGCAGCTAGGTGGCACAGTGGATAGAGCACTGGCCCTGAAGTCAGGAGGACCTGAGTTCAAATCTGGCCTCAGACCAAACACTTGGCACTTACTAGCTGTGTGACCCTGGGCAAGTCACTTAACCCCAATTGCCTAAAAATAAAAATTAAAAATTAAAAAAAAAAAAAAAGAAAGAAAGAAAAGATGTAACTGACCATTGCAGAGAATCTGATGTAGATATAGAAATGAAAGAATAGTAAAATAAAGCCAGCTGTCCTTTCCACAGCTGGGAGTGGAGTTCAGGTTCATAATTCAGATAAAAAGGAGGAAATACTTCCAAACCCAGGTCCATGATTCGTAGAATGTCAGAACTAGAGGGGACCCAGGAGATCATCTCCTCCACCCTTCTCATTGAATAAATAAAGGAACTGAGGCCCAAGAATCATCCACTTAGTGGCATAGCCGAGACTAAAAAACCCAAGTCAGTCAAAAAACATTGATGTGTCAGATATTGCCCTAAGCATTTAAGATTCAAAGGAAAAAACAAGGTCCCTTCCCTCAAGGAGGTCACACTCTAACAAGGAAGGACATTATGCAAACAACTATGTAAATACAAGATACATACAGTGTAAAAGGAAGGTAATCTCAGAGGGAAGGTCCTTACAGTGGAGGGGACTGGGAAAGGCCTCTTACTGAAGATGGCATTTGAGCTGAGGAAAGCCAGAAGACAGAAGTGAGGAGGAAGAGTTTTACAGGCATGAGGGATAGTCAGTGAAAAGGCATGGATATGGAGTCAGAGATTGAACGTCACATATGAAGAACATAAAGTAGGCCAATGTCACTGGATCATAATGTATGTGAAGGGAGTAAAGTATGAGAACACTGGAAAGGTACGAAGGGACCAGGTTGTGAAAAACTGTAAATGCCAAACAGGGAATTTTACATGTGATCCTGAAGGGAGCCACTGGAGTTTGAGTAGGGAGTGACATGGACAGATCTGCACTTTAGAAAAATCCCTTTGGCAGCTTATTAGATGGATTAGAATAGGGAGAAACTTGAGGCAGGAAGAGCAATCAAAAGGCTATTGCAATAATGTAGGCCTGAAGTGATAAAGCCTGCACCAAGGTGGTGGCTACATGAGTGGGGAGAAAGGGATAGATATGAAGGTTACATGTCGGGGTGAGTTTAGGTAAGGAGTCAAAAATAACAACAAGGTTGTGAGCCTCGGTGAGTAGGAGCATGGTAGTGCCCTTGGGAGGGCTTGAGGAATTGGGGATATGTCGAGTTTAAGTTTTGGATGTCTTGAGTTTCAGACGCCTATGGATATCCAGTTTGAGCTGTCCAAGAGGAGAGAGACTAAGGCTGTATATAGATGTGGATGTCATCTGCATAGAAATGATCATCAAACTAGTGGGAATTGATGGGATTGTCAATTGAGATAATATAGAGGGAGAAGGGGCCTCAGGACAGACCCTGGAAGGGATCCCCATGGTTAGTGATTGTGCCCTGGATGAAGATGCAGTGAAGGAGACTGAGATTGGTCAGACAGGTAGGAAGAGAACCAGGAGAGAACAGAGTTAAGAGAGAAGATGGTGATCAACAATGTCAAATGCAGATAGGTCAAGAAGGATTGAGGAAAGGTCATTAGATTTGGCATTTAAGAGATTACTGGTAACACTGGAGAAAGCAGTGTTAGTAGGGAGGCTTCATTTATCTATAGATGCAAATGAGGTAGATCGTGGGAGTTTGGCAGTGTGTGATTGGTGAGAGAACAAGGGAGCAAAGGATTCATGGGAGTGTAGAGCTGAATTGTTCACCAAACGTTGAGATAGGGAAGGGAGGACAGCGTGGTCATTGCGGGATTTATAGCCTGGAAAGCAACTGAAGGGTTGAGGGATTAGTGTTCACAATAAGGTTGAAAAACAGGGTTAGGGGTTGTAAAGCATAGGGAAAGAGAAAAAGTTGAAAGATTATGATCAGATAAAGAAATTTCCGAGCTCATGAACATGGAAGCGGAACATTTGTGGGTGAGGGCAAGGTTAAGGTTATCGTCTCTGTGTAGGTGAAGTACGGTGAAGGAAAAGATTGTAGGAAACAAGTAGATTGAGGAATTGGGAGGTTCGGTTATTTGGAGGAGCCTCAGTATGCATAGGGAAGGCCCCAGCACAAGCTGTGGTGACCTCGAACTCAGTTTCCTGCCTCCCGACTTGAGCTCTTTGTATTCCTACACCATACAAACCCTTGATCGATGGATCACTTTTTATTGGATTTTGTTTTGTTTTGGGGAAATCCAACGGTTAAACTTATTACAAAAAAAATTTCAATTGTGGGAAAAAACAAAATACTATTTAAAGCAAAAACATTTTTTTATTGCATTATAGAATGCTTACCATTGGTATGTGTGAAGCCTGTGGAGAAGCATCATTACCTGTATTTGACAAGTGAAGAGCCAGAGCCTTTTCACAAGCTAGTAGTAGTGTCAAGACTAGAGTCTGGGTCTTCTGACTCTTGACCTGGTTTTGTAGGAAGGTTTAACCTACAATTGGAAAACTAAAAGAAATGGGGATTTATCAGATGTTGGTATCCGTTCCCAAGAAGGGACTTCTGTTTCTCTGACACATAACCCTAACCCTGTCTCATCAGTGAGTTCATAAGCCCATTGGATTTAGAGTTGGAAAAGACATTGGAGAGAGACCACTGGTCTAGATCTGGGGGAGGGCAGACTATACCTGAGGACCAAATCTGCAGCTTCTTGTGAGCTAATATAGTAAAACTTTATTTTACAGTGTAAAAACCAGTCTTAGCTCATGTGCACAGGCAAGAGTTTGCTGACCCCTAGTCTAGATGATCTCTAAAGTGGAGGCTGTGGCCTTACCTCAAGGGATGGTTGGAGGGTGGAAAGATAGGTCACATACTACTCTCTAAGCAGTAGCCATTTTGGAAGAATGTTTCCAATACTCTATCCCTCATTATTCCCCCACACTTCCCTCCACTGTGCAAGCTTCCAGTCTCCCTTCTGAGCTGGGCATTTGTCTGAAGGGGCAGCTGTAACCAAACGTGTGTGGCCAGTAGCTGTGCGGGTTCCACTGGGGAGATTCCACATCCCCAGTTCTCCAAGCGTAGTATCCCCAGATCACCTCATGCCTGTTCCAGGCACCTCTCAGAGGTTGTCCACTGTATTCTGGGGCAGTGACTAGTGAGTACAAACTTCATATTCTCTCTTTCCATTTGGGATGGGACAGAGAGCATTGCACAGGGATAAGTAGTCATGTATGGGTTTTGATCTGCATAGCACATGCATTACATTGTCCTTCCCACAAAAATCGCCCCTCTTCTGAACTTCTCTGTTACTATAGTGTATGGTCCAGGGACCCCTGAGGGTCCCTCACATCCTTTCAGGTGGTCTACTAAATTAAAACTATTTTTATGATAATAGTAAGATCTTTTCATTTATAATATGGTAAATATAGATACCGATAACTCACATAAAAAGAGCACTTTGGGGTCCTGAGGAATTTTTAAGAATGTAAAGGGGTCATGGGGCAGCTAGGTGGTGCAGTACTAGTACCAGACCTGGAGTCAGGAAGATCTGAGTTCAAATGTGGCCTCAGACACTTACTAGCTATGTGACCCTGGGCAAGTCACTTAACCGTCATTTATTTCAGTTTTTCATCTGTAAAATAAGGACACACTGGAGAAGGAAATGGCAAACCACTCTAGTGTCTTTGCCAAGAAAACCCCATGGACAAAGTCCGTGGGGTCACACAGAGTCAGACATGACTGAACAACAACAACAACAACAACAATGGAGTCATGAGGCCAGAAAGTTAGAGAACTGCTTCTCTACAGGACACTACCATTCTTCCAGCCATGAGGTTCACAGCTTATGTGTCATCTTTGACTCCTTCACCCTATACAGTCAGTCTCAAAATTTTGTCATTTCTACCTCTGTGATATCTTCTTTCTGATCATACTGCTGCCCCCCTTTTTCAGACCCTCCTTCCCTCTCACTTGAATTACTGCAATAGCCTCCTCTTTGATCTCTGTGCTTTAAACCTTTCCCCTTCCCAATCTCCCTTTCACATGGCTGCAGAAATGTGTTTGTGTAAATCATGGGTCTGACCATGTCACTCTCCTTCTCATTAGACTGTGATGGTTCCCTTCTAGAATCAAATATTATTTCATCTTTAAATTTCTATCTTTGTATGTTTTTAATGCACATAAAGTGTAATAGCATAGCTATATAATTTATAAATAAATAATACACAAATTAGGAATGCATTCACAAAAAAGTTTTTCTTCTAAAAGGGTATAATCAAAAAAGCTTGGAGACCGTGTATCTATTCTAGGGATCAGCAAACTATAGCCTAAGGCCTGCAAACTAATAATGGCTTTTGCATTTTAAAATATAATAAAACTTTATTTTTACATGTAAAAACCATTCTTAGCTGATTTTACCCGTGAAAATAGTTTGCTGACCCTGAACTACACTTAACCCTCTCACTTTAGAAAATTGAGACCCCAAGAAGTGGACTGGTAGCAGAGCCTAGATTAGAACCTAGTCTTCCAACCACAGATCTGTGTTCTTCACCTATTCTATTCTGCCACTCTGTTATCATATATTTGACTTATAGGACTTGGTTACTATAAATTATTACTATGTGAAGTTTTAATATTTAATTATTTAATTTTTATTTTTAGATTTATTATTTAAATTAATATGAACCACAAGAATAAGTCATGTATAAAATATATGAGGAAAGTAACATAGCCATAATCTCTTCCTTTCCATAATTCCTGTTCAGGTTCTTCTGGTTTTTTGTTGTTCCCAGAGCTTGATGTCTCACACAGTAGAGGAACCGGCTGGGGACCCTGGAGTCCCAAAGCCAGGAGGCAGCAGTAACATGGAGCTAGGGACTTGTCAAGAGCTTTTGCATCGACTTCGGGAGCTGGAGGTAAGATAATCAGGGTCGGGAGGGATTTCCTGGTCCCTCGATTTAGGGAGCTGGCAGTGGGTAGGGCAGGAGAACTTTGGAGTTTCTCCCATAGCTTAATCCCAAGAATTAGGTGTAGCAGGTACCATGCTAAACCAGGGGTCACTCAGTGAGTCAGTGAGTAGAGTGCTGGGCCTGGAATCAGGAAGGCAACCTGAGTTCAAATCCAGCCTCAAAGGCTAACTGTGTGACTTGGGCAGTCACCTCCCCTTCCTCAACTATAAAATGTGAATAATAATAGCACCTACCTTGCAAGGGTGTCATGAGGATCAAATGACATAATGTTTGTTTAAAAAAAAAAAAAAAAAAGGCCCTAACACAGTGTCTGGCACATAGTAGGTGCTATATAAATGCTTAGTCCCACCCCCACACACCCATCCACACCCGCCTAGCTAAACCAGGCTTCCCAGGCTTTATATCTCTTGGGAGGGAGAACTAACTGGTGCTAGGTTTGGAATTAAAGGATCTGAGTTCAAATCCCAACTCTGCCACTTAATAACTGTATCTGTATGTATATCACACTGCCTCAGTTTCCTCATCTGTAAAATGAGGGAACTGGACTAGATGTCCTCTCTAAGGACTCTTTTATCTTTACATCTATGATCCTATGATCTTCTTTAACACTCTGTCTTAGCCCTTGGATCCAAAGGATGGGTCTCTCTCATCAGTCCCTCTATTCACTCTCACCCTTAATGATACTGCAGCAGAGAAGCCATTTTAGTACTGTCCTTTCTTTTATTTTATTCCATGGCCTGCATGGTTAGAATAATGAATATCTGAGATGAGCCACTCCCTTCTTTCTGGACTCTTTTTCTCCCATCACCCAAAGCCAGGGACTCCCTAAACTGAGTGTCTCACTGTACCCCAGCAGCCCTATCCTCTCCCTGCTGAAGCTCCTTCCTATCTTACATTTCCCCTGTAAGGACTCCTTAGGGGAGTGATTTTTTTCCTTTTTCTGCATATCCTGCCTTCCAACCTAAAGTCTTGAACATCCCACTCCTCCACCACTAAGCTGAAGCTTAGAGTTTAGAGAGAAATAGACTTTCCTGGAGTCAGAGACAGGGTTCTATTATAGTAAACAAACTTTCTTAAAATCACCTACTTGGCTTAGAGACCCATGCTTTATACTGGAGAGATAGAGTTTGGAATAAGACACAGTTCCTGTCTTCATGGAATGGAGGATCATTATATGAAAAGAGCCTCTTTCCTTAAAGTCCTGCCCCTAGACCCTGTCGCTTGTTGGTGGGTTCCTATAAAAGGTAGGAATAGGTTAGGGACCTATGTAAATCCATAAATTTTCTCTCCTTTCCTTTCTTCTATTTAGGCAGAGAATTCAGCGCTGGCCCAGGCCAATGAGAACCAGCGAGAGACCTATGAGCGCTGCCTGGATGAGGTCAGTGGTAGTAGGATTCACTTCCACTGGGTGGGTGGGAGAATCAGGGAGCAGGTTTTAAAATCAGTTTTGGCTCCTTGGTCTCAGCTTTGAAATAAGATTAAAGAAATCTGTTTACCAAGACATAGGAACTATATGAATACAATTACAGAACACCCTTTATACAAATAAAGGTTTAAATAATTGGAGAAATATTACTTGTTCACAGGTAGGCTGAACCAATATAATAAAAAAGATAACACAACCTAAATTAATTTACATATTCAGTGCCAATCAAAGGACTGCTTTATAAAGCTAGAAGAAATAAAATTTATCTGGAGGAACAGAAGATCTAGAATCAGATAAGCACAGTAACCTAGTGTTTGATAAACCCAATGATTCCAGCTACTGGGGTAAGAACTTACTGTTCAACAAAAACTGTTGGGAAAATTGGAAAGTAGTGTGGCAGAAACTGGTATAGACCTACAACTCATACCATATACCAAGATAAGCTCAAAAGGGTACATGATATACATACCTACATACATACATACATATATATGTGTGTGTGTGTGTGTGTATATACATACATACATACATACATACATATATATATAAAGGATAATGTCAAGCCAATTAGAGAAGCAAGTAAGAAATTGCCTATTACATCTATGGATAGGGAAGGGTGCTTGACCAAACAAGAGATAGAGAGGATAACAGGAAACAAATGCATAATTTTGATTACATAAAATTATGAATTTTGTACAAATAAAGCTAATGTGTTTAAAATTAGAAGAAAAGCAAGTATATGAGGAAAAAATCTTTGTAGCAAATTTCTTTCTGGCAAAGGTCTAATTTCTAATTTATAAAGGGAACTGATTAAAATTAGATCCATTCCCCAGTTGTTAAATGGTTGAAGGATAAAATGGACACTTTTCAAAGGAAGAAATCCAAGCTGTCATTAAAATAGACATGAAAAAATACTCTAATAACTGGAGAAATGCAAATTAAAACAACCTTTTTGCCTTATACCCATCAGACTGGCAAAGTTGACAAGAAAAGAAAATTACAGATGCAAGAGAAGTGGTACATTAATTACTTTTGGTTTCTCTTCCAGGAAGCAGTGTTATTAAATCGTTCATACCTTTCAACCCAGCAGTTGCAATATTAAGGGAGGGGTGCCTATCCATTGGGAGATGGCTGAACATGTTATGATACATGAATATAATGGAATGCTCTTATAATATAAAGAAATGATGAAGGTGGGACAGTTTCAGAGAAACCAAGGAAGACTTGTATGAACTGATGTAGAGTAAAGTGAACAAAGCCAGAACAGTTTACATAATAACAGCAATATCTTAAAGACAGCTGAGAAACTTTACAATTCTGTTGAACACAGTGACCAGCCACAATTTCGAAGGACTCATAATGAAACGGGCTACTCACCTTCTGACACAAAAGTGATAAACTTACAGTGAAGACTTGAGACTTTTTTTTTTGGACATGGCCAGTGGTAGAATTTATTTTGTTTGACTGTTTGTTTTTGTAACAGGCATTTTGTTTTTCTTTCCTTTTCATTTGGTGGGGAAAGGTAGGACAAGATAGGGAAAAGAAGGTAAACTTTTAAAAAAATTAAAATTTAACAAAATAAAAAAGAAAGAAAGAAACAAGATTAAGGAACTTCCAGGTCCCACTAACAAGTTAGTAGACCACATACTTTCTTCCTTTTTTAAAGTAATATTTTTCCCCAATTACATATAAAGATAGTTTTTAGCATTCATTTTTTTAACATTTTGAAATTCAAATTTTCTCCCTCCCTCACCTCCCCCATCCCTAAGACAGTAAGCAATTTGATGTAGGTTATATATGTCTAATCATGTAAAACATATTTCCATATAGTCATATTGTATAAGAAGAAACAGACCCAAAAGAAATAGATACTTCCTCTAGATCCAGTTAATGCTCTGAAGAAAAAAAACAACGCAAAAGAGTAGTTATATACTTGATATAGAGCAATTACAGCTGAATCCACTGTACATGAAAAAGAATCTCAGCAAGGTAGAATTCTTATGAATTAACACTGGAAAACCTTCATCTCTAAAATGTTCACTTAGCACCCTTTAGTCTCCACACTCCTAGGAGGGACGCACAAATTGACCTATGGGCTTGTGCCTAAGGCCCACGTGTTTGGATCTCCTACTACAGAAATTACTGACCTGCTCCTGCATTCTTCCCCTCCACCTCCACCCCCAACAGCTTAATCTTCACACTCAGGTGAGAAGGAGAAAGGTGGGGAACCTTCTTCCTGGCACTGCCCCACAGATAATCAATAAGGATACAGACTGACCAGAACACCTTCCCTTATCCCTGCCAAAAGCAGCAGATTCTGATTTTGCCTTACAAAGAAAGAAAAGTGGTGGAGGGGCCCAGGATGTGTGACTGCACTGGGTCTAGAGGAAAGGGGACTGAAACCTATCTAGGGACAGTCGTGTCCGCTTCAGAGGTCTCTCAGGGTAAGGACCTAGGCCAGTGAAGCCTAAATCCTCCAGTGCAGGAAGAAGCTGAAGCAGCTTTGCAGCCCACGCTGGGAAATATACACACACCAGCAAAGGGGCAGTTGTTGGAAAAAGGGGGATTGAGGAATATAAGGGAAAAAAGGCTGAAGCACCAAAGATTTCAAGATGAAGAAAACTTGAAATCCAGAGCACAAACAGATAAATCAACAGACACGATCTTTAAACTAGAAGGAAGAAAACATACTAAATCCTCAAACACAACTAAAGTTTTGTATTGCATTGGAGAATACTGCTATGGGGGAGAAGGCATATGCCTTCAGTAGAAAAGAGGTACCTCTTAATGGGGTTTAATCTTGATGAGGAGAATTAGTGCTTTGGGAGAATACCTTCTTTGACGGTATTATACTTCCATGGACAACATCTTGGCCTAGGAGAAAGGATATGTGAGCTCCTAGGGACATGTGGCACCCAGAAAGAGGGTAGGGGGTGGGGTGGAGTGGGAGGTGCAGTTAGAAAGAGCACATGGGGGGTAGCTAGGTGGCGCAGTAGATAGATAACCCGAATTCAAATCCGGCCTCAGACCAAACACTTGACACTTTAGCTGTGTGACCCTGGGCAAGTCACTTAACCCCAATTGCCTAAAAAAACAAAAACAAACAAGCAGAAAAAAAAAAAAGAAAGAGCACATGGGAAGAGTCCCCAGCCAGTAGGAAGAAAGGCAGAGGGTAGAATTGGACTGCATGATTTGGGGTTCAGGATAAATTCTACCAAAGGACAATATTATATTGAAAATGGCCAACATTGCTTCCTTTACAAACTGATACTTGTAATAGTGAGGCACAATAGAAAAAAGAAAAAAGGACAGGGGGGAAAAATTTATAAAGGCAATAACATAGAAATTGGTTAGGAGATGAAACCTAATACTTCAAAATCTTTAACTTCCTGAGTAACACAGGGAAATGAGAGAAGAAGAAAATGAGTGCATAGACCATGAATCAGAATAATGTTTCAGATTAGACTGGAAGAAAATGAATGAAAAATACAAAACTAAGAAAAGCTTTTTAGAAAAAGGTATAGGGGGAAAAAAACTAACAAACATAAAAAGTTGGAGGTGAAATATTGAGCTAACCATTTAACTGAAAGAATAAGAAGAGGAACCAGGGAAGAAATGGATAAAAGATGTATAAAATAGATGAATAAAAGAAGGAATAAATAAATCTCCAAAAACTAGAGAAGGGGTTGACAGACAGGAGTAGGAGGTATTGGGAGGTAAGGAAAACAGTGGAAATGAGGTTGTGTTAGAGCAATTTAATCAAAATTGCTAACTCTAAGGACAAAGTAAAAATAGAGACTAGACCTTTGATTTCACTGGTATAAGGAACTCCCAGATGAGAAAATTCCTCTACCAATGTAGATTGTCACCTTCCCTGTAACTTCCAGTCTTAGAGAGTTGTCTAGACTACTGAGGGGTTAAGTGACTTGTCCTGGGTCACAACTTGAACCCCTTACAAGAGCAAAAAGATTTAAAAAAAAAAAAAACACCACTAAATAGGGGGCAGCTAGGTGGCACAGTAGATAGAGCACAGGCCCTGGAGTCAGGAGGACCTGAGTTCAAATCTGACCTCAGACACATAACACACTAAATATGTGACTCTGGGCAAGTCACTTAGCCCCAATTGCCTCACCAAAAAAAAAAACAAAACAACAGCAACAAACCACAAAATAAACAAATGAAGGAAAACACAAACCTAACTGTTATAACTTTAAACATGAATGGACTGAACAGTAAAAATCAAGTACTATTATGGTCTCTTTACAAAAATAGACCATGTATTAGTACACAGAGAAATTGCATCTAAGTGTAAAAAAAAATACTAAACATATCCTTTATAGACCATAATGTAATAGATTAACAAGACAGTACGGGTAAAAGATGCAAACCTAAAGTGAATTTAAATCAAATCCTAAATGAGTGAATCAAAGAATAAAAATGATAACTGTAAAAGACAGTATTAATGATGAAGACAACATAACAAAATTTGTGCAGTGCAACAGCTAATTTTTCCCCAAAATATGCATTAACAGAATAGCAAAAGAAAATTAATTAGCTAAATGTGCAATTTAAAGAATTAGAAAACCAGGAAATAAACAAAAGAACAAATAAACCAGCAAATAAACAAAATTGAAAACTGGAAGAGAAATAGATGGGTTGGAAATAGAGACTGCAAAACTGATAAAATTAAAAGCTGAGTGAAAAAAAACTAACCAATTTGATAGACCTGTAGCCACCCTGATTAAAAGAAGAGGAAGACAGATCACATTAACAAACAAAAAAAAGATAACAATAGTAATAATAATAACGAACAAAGTGAAATCACACCAGGGAAGAAATAAAAAGAACTATCAGGATAAGGTATACACAGTTGTATGTCAAAAGAATTGAGTTTGTTATCTTTAAAAACAATAGCACCAAATAGAACGCTTAAGCCAAGCTCAGAAAAGGAAACTAAACTGGCTGTAAAGGAACTACAAAGCAGACAACCCAGCTCTGTCCTAGATGGAATTACAGAAGAATTCTATCAAACTTTAAATAATTCATACTTATAAAACACAAGTTATTCAGAGAAAATGAGAAAGTAGTCTACCAATACTGATAAGTATAGCCCTTCCCTATAAACCAGGGAAGAATAAAGTAAAGAAAGAGGACTTGTAAAGCAATACTACTGATAAATATTGATTCAGTTTTTTTTTTTAATACTAAAGCAATTTAAAAACATTGCAGCAGTTTATTAAAGAAAAAAAAAAACACCACCACCAACATCATTATGAACAAGTTGGCTGGATTCATACCACAGATGCAAGGATGAGGAAATCCACATAATTCATAATATTAAAAACAAAAACCTCCCAAACCATATGATTATTTCAGTAGATACAAAAAAGCCTTTGATGAAGCACGACATTTTTTATGCTACAAAACCCTACCAACTATCAGCATAGAAGAGTCCTTTTTTTTACTATTATAAGAAGTATCCATCTAACACCAAAAACATATACAACAGGACTTTCCCAGTAAACAGAGTGAAACAAGTCTAACACCCCACTTTCTGCATGGTTCTTTGATAGTAATGTGAGCAATAGTGATGAACGTAAGACGAGAATTCAGTCAAAGGCATAAAGAAAGACAGAGACAAAACTATCCCTTTTTATTGATGAAAATCCTAGAGATTCAGCGGAAAAACCCATTGAAACAATAACTTAAGCTGAATGCAGGCTACAAAATAAATCTATACAAATCAATTGCATTTCTGTATAATAATACAATCCGGGAGACAATAATAGAAAGGGAAGTCCCATCCAAAATAACTATGAAATGCATAAAATATTTGAATCATTCTATGTTCAATTATAAAATGATTAAGTAGCTGGAAGAATATTCAGTACTAATGACTGGGCCATACTAATTTAATAAAAATTATACTACTAAAACTAATTTGCAGGTTTAATTCTGTAGCAGTTAAACTACCAAAGGGAAGCTTTAGATAAAATAATAACAATTCATTTGAAGGAACAGAAAGTTGACAGTATCCTGGAAAATGATTTAATAAGGTAGGAGTAAAGGGGGAATAGCACTTGTAAGGAAAACAGTATTCTCCTTGATCAGCAAGAGGAAGAAGCCTCCCTTGGAGGCTTTAAAAACTCCAGCTTTTTCACCCTGTCAGAATAAGACCAATAGTGAACAGCCCGTCACCCCTTTTCCTGCCTGCAGAGAGTTTGAATGCGTTAACCCTAGTCCTGACCCTTGACCCAGACCCCAGGTGCCAACTCCTCTGGTGCTCCTTCCCCTAATTCCTGGTTCTAGTTGATTCAGAGAAGAATCATATAAAAACCCACCTTGAGTACCTAACTCCACTCCAGACCCCTGCAGACTGCCCTGTCCATTCTCCCTCACCACCCACCCCTGTACTACCTGAGAATCTCCCCCTCCATAAAGCTTTCTTGTAATACTTTGCTCCCTTCTCATGCTGCTTTCAGTCCTGGGGCGAGCCTGCACCTGCCAGCTATGCTAATTCTTTTCTAAGCAGCATGAGCTGCCCCCCAAGGCTGCGACCCTCACTTTGTTAGCAGTGCCTAATTTTCAAGTCTTTGATTTAGGGAATATACAGAGCAAGGGCTGAATTAGGAATGATGTATATGATCGGCAGAGCTCCCTTCTTCCTGGACAACAGTGCTGTGACTAAGGGCCCCTAACCATGGGCCCCTTGGATTTCCCTCTGGCAATATAAGTTGGCAGATTTTCCCTGTATGGGACTTTCTTATTCCAAACCTCTCTAAGTCAGTGTTAAGATAGAGCTCAAGCTGTATTATAAAGCAGTAGTCTCAAAACCACTTGGTACTGGCTAAAAAAAAGTAGAAAAGTAGATCAATAGAACATACTAGACAGGGAAGAATCAGAAATAATTAAACTGAGTAATCCTATGTTTGACAAACCGGTAAACATAAATTACTTAGAAAAAAAAACTAAAACTGTAAGGCAGTTTGGCAGAAATAAGGCTTAGACCAACATAATAAACCACTTCATAAAAAAAATTAGAAGGGAAGCAGATTGTACACCTTTCACAGCTATGAGTAAGGCAAGAATTAACCAAACAAGAGGTTAAAGGCAATTACAATAGATAAGAGATACTTTTGATTACATGAAATTGAAAAGGCTTTATCATAAACAAAATTATACACTTAGGATAAGTAGGAAAGCAGTTTGCTGGGGAAAAATCTTTGTGTTACCCATTACTGATTTTTGTCCAAGATATATAATCAGCTAACAAATAGATGAGTCCAAAATCCATTCCCCAAAGGGTATGGACAGAGTTCTCAAAAGAATTGTAAACAATTAACCACGTGAAAGGATGCTCCAAATCACTAAAAATGAGACAAATGCAAATCAAAGCAACCCTGAGATTTCATCTCACACCCAACATATTAGCAAAAATGACAAAAGATGGGAATAATCATTGTTGGAAAATAAATATAGGCACACACTAAAGCATTGTTGGTGACACTTTGAATTAGTATGACCATTCTGGGAACAGTTTGAAATTGTGCAAGTAAAATGACTGAAAATGTCCATACCCTGTGATTCATATATTCCACTGCTAGGCATGTATCCCAGAAAGGTCATCAACAAAGTAAAGGGCTCCATACATACCAAAATATTTATAGCAACACTTTTCATGTTATCAAGAAACTGGAAACAAAATGGATATTCATCGATTTGACTATACCACAAATTAGCTAAGCAAATTGTGGTACACAAATGAAATGGAATATTACTGTGTTGTATGAAACTGCAAACATGATGAATTCAGAGAAGCCTGGAAAAATTTAAATGAACTGATGGAAAGTGAAGTAAGTAGAACAAGGAAAACACAATGACTACAGGAAGGTAAATGGAGAGAACAATTACAAAAACAGTTGGAAACTGAATGTTGCAAAAAGTACAAAGAGGCAGCTAGATGGCACATTGGATAGAGCCCCATGCCTGAGTTCAAATCTGGCCTGAAACACTTGGTAGCTGTGTGGTCCTGGACAAGTCATTTAACCTCTATCTACCTTAGTTTCCTCAGTTGTAAAATGGGGATAATAATAGCACCTTACTCCCAGAGTTGTTGTGAGGATCAAATGAGATAATATTTGTAAAGCACTTAGCACAGAGCCTGGCATGTAATAAACACTTAATAAATGCTTCTTCTCTTCAAAGAAGAAATAAGAAAACATCTCCCCAGGTTCCCTTGCACAGTTGGGATTCCACAGATGTGAAACATTAGATATAGCATTAGATTTTTTTTTAATGTTTGACTGGTATTGATTATTTTGTTTTCCTCTTCAAAAATAAATTCTTTGATGTAAGGAATGACTCTTTGGGAGGACGTAAAGGAAGAGGTATAAGGAGAAATGTAGGCAATATAAGAATAGGGTAGCAATAAAAGTATTTCTTAAGTAACAAAAAATATTATTTCTAAAACCAATAGCTAGCTTTATAAACAACAAAGAAACACCGGAAGCTTTTCTAGTAAGTACTCCACTATTATTCTGGAAGTAATAAAATTAAGAGAAGAAAATTAAAGGTATAAAGAGAGACAGAGAGAAGACAAAATATACCTTTTGGCTCATGACATGATAAAAATCCTAAGGAATCAGCAAATAAGCTAAGTGAGATAACAGTTTTAGTAAAATTGAAGGTTACAAAATAAGCCACAAACATCAATGGTATTTCTATATACTAATAACAAAATCCAGAAGTTGATAGTAGAAAGAAAAATCCCATTCTAAGTAACTAGCACCTAGGTGGCATAGTGGCTGGAGGAGTTAGGAAAACCTGAGTTCAAATCCTGCCTCAGATACACACTAGTGTGTGACCCTAAACAAAATCACTTAATCTTATTTGTATCAGTTTCCTTATCTGTAAAATGAGCTGGAGAAAGAAATGGCAAATCACTTCAGTACCTTTGCCAAGAAAACTCCAGATGGGGTCACAGAGAGTCGGACACAACTCAAGCACAAAAACAAAAATAACCAAATTGTGCAAAGTATTTGGGAATCAGTCTATACAAGCAAACTCAATACTTGTTTAACTATAATTATTAAAGGCTTCTTAAAGAACAACATAAATAATTAGAAGGATATTCACTATTCATAAATGAGTGCCAGTATAATAAAAATAACTACACTGCTGAAATTAATTTACAGATTATTATACTATTCAGACTGCCAAGGGGATATTTTATGGCCGGGTTGGGTAGAGTGGAGAAGCATTTATTTGGTGACTACTGTGTGCCAGGCACTGTGTTAAGCAGTTTACAAGTATTATATCTCATTTAATCTAGACAACTACACTCAGTGTTAATAACAGAATTTATTTGGAGGAATAAAAGATCTAGAATATCAAGGCAAGTAACAAAATACATTTTGGAATGAAGGAATAATGGTACTTCCAGACTTCAAACTGTTATTAAAAATAGTAATCATATGGTACTGATTGAAAAAGAGAAGAGTCAATCAACCAGACCAGGAAAAATATGAAATAATTCAACTTGGTAACCCATGGTTTTGATAAATCAGAAAAACATATTATCTCAGAAACAACTTCTTATTTAACAAGAATGGCTGGGAAGACTGGAAGGCAGTCTGAGAAAAAATGAATTTAGACCAACATTGGGCAGCATTGACCACAGTAAATTCAAAATGGATGGAAACCGAAATATGAAAGATTGAGTCATAAGAAAAATGAAAAGAGCTGATTTCCTGGAAGCTATGGTTAGGGGGTGAAGTCTGAACCAAGCAAGGAAGAAAGGCAGCTTTAAAAAGATAAAACACATAATTTCAATTACATGGAATGGAAAATGTTTTGCGTGAACAATATTAATGCAACTAGAAAAAGAAGTGGAGCACTTGCCAAAGGGAAGATCTTTCTATCAAATCTTGCTGATCAGGGTCTGATGTCAGTCCAGGGTATCAGACAACCAAAATGTGTGATGCCTACTCCCTAATCTGTAAAGAATGGTCAAAAAATTGGAATAAGTCTCAAAAGAATTGTAACTGTTAATAATTATATGAAGGAATGAGTGTTCCAAATAATTTTAAAACAGATTAAAACAGCCCATGGACTTTTAGTTAAGGTGGCAATGGGAAAGTGGGTAGTAAAGGCCAGCTCTTCCACACAGAAACCCCCAAAATATAAGAACATGTCCCCAGAAAATCTAATGATGCAGAAAACCAAAAAGAACCAGAAATCCACTCCATCCAGTCCAAAACTATAAGAAAACATGACCCAAAACTAGAAGAACAAGGAAAGCTAACTCTAGTACAAGTAAATATACTTGGAGCTTCTGGAGGAAGGGAGAGATGCAGGGAAGCCAAGGCAAACTCCAATAAACTAAACAAAAGCCAAGAGAGGAGCCAACTCTGGGATGCTGGCTAGGAAGGGCCCAGGCCAGAGACACCAGGGAGTTCCTGCAAACAGACTTGAAACCACAGGTCTTTCGTGTTTGTGTATTTGTATCATTCCTTAAATGTCATGGCTATTGGGCCTTATCACAGAAATTTGCTCCAAAAATGTTTTTCTTAGTTCATGTTTTCCTTCAGATTCTAACTGGATTGGTTTTGTTTTTGCAACAACTTTTCCATTTTGTGTGATCAAAATTGTCCATTTTATTTCTCATTTTGTCAAGAACTCTTCCCCCTGTGTAGTTGTAAAAAGTATCTATTTTCCTGTTCCTTTATTTTTGTTTAAAATATGACCTTTTATGTCGAGGTCTTCTATCCTTTTGGCATTTATTGTGGAGTATGGTATGAGCTGTTAGTCTAAATCTAATCAGTTCACTTTCCAGGTTTATCAGTTTTTATCAAATAGTTTATGTCCCATTAGTCCTTGGATTTGCCAAACATTTTACTACTATGTTCATTTGCTTTATTGTGTATATAGTTATTCCATTGAAACTTTAAAAAAATTAATAGCAAGTAGTTTTGATGATTATTGTTTTATAGTATAGTTTGAGATCTGATACTGCTAGCCCACCTTCCATTGCTTTCCCACTTTGTTTATCCTCTAGATGAATTTTTTCTTCTAGTTCTATAAAGTAACCGTTTAATAGTTTGATACCTGGTATGACAGTGAATCTGTAAATTAATTTAGGTAGTGTTATCATTTTTATTATATTGCCACAGCCCAGACACACAAAGTTAGTATTCTCTTCCTGCTGGGTTTTATTGATAATATACAGAAAATATGTTTTGAATTTATTTTGTGTCCTGCTACTTTGCTAAACTTGTTAATCATTTCTATTCATTTTTAGTTGTCGAAGTAAACCATCATGTCATCTGCAAAACTGAATGTTGTTTCCTTTTCACTAAAGCTTATTCCCTCAGTTTCTTTTTCTTATCTTCTGTAGTGATATTTATTTAAAACTATGTCAAATAATAATGGTGACACTGTTCATCCAAGTCGTGCCCCTTAGAGGTGGATGTTCCTCAGGGCTCTGTCCTGAGCCCTCTTTTCTTCTCCTCCCATACTGTTTCATTTAGTTATCTTCTCAGCTTCCTTGAATTCAGTGATCATCTCTATGTTGATTTTCTGATCTACTTATCTAGCCCAAATCTCCCTCCTGATTTCCAGACTCACATTCCCAGCTGCCTGTTAGACACAATTATAATAATCATGTAAATGGAAAGAACAACAACAAAACAGACAGATCTGAATGTGGTTAAATTGTAAAGACCAAGGTTGGCCCAAAGATGTATTAGATGATACTTACCCCACTTCTTAGCAGAAGTTCGGTACCATGGAAGTGGGAACTGCAGATACCATCATTTCAGTGTGGTGGGTTTTGCTGAATGTGTTGGAGGGGATGGGAGTTGGGGAGAGATACAGTGGGAAATGTAGGAGATGTTAAAAAAGTTATCAATAAAAATTTATTTTAAAAAAATGAGGTTATGATGTTTGACATTTCTCTCTTTACCTTTTTGTTTCCTAGGTTGCCAACCATGTGGTACAGGCTCTTTTGAATCAGAAGGTAAGGGGGGTAACCTTGGTCCTGGGCTCAGAGACCTGCCTGTGAGGTTCTGTAGGTTCTGCCTCTTCCCTACATCACTTCCTTAGCCATGGAGCCCTATGAGCAAAATCTGAAGAGACAGAAATGCTTGGAGAGGCTGGACACCCTTAAACTGGCCTTTTCTGCCCTTAGCCCTAAGCTCCTATGGAACTTAGTGTCACAGAAGCCCCCTGACTTACCTGTGTGATTTCACCCCACTAGACACTAGACAGACACTAGACACTATGGCTCCTTCTGCTACGAATGGAGTAGGGCTAGAATAGCTTCTCAGGAATGTAGAATAGATTGCCTTTCCACTGGCCCCTCAATCAATCCATTCCCATTCTGGGATGGATGAACTCTAGTTCTCTGGCTCTTAGTAGAGCTATAGTAGATAATTCTTAAATACTTTGCAACTCTAGATTCTTCTGAATCATTCTTGGCTGTATCCCTCTGCTTAGTCCCTTCAGATTTCTCCTTTCCTGCATTTAAACATGGGGTCCCAAGTGGCATTGGTGAGACTAAGCACAAGGCTGATACTGAGTATACAAGATGTAAACAGGAAAATACGAAAAAAGCTTGGTGATTCCAGGTGACTTAAAGATTATAGCTTATAGATAACTGTGATCCTTGGTTCTTTCTCTGTCCTGAATGTCTCTATCCCATAGAAGCAGAAAAGTTCTGTACTTTTGCTGAGATTGAGCCCTTGGGTTACCAACCCAGGATCCAAAAACTTGAAAGAAGAAGGGGAACCTCTTGCAGGGGGAGGGTAAAGTTCCCAAAGTGAACTTAGTTTCTTCACTCTATAGTAAATTTGATGGAACTTAATATTTACTCCCATGAGTTACTATTACTGAAAATATAAATAGACTTTAAAAGAGTTTAATTTCTGAGTGATGGAAATCTGGGGACACCTTTAACCTGAGAGCAAAAAAAAAAATCTGCCCTTGTTCTGCTTAACCCCCTTGACTCTTTCAGCCAGTGGGCTTATTCAGGAGTCCCTTCTGAGGTTCTAAAGAAGAAAAAAATGTGCTTCTGTGCTAATTCTATCTCCTTTTCCCTCCCACTCTAACCTCTGCCCTTGGATGTGGAAGGACTTACGGGAAGAATGCATCAAATTGAAGAGGAGGGTATATGACTTGGAACGGCAGAACCAGACATTGAGCATTCTCTTTCAGCAGAAATTACAGCTTTCAGCAGGTTCTCTTCCACAGGTGAGGTTGGCTGTCTTTCCTTTCCTTTAAAAAAAAAATCTGGCTTCCTGCCCACCCACACCCCCATAATGATCACCTTTTCCACGAACATCAGAGATGGGGACTGTCTCCATCCATATTCCCAGGATCTATGAGCCAACAAAGAATTTGCAAAGTTGGAGGTTTGGAAGAACCCACCCAGCCCCAGTAGATTAGAGAATCTAAGACATGATGAGAACTGCCTGGGAGATCCTCAGCACATTGACCTCGTCTTCCCTCATCTAGAAAAGCTTGACTTCTTATCAATAGGGAGAAAGTTCTCATTCTGTCCTGGAGCCTGGAAAAGCAGTTACCTCTGGTTCCTAGAAGAGGCCTTGCTGCTGCCAGTGATCTGGCCTCTTCACAGCATCTGAAAAGAAAGCATGATGAGGAGTACCCATAGCCTTAATGTGGCAGAGAGGATTGAAGAGAACTGTGGAACCCACCAAATGCTTCATTCAGTTGAACAAGCCTTTTATTAAGTAGGTTCTATGTTCCAGGCCCGACGGATGTGGAAAGACAGGCATTCTGGGATACTAGTGAAGCTAGGAATGGATCCAGCTCCTCTGGAGAGCAGTTTGGATCTATGCTAAGTGAATGAAATACCTATACCCAGAGATTTGCTAGCTATCTACCTTAAAGAGGTAAATGATAAAAAGAAACACCCACACAATATACCAGCAAATTCAGAGCAGCACTTTTTATAGTAATAAGAAACTAGAAACAAGTCAGATGCACATGGATTTGATCATGGCTAAGTGGTACATGATACAAAGAGTGTAATGGAAAATTATTGCTTTGTAAGAAACAATGAATATAACGAATACAGAGCAACTTTGGGAGGATTTATAGGAAGCAATACAAAGTAAGTAGAACCAGAAAAACATCATACACAATCATTACAGTAGTGTAAATGGAAAGAACAACGAACAATCAAAACTGAATGCCAGGCAATTCAAGGAATAAGTCCAATATTACATAAATTGCTTGATTAAACAGTAAAACCAGGTTGGATTTTTAACAGGAATGCAGGCTGGTTCAGCATTAGGAAAACTGTAAACATGATAGATTATTTCAAATAACAAAAAAAAAATCATGATGATATAAACAGGTCAAAAAAAGGCTTTTTCCAAAGCATAGCACCTCTTTATGTTAAGAACATTAAAGAGTATAAGAATGATATAATTTTTCTTAATATGGTAAGTGATATATCTAAAATAATAAACTACATTATCTGTAATGCAGAAATATTGGAGGCCTTTCCAGTAAGATTTAGGAGTAAGGCAAGGATGTTCATTGTCAGCGCTTTCATTTGGCATAGTTCTAGAAATCCTTACTTATAGTAATCAGGCTAGAAAAGGAAATTGAGGGAATGAGCATTTGCAGATGGCATGTGTATATTGTTTTCCTATTTCTTCTTATTTCATTTTGTGTCAGTTCATGGGAATACCTTCTAGAAGTGTAACAACGAAGGGGAGGAGAACAGGATCAAAAGAAAATTTTTCCCGTTTTTGGGTTGTTTGGGTTTGTTTGTTTTTTTAGGATTACTTAGCACTGGAAAGGACCTTAGATCTGATCTAGTCCATCCCCTCTTATTTCATGGATGAAGAAATCGAGACCTAGGGTGAGAGAAGGCACCATGTCTTATCTAAAATTTATATCTGTTTCATGGAGCTAAATGACAGACCCAAGGATAAGATTTAGGCAATGCTAGGCAATAAACAGTTATTAAGCGCTTACATTATACTAGGCGCTATGACTCTGGGCACTTAACTTCTGCCTGCCTCAGTTTCCTCAACCATAATCCCCATTAAATGGGGATGATAATTACAACCAATAAAGTCATCCCTAGGACATTTAAGTATTAAAATGAAAGGAGCACAATAAACAAAAGAAAAGTGGAAATTATCTTTTAAAGTGATTATAGATAGAAATCCATTTTCACCATCAAGGGTAAATGGAGTTACCACTAACACCATGTCCCAGCTTTGCTCTTGGGGAAGCAGAAATAGCACTAAAGAGAACAAAGACAGGAAAAGCAACTGAATTAGAGCCAAGTACATGTAAAGGAGATTCGGGCTGGAGGAAATGCCATGGTGAGTGTGATGAGGAGTCTGTTTATGAAGTATGAAGGAAGGAAAGAAGCCAAAGGCAGGAAAAAACCTGGTACCTGATTACTTAAACTTTCTACTAATTAGAGGTATTCAGAAGTAGAATGGTTTATCATAAGAGCTAGCAGGTGCCCCTCCTTGGAGATCTTCAAATAGAATTTGGACAGCCACTTGTCAGGTTGTTATAGTGGGGATTCCTGTCCTCTGTGGGTAACATTAAATGGCCAGTGAGGTCTCTTTGAACTCTCGAATTCTGATTCTGTAATACCCAAAAAAGGCAACTGAGAGGATATTAGCAACTACAACCTAAATGCATATTTTCCCATCCTTACAAAATCTTTTATGAGACTTACCTATACAGAAATTGAAAGCAGCCTCAATGAGCTTGGTCAGGGAACAAGCAGACTTTTGCAAGTGATATTCAGAAATGGGCCATATCTTTATCATTTCACAGTTGAATGAAAGATGTAAAGAGAATACAAGCTCCAAAATGTCTACATTGTTTTATTAGGAAAAAGTATTTGATTTGGGAAGTACCTTAAAGGTTCTCTTCCAATAAGGTGGCTTTCATTCATACATCAGCCATATAAGATCCCTTGAAAGATATCTTGTCCAACTGTCATAAACATCAGTAGCAGTATAAAAGGGGGAGATACATGTTCACCACTATGGTAGATTAGATCCAGCACAGTCCTAAGTTGAAGAGGGATCCCTAGTAAGGGGTGAGGTCCCTCCAGATGCTTTGGTTTGCACGTGATACAGTGCTAGTTGCATCAAGCCCTAGAACTTTGGGAGCTTCTTGAAAGAAATCTGTAACTGTCCAAGTTTGGCCTGACTCTTTACACAGGAAGGCCCTCTTGGTGGAAGGCAAATCTCTGTCGCCCAAAATATGACATGTGTTTTAGGCAGAAAGCCTGTAGATCTGGGATAGACAGTATGAATGGACAGCACATTTAGGTTAGAGTTGAACAAGAGATCAGGCTGATTTACCTTCAGGAAACTACAAAGCTCTTTAAAAACCCCAAGCTTCCTATGGAAAGGAGCTCATCTTTTTAATACCACCATTCTGCTAATGTTTTTGTATGGTGAGCTGTGGACTAACACTGTCTCTAAAGAATTAAAGCTAATATCACGAAATAGGTGTTGAAGAGGCTCATGGTAGTTTTGAGCAGGTTTTGAGAATATCAACTAAATAAATAAAGGACAACAAAGAACAGGAGTACAAGTGATAGGGAGACAAAGTAGGCTGGTCACCTGGTGAAAGCAAGGAGTAATGATAATCATAGTAACTAACATATAGTACCTACTGTGTGCCAAACACTGTGCTGAGTCTTATATTATCTCATTTGATCCTCACAACAACCTGGGAGGTAAGTGCTATTATTATCCCCATTTTACAGATAAGGAAACTGAAGCAAACAGAGATTAAGTGATTTGCCCAGGATCACACAGCTAGTCAGTGTCGGAACTGGGATTTGAACTTAGGTTTTCCTGACTCCACATCCAGCACTCTTATCTACGATGCCACCTAGCTGCCTCTGTGGTACCCTGTCTGCCACCCTCTTCGAAGAGCCAGGTGGACAGCCACTGATAAACTCTCAGTGTCAGGTTAAAGTAAGGAGTGCCTCTAATATGGATAGACCCTCCATGTTTACTTTCGAGAGGATATAAACAGACTGCAATCTGCATTCCTGGAGAGAATATTCAAAATAGATGAGATCACAGATCCATTTGGGGATTGAGTATCTCAGTGACACACAGCTCCTGGCACCTAGTGCAGTGTTCTACACCCAGTTAGTGCTTAATAAATGCTAGTTGAATTGAATTAGATGTCCACTATGTCTTCATTATTACAGTCAACTCTTCCTATTTGCTCATGAGAAGGGATCAGAATATTTTTAAAAATCATTTTTATTTGGGGTTAGAGTGCAAATAGATACATACACAGATTGCAGTGGCTGTCACCTGTGACAAAAGGGCCATTCACCCTCTTGTTTTTAGCCAAAAACTCCTGGTTTATCCTCTAAGCTGAGTGATGGTGAGGAAGGTACCATCTTATGGACAGGAAAGGATGAATAGTCATAAAACAGTAGTAATTTGATGAAGGTGTGATCTCACTAATGTGAACAGCCTTCCTGGGATTGCAGATCAAAACTTTATGCACTCTAATGCTTGCAGCTCTCAACGCTATCCTCCTCTCTATGTACTATGGGCAAGCCTCCCTTTAGATCTGTCGACATTACAGGGGTACTAGTAGAGCATATGAACCATCAGTTATCTCTCACTCTCATTTTAGTTTTTCCTTTTCTAGTCAGTGTTGTGGTTTTTTTTTTATAATATCTTTTACACCATTTCTCTTGTGTAATTTTTCATTGGGAATCTGCTGGCCCATGCCCATTGCCTTTTAAATGACTTTAAATCTTCGGTGATTGGTATTACAGCTCTATAGCATCCCTGGAAGAATATTGGCATTAAAAGAAATGACCTCTGTCTCAGGAAGAAGCACTGAAATTTCCCAGGCAATCCAGTCTGCTATCTGCCACTTTTTCAGTTATGGAACCAGTTCACTAGCTACAATGTCTGTCCAAGAATACTGAGGGACCAGCTCTATGGGTTGTCAGCTCAATAGCAGGCTACAACCATCTGGAAAATGGGCATTCTTCATGCATTTGTTTTATTTGTTTTCCCTACATTGGAGAGTTAAACCAACCTCTTGAGAGATTAAAGTTCTCATTTAGGAAATGTATTCTGCAGTATTCCAGAGTTCATTGAAATAAACATAATGTCATTTACACACAGTTGCTTCTGAAGAACATTGCCAGCTATAGGAAGTTCCTCTTCATTTGGACTCTGAACTGGACTTCTATGACAGTAGTAAACACCTTTGCTGAGCCTATAGCTCCACTTTCTATGCCCTGTGTGATATGTATTTCTTATTGGTGCATTATCAGAGGACAGGCTTTTAACATATGCATGGGAGATACCTTGTTGGAGGAGGGCCTTTTTCAACTCTGCCAAATCAAATGATTTTTCAATAATCAACAAACAGCAAATTGTGTAACTGTAATCATGTGGCTTGATGTACAACATTTTTATGCAAGCTTGCCTGTTCCTTTCTCATGTGCTGAGGCTATTATATGCAGACTATTCTTCTAAAGATTTTGCGGTGATGGTAAAGTAGGCCTAGGGGTCAGTAGTTATTGATGTTTTCTTGATTCCCTTTTTTGGATAGTAATAACAATTGTGATTTTTTTTTCCCCAAACATTTGGTGGTATCCCTCTTTTAAATAACCTTCCTTTTGTGAGTGGATCCCTTAATACTCTTAGATTTGCCCAAGGTCACAGTGAATGGAGAGCTCTTCTGTGTATCTTCAGGCCAGCCCCCTGATCTTCCTAGCTTTGTTTCTTTGAGACTGTTTCTACTTCCTCCTTACATCACATCCTGGACTGTGATGTTAGAGTCCAAATGTGGCGGCTTCACTGTCATTGATAGATTAGTTTGTTATAGTAATTTTTTTTTTTGCTTTTTGGTGAGGCAATCGGGGTTAAGTGACTTGCCCAGGGTAACACAGCTAGTAAGTGTCATGTGTCTGAGGCTAGATTTGAACTCAGGTCCTCCTGACTTGTTATAGTAATCTTGATGAATCTCTTAAAACATTTCTCACTTGTGTGTTACCTTTCTCCTAGTTCCGGCTTTACTAGATTATGGGGTGATTTCACTTAATTGGATCCATTGCCAAATGTAAACTTTCTGTAAACATGTCTTTCTCCCTGTTGCTTCTTACTAGCATCAGTAGTTTGATTAGATAGATTATAAATTTAGATGTAGAAGGGACCTTACAGGCCATGGAGTCTAACCCACTCATTTTTTGGATGAGAAAACTCTGACTCAGAAAAATTAAGGGACTTTTCCATTTTTGCAGAGCTAACACAACCAGCTTCTCTGACTACAGATCTATAGCTTTTAAGTGGGCCAGGTCACAGTTGTTTTAGTTGCAAGCCACGTCTTCTCATTTATATTCTTTCGTCTACTTTGATATTGGCTTAGACCTTTGCTCTTAATAAGTCTGTGTTCTGCCTGTACACATACCACCAATTCAGAAACGAGTCCCATCACTATTTCTTGTCCATTAGAATATGATAATTTTTATTGCGGGGGATGTTATTCAGTCTATTTAGGTATCCAGCAGCCCCCATCTCTTTTCTTTAAGAAGGTATCTATGTTACATAGGTGTGAGGTCTCTATGCAACTTACAAGCTTTTGACTTCTTTCATTTCTTAGGCCTGAGCCCTGTTTTTCAGAGTCTTCACCTATGCCCATCTTTACACTGAAGTCACCCAATATTAAAGTGTTTAAGATGTTTCTTTCATTTGGAAAGCCTTATCCTGCAGAATTTTTCTACCTCCCTTCTCCTTTGCCACAGACATTATGCCACAGGCATAAGTTCCACATTTCTCTTCATGGCAGTCGTTTTACTTATGTATAGATCTCAAACTTGGTGCAGAAAAAAAGAAGTCTGTCATAAACACATTTCTTCATACTATTTTATATTTACAAGCATTGTTGCTTAAGGTGAAATTTCAAAATAACAGTTATCTTCCTGTTAATTAAAAACCTCCCCTTCCCCCAAGGTCTTCCTACATTATATAGTATTTGGAAACAAAGACAAAATTCCACAGTCAGGATTAAGTAAGGGTTCAGAGTTTAGTTAACAGGCTTTAACTAATTAAACAGAACAATAGTAACTTAAAATGTGCATCCTGGAGAGTCATTTTCTTGAAGCATTTGGTCCAGTTGAGGGTAAAGATAGATAAATTATTCTACTGTTAAGTCTACTTACCATCTAATTCATTTTCTGGGAGCTTAGAGTGTCTTCTTAAACTTTGACCCAGTTTCCTCTCAGTGATTAAAGGGAGGAAGGATTTTAGTACAGGGGCATTGTTTCTCCATAAGTTTGACTAAGTACTCTGGAAAGGTCTTCACTGGAGAAATAGTTATTTTTTATTATTTTTAATATGTTTTTTAAGAGAAAAAAGGAAGCCTTTCCTATATATGCTGTTCCCCATTAAAATGTGAGCTTTTGGGGAGTAGGGACTATCTTATTTTTCTATTTGTACCCACAAGTGCTTTGCACATAGTGAGCGCTAAATAAATGTCTTTCATTCATTCTTGCAGTTCCACGTTTGTGAAAAGAGATAACAAAGTATCTGGCGAAATGTTTGTTGTCTTTTTTATCTCCTGAGTACTACATAAAACCAACCCCCTCTTCTTTATTTGGACCTTTAGGGAGGACCTGTGAGTCATCCTTCAATTTAGCCACAACTTCCTTTTGTCTTTGGTTTCATTTATAACAAGAATGTCAATATTGATATAATTGACATAATTGATATAATTCAGTAGCTCACATTTAGATCTCCGTTAGATTGTAAGCTTCTTGAGGGCACAGACTGTCTTTTGCCTCTTTTTGTATATTTATTACTTAGCACAGCGCCTGGCACAGAGAAGGTATTTAATAAACGTCAAATGATTGGTTGCAGTAAAGTACTGACAGTTAAGTGAATTTTTATGGAAAATCAAAAAACTGTGAGTTTTAGAATCATCTGCCCCGTTTTCCACCAGTGTGCCATGGCAGAATTGGAAGGGGCCTTATAGGACTGAAGACCATTTTGAATTTTTTTCTTTTATGGGTTGCCATGCCCAAAGAATTCATTACCTGTTGATGAGCGTGGTAGTGAGGATCCTCTCTGTATTTAAAGGAAGAGAAGGAAGCAAGCATTTATATAGCACCTACTATGTGCCAGGAACTGTACTAAGCACTTTTCACAAATATCTCATTTCGTCCTCACAAGTCTGGGAGATATGTGCTTTTATGATCCCCATTTTACAGTTGAAGAAACTTGAGACATACAGAGGTCAAGTGACTTGCCCAGGGTCATACAACTAGCGTGTGAGACTGGATTTAAACTCGAGTCTTCTTGACTCCAAATCCAGCACTCTAGCCACTGTGCCACCTAGTTCCTCAAAAGCCTGGGACTAAATTTTGCCATGTCTTGAGAACTGATTGGATTTGTCAACTCTTGACCTCCTTCTAGCCAGTTTCTGAAGTTCTTTTATAATGCCTTCTCACTTTTGCTTTAAATATTCCTGTGATAGCTATAATTTAATTTTGAATGACAGACTCATAGCATTAGAAAGTACCTAAGATCTTCTAGTCTAATGCTTTGATGTTATAAATCAGGAAGTAGAGATCTAGGAGGTCAAAATATTTGTCCAAGTGGCAGGCCTGAAATTGGAACCCAGGTCTTCTGACTCATAATCCAGTGCTAAAGTACCATTTCCTTCCCTGGAATAGGTTGATCAATGGCCTTTAATAGTTTTGGTTAGGGGCACTTAGGTGGCTCAGTGGATAGAGCACCAGCCCTGAAGTCAGGAGGACCTGAATTCAAATCCAGCCTCAGACCAAACACTTAACACTTACTAGCTATGTGACCCTGGGCAAGTCACTTAACCCCAATTGCCTTAAAAAAAGAAAAAAAAGAAGAAAATAGTTTTGGTTAATGGGTTGATGTCAACATGGAAAGAAAATTCTAGTAAACCACTTTCAGATTCTTCTTGCTCCTGTTCTAACATTTTAATCAGTGCTTTGGAGGAAGGCATACATGTCATACTTAAAACATTTGCAGATTACATGAAGCCAGGAAAAGTAGCCAATAGACTGGACTATAGAATCAAGCACTAAAATGATCTTGATAAGCTGAAGGCAACAAGATTGAATTTCGTATGGCATAGGGAAGCCCTTGTTGGAATGCAGTAGAGCGGTGGGCTGGGAATTCGGAAAATGGGGTTCAAATCCCCCCTGTGATATTTATTAGCTGGTTGACCATGGTCCAGTAAAAGCAGGAAGTTAAGCTCCTTGACCCAGGTATTTTCCTATGGGAAATGGCTAAGAAGTAATTCACATGAAGTAGATCTGACAGTTTTAGGGACTGAAAGTTCAGTGTGTCTAAGAAGAGTTCACGTGATTTAGACAAAACGTCTAAAATAAGAGTCTGCCCTTGTCAGGCCACATCTGAAGTGCTGGGTTCAGTTCTGGGCACCACATTTTAGAAAGGACAAGCTGGATGATGCATGTCCAAAAGAAGAATGTGGACTGAATGGTCAGGTCTCTGGAAACTGTGCTACTTTGGGACCAGTTGAAAGGAATTGGTTCTGAGTAGCCTGGAGAAGAGAAGATGTGCGATGTGGGAAGAGTTGTTAAACTAATAATACTTGAAATAGGATTAAATGTGAATGGTCTTCATGTAGAAGGGGGATTAAATATGTTCTATTTGATTACAGAGAGCAGAACTAGCACCAGTAGTTTAAGGGAGGGAGATTTTGGCTCAACATAAGGAAAATTGCCTAAAAATTAGAGCTACTACAAAATGGAATCAGTTGCCTTGGAGAGTACTGGGCCTCCATATCCTTAAGTGTTTGGCAGAGACTGAATGTTTATTTGTCAGTGATGTTATAGTCAAGATTTAAGATTTGGGCAGGTATTGGACAAGGTGATTTTGAGGTCCTTTTACAACTCTTGAAATTCTGTCATTCCATGTCTCGTGTTTCTGGGTAGGGAAACTGAGGCCCAGACTGGTTAAGCAGTTTGTCCAAGATGAATTAGGTTTCAGCTAAGGAGGGATGAGGACCTGGGCTTACTGATGCCAATAACCAGTACTGCCACCCAGAGGTGCATCCTGCCCTAGGCCCTTCCTATTCCAAGGCTCCCCATTGAATGGCATGCCTGTTTTACCACTGGCCCCTAGGATTTTGGGATCTCACCTTGAAGATTCAGAAGTCAAGGTTAATTATATTAGGGAAAGAATGGGCTTCCTACTGCTTGGCGCTTGGCGCTGGGAGCCACTGGCTTCAGAACAAGTCCCTCAGAAGTACTTTCACCTTAGTGTTACATAGGACCAGGTCTTGGTGATGAGAGCCAAGCTTTCCTACCGAATATCTGAAGGGTATGTCAGACTTTGGGAATAGAAAAGGCCTTATTTTTATTGTTTCTTGTTGAGGACTGGGGAAGGTGAACATTTCCATGTATTTGGTGTAGGGTAAGCACAGGGCTTCCTGGAGGGGATTCCTACTGACCCTCCCTCTTCCTTTTCAGCTGCCGTTACATCCACTGCAGGCGATGTCAGAGCCGTTAGCCACCACGCTCCTGAGTGCTGAAGAGGGACCAGCAGCCTTACTGCCAATGGGGCCCTGTACTGGACAAAAAGAGGTACTAGGGAGAAGGATCAAGTAGGGAAAGAGGGCTGATAAACCCAAGACCCAGAGGATGAGCCTCGAGACCCTGGACTCAAGTTATCTCTGCTTGCTTAGTGACCAATGGCCAGGCTGCCTACCGACTTACTTTCCCCATTCTCTCACACTGGTAAGCTGCTGGGTTTTCCCTGCCGAGTGCTTTCAAAGCCCAGGGCGCAGGTATCATCCATGTGTGGATGCGCTTCTCCATTGAGTGCATTCCTAACTTCAGCCCTTGGTTTTGCAAATGCCTTCCATTGGTTACAAAAAGTAGACTAGGGCCAGCTCAGCACTTGATGTATTGACAGCTGGAACAAGTACATGCTTTGCTGCTGACAGCAAATCGGAATTGTGATAAGAAAAACAGGGGCAGCTAGGTGGCGCTGTGGATAGAACTCCAGCCTTGGAGTCAGGAAAACCTGAGTTCAAATTTAGACTCTTAGACACTTGACACTTACTAGCTATGTGACCCTGGGCAAGTCACTTAACCCCAATTGCCTCACCAAAAGAAAGAAAGAAAGAAAAACAGCATGTTTTTCATTGGCATTTGTGGCCAGTGTGGCCAGTTGTGGAAGTACCTTCCCTCTCTCTGGGTCCTTACACTTCCATCACCACAAGGGAAGGGAGTGAAGCTGGGACTTGGCCACAGGGTTTCCCCCCCTTCTCCATCACGGATATTTCTGACATGCTGGAGAATGAGTACCCGCTTAGGAAAAGAGAGTGCAGAGTCAAAGGCAACCCAGGCAGCCCATGGGAAGGCCCCAGAGCCCGAAGTCATGGGACAGGGAAGTTGAGTCTGTTCCTAGCCTAGAAGTCTCTCTATCCCATCTTAGTCCACCTGCCAGAGTGAGGAGAAAGGAGGTGACCAGGGCCTAGTTAAGGGATTCGCTTGGGTCCATTTGTATTGCTGGGTCCTGATTCCAGTAATGACCCTAAGAGTGGGCATAGATTCCCATTCCCAAACCTAAAATCTCTATTCCCTTTAGGTAGGCTGTGAGCAGCAGCAGCAGCAGCAGCAGCAGCAGCAGCAGGCTTTGGGTAACCTGGGCCCCCTATTGGATGCCCTTTCCCCATTTCTGAAGAAAAAGGCTCAGATACTGGAGGTGTTGAGGAGCCTGGAAGAAACGGATCCTCTGTTACTGCACCCTACCACAGCCTCATGGAGAGCAGCAGGGCAATGTCCCCCAGGGGAGCCCAGCATCCACCCTGATTGTTCCTTGAAGGGCAAGGCAGGTGAAAAATGGAGCCCAGGTGAGAGGCTGGGCTCCCCAGAACCAGTCAATGGTGAAGTGTCTACCCCACCCCTGCCAGAGCCTGCACCCTGGGCATCCTGCCTCCTCCTGGGCCATAGTGGGCTGGGGGGACTGCTTCGGTGGGAGCCCATCCTGGGGAGCCCACGGGCTGAGGAGAAGCTGGGGAGGCTTTGGGGTGTGGGCCGGGAACCCCAGAGGTCCCCAGGACCACAACCTGGCCTCCACAGTGGACCAGGCAGTAGTAGTAGCTCCTCCTCAGATGAGGCTGGGGAGCCAGGGGAGGCATTGACACCAGCTGCCCTACTCAATGCCTTGGCCCGGAAGCAATTGAACCTGGGCCAGCTGCTGGAGGACACAGAGTCTTACCTACAGGCCTTCCTATCAGGGGCTGGAGGGCCCAATGGTGGAGACACATCCCCTGCCTATGGTCCTGGCTCAGGACAACCACCCTTGCCCAATGAAGGGCTTCCCCAGTCTCTGAGATCCAAAGGCCTCCCCAAAACAGCATGGGGTGGGGGAGGATCTGAACCCCTTAAGCCAGGCTTAAGCACTACCTCAGAGGGCAGTGGGGCCCTCCCCTTCCTCAGTGTGTTTGTGGATGGGGGAGACACCTCGCCAGGCCCCTGGCCCAGCTACCCCCATTCCTCATCTCAGGTGAAAAGCGAGCTCCAAATTAGTCCCTCTTCCCCCATTGAGACCCAGGAACTCACCTTCTCCTCCCCACCGAAGAGTCTCAATTTCTTGAAGTTGTCTCTGGCCCCAGATAAGGCCCCTAGTCCTGGTACCCCCCATCTCAGTCCCCAGTTGCCCCGAAGCTCCCGAATCCCTTGCTGGAATGGTGGTCCAGATGGGAGTCCTTCCCCCATGCTTACGCACCAAGGCCTTGGGGGTGAACTGTCCCCTGAGATAGTTGTCCAGCGCCAATCCACCAGCTCCCCACCTACCATCATTGTGGACTCCATCCAGCTTAGACCCACACATCCAGCCCCATCCTCTGTCCTTTCACCTGAGCCCCCCACTTGTCCAACCCCACCGCGGTATGAAGATGTCCTGGACCTTTCAACTGGCTCCTTTGGGGGACCATCTCCAGAGCCACCCCTTACCTCCCTCCAGTCATCCAGTTACCCACAGCTGGCCCCAGAGACACTGGACCAGGGTCCTAGGGGCCCACCCAGCCCCTGCCCACCTCAGCTCTGCCCCTATGGTGGTACTCAGGGGAAGGGTAATGAGAAGGCAGGACCAGAGTCTCCACAGGCTGGCTGGAAGGGCACAGGCAGCTCCTCTAAAAAGCCAGGCAATGGGGCAGGGAGACGGCCTGGGGAGCCAGGCTTCACACCTCTCCGGGACAGACTGACAGCACTGGGCAAACTGAAGACAGGCCCCGAGGGAGCCCCAAGCACTGACAAGAACGGCAGCCCTGGAAAGCCAGTACTAGAGAGGGCCCGGCTGCCAGGGAGGCTAAGGGAAGGGACTGCAGACACAGCCCCCAGCTCCTTCAGGCCCCCTGAGCCCACTGAGGCAAAGGGGCCCCCACGAGCGGCGGTGCCCTTGGGAACTGGCAGCCTGAAGCAACAGGACCATGGCTCTCCTGGGGAGCCGGGTGCCCGCTGCTATTCTCCCCACTCGATGGGTGCTCGTCTTGACCTGGACCCCGTCTCACCTCGTGGCTGCCTCAACAAAGTGGAGCTGGCAAAAAGCCGGCTGGCAGGAGCGCTGTGTCCCCAGGCCCCACGGACCCCAGTCAAGCTGCCTACCACAGTGCCCAGCCCAGGCAAGCCCAGCAAAAGCCCCCATGGCAGCCCCACCAAGCTGCCCTCAAAGTCGCCCACCAAGGTGGTACCCCGGGGAGGATCTCCCCAAGTGCCCAAGGACCTAATAAAGCCTGAGAAGGGCAAGGGTCCCCCTTGGGCAGAGTGTGGTGCCCCCTCCCAGCCTGTGCCCAAAGTAGTAGGTCCAGGGGGCCAGGGCCATGGTTCTGAGGGGCCAGCGCTCCATTCAGCCATAGAGGAGAAGGTCATGAAGGGCATCGAGGAGAACGTGCTCCGGCTGCAGGGCCAGGATCGGACACCGAGTGCAGAGGCCAAGCACCGCAACTCCAGCAGCATTGTTAGCTGGTTTGGACTAAAGAAGAGCAAGCTGCCGGCCCTGAGCCGCCGGGCTGACCCTGGGAAGAACAAGGAGAGTCTGGGGGGCACCCCCCTTGGCAAAGGGGGCAAGCAGGAGGTCCGGAAACTAGAGACGGAGAGTCTCAACATCTCCAAGCTCATGGCCAAGGCAGAGGACCTGCGGAAGGCCCTGGAAGAAGAAAAGGCCTACCTTAGCAGGCAGGGCCGAGGCCGATCGGGAGGCCCAGCACGGAGCACCAGTAGCAGTGAGGTCATGCTGGGCCAGGCACAGAGCCAGCTCACCATCATGTACCAGGGCGCCGACACCTTCATGCAGCAGCTGCTCAACCGGTAAGTGGAGCCAGAAAGGGAGTGGGAGACGCTACTCAGACAAGAAGCCCTCACCAGCATCCCCAGCTGTCTGTCACAGGAGAGTTCTCCCTGACTTCTGTACCCTTTCCTAGTTCATGTTCCCAGAGAAGACAAAACACAGTATGTGGTGGTGGGTGGAGAGGAGAGGGCACCACCACTCGTGGGGGCCCCTTTGCCTCAGTGGGCCCCGGGGGCCTGAAGGAGCTGGGGGCTGTGTCCGCAGTCCCTTCCCTTAGCCTCCCCGGCAGCCGGGCCCTCTCTGGTCCTGGCCTTCTAGGGCTGCCGTTCCTGTCAGTACTTGGGGCTCCCTCCGGGCCCGTCTCCAGTTTGCCCAGCTGCTTGTGAACCCTTCCCCACCCCTTGCCCACATTTAGCACTCTTCCTTCCCCTTCCCCTTCTCCCTCCCCTCTCCTTTGCATACCTCTCCTAAGCCATTTTCCGTATGCTTCTCAGCTGTAGTAGTTCTTGGGCTTTCCCTAAGAGCACCAGCCCCCTCACCTATGGAACAGATAAATCCCCAGGGAGGTAGAGATGGGTTGTTTTGCCTCAAAGTCAGGGAGAAGGACAAGAGAACAACTAGAGTGGATAGAGCACTGGCCCTGAATTCAGGAGGACCTGAGTTCAAATCCATCCTCAGACACATAACACTTATTAGCAGTGTGACCCTGGGCAAGTCACTTAACTCCATTGCCTAACCCCCCCCCCCCCAAAAAAGGGGGAATGTGGGCCCTGCCGGGCCCCCCCCCCCCCCACCTCTCACAGACACATATTAACTTTTGTGATGTTCCTTCTTCACCCCCACCTAGGGTAGATGGGAAGGAACTGCCCCCTGACAACTGGCAGGAGCCCAAGCCAGACTTTGGAGATTTCCAGTCACCTGTTCCTGAAACCAAGGGCCCCCAGCCACTCCGGAGCCCCCGAAATGGCCTGGTTGGCCAAAGTGCCAACAAGTCATCTGGAAAGGTGAGCTGGGGAAAAGGGGAAGGGGTAGCTGGGACTCCGCCTCAGGAATTCCAGGGTCCTGGACCTTGCCTTTTGGAGAATTTGGTCCCTCCACCAATCCTTCCCTCCAAGTTAAACCGTTCAAGCGTCCTAAGTCCAATAGAAATAACCTGCCAACCAACCTACCTGCTGCTCCACCATCTCCAATTCTTGCTGAAGCATTACGGGGTGCTCTGTGGAGTTAGCCCCCCAGTCTGAGGGCTCTCATGAAAGAGGGCCTGGGAAGTGCTGAGAATTGAAATGTTGGAGGGGCTGGGGAGGAGAGGGAGCCCCGCAGGCCCTGAGCGCGTCCTCTAAATGCACAGAAGAGCAGTGAACTGGCACAGAGGGAAGCAGCCCCCGCCGAGGACGGCCTCGCTGAGCCCATTCCCACCCCGAATTTCACAGGTCAGTAGGGTGACTTGATGTAGGGGGGTTAGGTCTCCAAACTTCTCCTTTCCTCTTTATCCCCCCCCCCCCCATTCCAAGGTCCCTGAGCCTCAGTCCCAGTTTAATCCACCATTGTCTTCCCTCCACTGCTTCTCTCAGCTCCTGTTCGTCTTGTCCTCATCCTGACCCTTCCCTCCCTTCATGACTAAGCCCCTGACCAGAAGAGACTGTCTTTGTTTCCCCAGCACAGTGCCTGACATGTAGTAACCACTGAATAAACGACTGGAATGGGAATGAAGATAGTCAGTCAATCAAAATACATTTATTAAACACCCAGTATGTGCCGGGCGTAATCCTAGGTGCTGGGGTTACAAATAGAAAAATCGAGATAGTCTGTGCATTCAAGGAGTGTACATTCTACCCCAGGAGAGAACAACACATTCTTAGATAAATAACCATAAGAGATGACCTCTCTGGGCCTCAGTTTCTTCATCTTTAAAATTAGGGAATTGAAGTTGATAATAACAGCTAGCATTTATATAATGTTTTAAGGTTTGCAGAGTGCCTTGTATATGTTCTCTTATTTGATCTTAAAGACTGGATGGACTTGAAGATCTTCGAGTTCCAAATCAATGATCCTATGAAATTTTAAAAAAAAAAAGTGATGAGAGGATGGTGGGGGCAGGATGGCATCACAATAGAGGGTCTCAGGAAATGTCTGTTACAAAGTGATTAGGAGGAGGTCCCTCAGCCCAAAATTGCTGATTCATTTCCCTACTTTTTTCTTGAACCTCAGCCTGTGGCTCCCTGACCCGAACTCTGGACAGTGGCATTGGCACCTTCCCCCCGCCAGACCATAGCAGCACTGGAGCCCCCAGCAAAAACCTGCCCAAGCCAAAGCCTTCCCGACTGGACCCATCCCCCGCAGAGCATTTGGCCCGCCCTAACCCCCTCACCAAGGTTCCCCGACGTGCCAGGACGCTGGATCGAGAGGTGCCTGCTGTGGAAGAACTCCTGGTAGGCGGGCGGCACCCAAGTGTCCCTGCCTTCCATGCCCTGCTTTCTCCCACTCCTAGGCACCATGGGCACAAGGCCTGCACAGATGGTAGGTACCTCATAAGAAGGGATGGGCAGAGGAGGGAAGAGCCTGGCACCTCCTGTTATTCATCCAAATCTGCTCAGAGAGAGAGAGTGTGTGTGTGTGTGTGTGTGTGTGTGTGTGCGTGCGTGCGTGCGCGTGCGTGTGTGTGTGAAAAAGACAGTCCTTGATACAAAGTATCAAGAAGTGAGGAGTCCATGTCATTTCCAGAGTCATGATGGGAGAGAAATGGGATTATCTAGGTCCCTGGGGCACAGAATGTTTTTCTGGCTTTGGGATGTACTAAGAGGTCTTGGAATTTTATACCCCTGATAAGAACCCCTCTCTTCTGTTCCTGAGATAGATTCCAGTGGACACCCTGGACGGCCACCCCCAATCCAGCTCTCCAAAAACTGGACTTTCCCTAACACACGAGCTGGTGGCAACTCTTCTGATCCCTTCCTTTGTCCACCGCATCAACTGGAAGGGCTTCCCAGGACCCCTCTGGTAAGAATCCCCAGGATGAAAAGAACTAGGGGCTGGAATGGCTAGGGGGCAGAGAAGGGAATGAGGATGGGTAGTAGGGGTCCTGAAATTGAAAAATACCCCCTCTTCCCATCTTGACCTATGAATTCTATCCACTAGGTCCCCCCAGTTGAGAGGAAGCCGTGTTTAGAGGGAGGTCCCCCACCTCCAACAACCTCTGGCCCAGCTTTTACTGGCAGTCGTACGCCCAGCACTTCAGACATGGGAGAGGATGGACGTGCCTCTGGTGGGGGCCCTCCTGGACTGGAAACGTCAGAATCCCTCAGTGATTCCTTGTATGACTCCCTGTCCTCTTGTGGGAGCCAAGGCTGAGGTGGGGGACCAAATGCTGGAAATACTCTTTGCTCACCACCCCAAACCAGAGATGGAGACAACAAATTGGACTCAAAACCTCCCTGTTTTCTGTGGACCAGAAAAAGGGGTTGCTCTGCCTTGGGACCCAGTTTGAAGCACATCCCCAGGAGAGAAATAAGTGGAGAAGAAGAAAGTACAGTTCACCCCCACTTCTACCCTTAATCACCCGTTGGAGGGATGAGATAACTGGTCTCAACTTGGAGACCCCACCTTATCCTTTCTCTTGCTCAGAACAAGACCCTGACTTCGTGCCCCATCTTGAAACCCAGGGGCGCCATATTGTGGTGCTGGGCCTCCCCCCACTCTCCCACTGGCTGTACCATCTCTTGCTAGTCGGCCTCCAGTCTAAGTGGGCTACTCGCTGTCTCCTAACACCTACCCAGGATAGGGGCCAGAAGACTGTTGGTGGAGTTGGAAGGAAGCCAGAGGAGGTGGTGGAATCTGCCCTCTCTTCCCCATCTCATCTGTCCCTAGGTCTCCACTGCCCCTTTGTGGGCCTCCTTGCTCTTTGGATGGTGCTGACCCCTACCCCATGTCTCTGGGGTTTTGTTTGGGAGGAGAGTTGTTCTGTTTTGTTTTGTTTATATTAAAATCATTTCCCCTCCTGTTTTCCCCTTTGGCTAATTTATCTGTCTTGGTTGCACTTCTGATCTCCACTGCTGTCAAATCTCTAATAATACATGAAGTAGACATCCCCAGCTGCCAGCCCCCACCCTCATCTCCCCACCCCCATGACCCGGCCTACTGCCTGGAGAGAGGGAGCTCACTGAGGGTAGTTGGGGAGAGGAAGGGACTTATGGACAAAGGTAAGTAGAAGGAATGGCAGCTAATGACCAGAGGTAAAGGAGCATGGAGTAACGTGTCCTGGAGGACCTTGGGCACCTCTCTTCTGAACTTGAGCTTCTAGGGCTCTCTGCCCATGTCCATTAGAGAGATAACATGGTGGTAGTGTCAGGGATGGGATGAGCTAGAGATAATAGGAAAGGGAAGCTGGTTCCCAAACACACCCTGCCCCTGAGCAGGCATAAGGGTGAGCAGTTCATGGTCTGGCTCATAAATCCTGAGGAAACTTTTCTGGGAGGAATTGACTGCCACCATCAGCTATTTGTAAGGCCCTTTGTGCCATAATCAGCTACATAGTATTGGTTAAGTGCCCTTATGTGCCAGACACTGTACTAAGCTCTTGGGATACAAAAAAAGGCAAAAACAGCCTCTGCCTTCGAAGTGCACCAATCTTGCTGATGACAGGAAACCTTCCTTAGGCCTGATCTGGGCAAGAGACAGTAACTCCTAGTCTTGACAAAGGATGCTTGCTCTCCCCACCCTCACCCTCATACACTTTAGGCACCAGATTGGGAGAGGCGAAAGGAAGCCTTAGGGCTGGTGATTTTTTCCAAAATTTTCTTGGAGCTGGAGAGAAATAAGCTATAAGCAGTTGGTATGAAGAAAATAATTAAGACAGATAAAGCCCTCCTTTCTTCAGCTATTTGGAACTTCACCTCTGGCATGAAGGGTGGGTGTGGGTTTGGAGCCATCTCTAACCTGGTATTTCTCTTTTCACTGTTTGCCATAAGCTGGAAATTATTTCTGTAAAGTATTTCCTATAAGGGTTTTCTTCTAGGAGCAGGAAGGGGAAGGTTGTTGGGGTCCCAGAACAGGAAACTAGGGGTCTGAATGTGGCTGAGAAGGCAGCTGGTTGTTTCTGTACCAGTCTTCGGTGGTGATTGGTGGGGGAAGATGCTTGTAGGGCACCAACCCTTGAGGATCTTAACCTGAGGTCTATGGATAGATTTCAAGGGGTATGTGAACTTAAATGCAAAAAGAAAAAAATACATCTTTACTTTCACTAACCTCTAATTGAAATTTAACATTTTCTTCAATCGTTAATTTAAATTAAAAAAAAAAAAATCCTGAAAATGGGTCTTTGGGCTTCAACAGACTGCCAAAGGAGTCCAGAACACAAAAACTTTAGGACTCCCGGGCTAGAAGTTGGAGTATGTTGGCAGCTGGGCTGCTTTCCAATAAGATAAGTGTGTTCTGGCATAAAACATCTTTGTCTTACTTGAGAAGTGAAGATACCAAAGGCCCTATGTATAAGTCAGTGTTAAATAGATTATTTCCTATATTTCCCTTCTACACTACTTCTCCATTACAATTTTGGGAATCCCCTGCATTATACTGGTGACATCTCATGGAGGCTCTATGCCTATGCAGGGATTTTTGAACAGCACCAATAACATAGGCAGCCTGTGCACAACACCCCTGAATACTGAATGAACCACAAAACCTACTCCTGAGCTGGGTGCTGAAGCCACAGAACCTGGCCAATGTGGCAATGTCTTCTTTTTCATATTTGGTAGCATTCAGCCTGAACCCTCTTCTCTTCTCCATCTCTAACCTCTGGAATCTAAGGAATTGAACCTGGGGGTGGGAGTGAGGGAGAGATACGATGGGAGTAGAGTAAGGTTGAAAAGATGGAGGCCTGAACTCTAATCCCAGCTCCGCCCCTTTCTGGGCAAGCTCACCTCATCTCCCTGGGCTGCCTCCTCTATAAAAATAAAGGGGGGGGGGGGTAGACTGTATTTGTCACATTACTTGCTAGCCAGGTAAATCCGTATTTTCTCCTACCTACGTCCTGTTGTTTCCTAGTTTTTTTCTATAATAGATACATAATGCCTCAGAATGGGGTGAGGAGGAGGAGAGAAATCAACAAAAACAAAGAGTTAGATCTGTGATCTCATCAATTCAGGACTTCCATCCAGTGACACAATTTAAGCCCATCCATACCTGCTGGACATCCAGATCCTAGATTTTGTCCTAGAGGGTCCACCCAACGTGCTATTTAGATGCATGTTGAAATCTGGACAACAGACATTTTCACCTATTTTCTTACAGATCTCTTCAATCCCAGTCATAGCCTAGCCCCAACCCTACCTAAAAACGTATCCTTGGGGCAGCTAGGTTGACTAGCTGTGTGACCCTGGGCAAGTCACTTAACCCCATTGCCTAGCAAAAACAAAAACAAACAAAAAAACAAAAAAACAAAACCTTTCTATAGCATCCCTAAGTGGCTGTCTAGTTTCTTCTTGAATATGTCCAGTGAGAGGGAGCTCACTGCTTCACCAGGCAACCTATTCTGTTTTAGAGCAACTCTAATTAGTACTGAAATGAAGGTTGGAATGTCATCATCTGTTTGAATAACTGGGCAAAATAAATAGTGTCTGTTCTACCGCATGCTTGGTTGACAAATGGGGAAGATGGAAGGAAAAAAGGACCAGAAATGAAGAGTAGCAGCCACTGGAAAGGAGAGAATTCAGCAAAATTTGAAGGCACAGAGAGATGAGGCTTGTCCTCACCTCGTCTGAGGAAATGAGTGGACTAACTGGTAGTGTTATGGAGCTTGGAGTGTCATGAGAAGCACTAGGAAGTTGCAGACAAAAGAGAATAAACATTATCCTGCCCCTCAGGTCTTCTTGACTCCAGGTTCAGTGCTCTATCCACCAAGTCACATAGCTACAAGGGAATGCTGATGCCAGTTTAGGCAACTTCCAGGAATAATCTGCAAACACTATTCAACTTCCGGGAATAATCTGTAAAATCTATTCAAGAGACAACTCATATCCAGGTTCCCCAGAGGTGAGTAACAGGGTCCTCAGTTCCCCTGTACACATACTGAGGTATAGGTTATCTGGTATGGGACAGCTTTTATTTCACCCTACCAAAAAAAAAAAGACTCAGGAGCGTATGAACAGGTACAGAAAGCATTCAGCTCATCAGTTCCTCCCAGAAGAGATGTGGAATTGGCGTTGTTATTATCAATATCCCTTTGACATTCTTATGAGTCTTTCAGTAGATTTCCCTCCAATTTACCGTGTTGTTATTTATCCTTCGTATCTTAGATTTTGTTGGTAGTTCATTGTTTGCATGGTATCTCTCCTGTTAGGTTTTGGGTTCATCAAGGAACTCTTGCCTTTCTTTGTATCCCCAGCACTTAACCCAGTGCCTAGCACACAGTAAGCATTTGACAAATGTTTGCTATCGTAATAATATTTCTTAATATTTTATGACACAACTGAGACCTCAGTGCTACATGCTTCTACAACTGCTTTATCTCACCCTCAGTAACTTGTTAAGCCATCTAGCAGAAGAGTCTGAGTCAAAAGCCATCTTGATCTTCTACAGACCATCTTAGTTCCTGCCCTCAGAATCTCCACTTACCAGCCTGTCATACTGTCTCCTTCTCTTATGACTGGGTTTCAGAAAGTCTCTCTGGTTATTTAATTACACTGGTAGCTGTGTCCTCCAACCCCATCAATGTCTGAAAGCAAGAAAGATAGAGATCTTTACCTACCTGTCAGGGTAACCCTTGTCCATTAGTATTTTTAATCTTTTCTTGTGTGGTGCTTCTAGGCAGGCCAGTCTGTGTTTTTGAATGCCGCAATCAGTGCAATAACTGTACCACCTGAGTGTAAGTAATCACCTAATGCCAGACAAGGCTTGGGATACTGGGCACAATCACAGCAGCCCCCGCCCCTCTCTGCTCATAGGCTCACCTCCTCCCTAATTGTCTGGGTTCAAAAGGCAGCATAACAAGTATGGATATGCTCTAAAAGTTACCAAAAATACAAAGACTCACCCTAATCAGCTCATTTCCAGTCCTGAACAAAACTGGAGAAAATTCTCTTCTCTCAATCTTGAGGCATTAACTTACAGGCTTAGACAAAAGTAACTATTAATAGCTATGCAATTTATTAGCAATATAAGTAGCATAGAAAACACAGAGAAGCATTGTTTCACAGGTTACAGTGGCTACAGCCAAGATTTAATCTTTACTCCCTACCTCCTCTTACAACCCCCTACCTCCCTTACAATCCTCCTCTCCACCAGACAGCAGAAGGATGGGAAGTGAACACCTAGATAAAGGGAATTGGAGTTTCTTTTGGGCAGTACTCCATCAAAGAAAGGGGCTGCAGACAGGATACTGCCGGTCTTAACCACACGCCTGCTCTCAGCTCTCGATACCTGGATCCCATGTCTGCTTGCATCTCACTCTTGTCTAGTCATTGTCTCAACTCTGTTCCTAAGCTGATCATCAACACTGTTCTCGGTGCTTGCATCTTTCAAGTCAGCACTGCCCACCCGACGTTATTTTGCTCCTGTAACGTCCTTGCATGTCCTGTCAAGCCAAGAGCCCTGTCCAGCACAGAGTATGGAATTAGTCAAACAGAACACCATCAAGAATAGCAATAGTTAGTAAACTCGTTTTTCTGAGCAAAACAACAAATGTAAATTGGATAAGTTTTACAGTTTAAAATAGTTAAGTATTTTAAATCTCTTCCAAGTTTTACTAGATTTCCTCAGAACTCAATTTACCTTGAAAGCATTAATTGACTCTCCCACTGAATTTTGGGGGATTGAAAATTATTTGCCCTTCACTAGATGTTATCAACAGCATTTATTAAGCACCTACTATGTGCCAAGCACTGTGCTGTTCTAGAGATAAGAAAGTAAAAGACTGCTCTTAAGGAGTTTGAATTTTAATGGGGGAGACAACATGTAGACAATTATACAAATGACATATGTATGTACATGTATATATATATGTATGTACACAACGTATGTACAGGATGAAATGAAGATAATCAACAGAGAGAAGATTAGCATTAAAGTGGGTCAGGAAAAGCTTCCTGTAGAAGGTAAGGTTTTAACTGAGAGTTGAAGAAAGCCAGGACGTGAAGATGAAGAGGGAGAGAATTCCAGACATGACAGACAGTCAATGAAAATGCATTGATGATTGAATCCATAGAAGCCAATGAAATCACAAAGCAAAACAGGATAAAGAGCAAAGGGAAGAGGGCCTAGGACAGAGCCTTAAGGGACACTCATGGTTTATTGACATGATTTGTATGGAGATAGAGATAAAGACATTGAGATGTGATCAGATGGATAAGAGGCAAACCAAAAGAATCACAAAAACCTAGAGAGAAGATAGTATTGAGAAAAGGGTGATCAGCAATGTCAAATGCTGCAGAGAGGTCAAGAAAGATGAAAATTTAGAAAAGGCCATTTAATTTGTCAATTAAAGGATCACCGGTAACTCTCAAGGGAGCAGTTTCAGGTGAATGATGAAGTCAGAAGTCAAACTGCAGACAATTAAGCAGAGAGTAAGAGGAAAGGAAGTAGAGGCACCTATGTAAATGACCTTTTTCAAAAAGAAGGGCCCACAACTCTGCCTGTTGGATGCTGCCGTTGGGGCCCGGGGCCTCTGTCTGCTTCCCACTGGTCACACTCCTGCTGAAGCTCGCATCTCTGCACACTGCCACTCAGAGACCAACTGAGCACTGTCCAGAGTGCCGCCGTTGCCAAATGCCCATTGCTATTGCCATTGTCCTGCTGCAGAAGGACAGTTGCCCTAGTGGGGCCCGATCTCTGTTGCTTCATGTTGGTTATTGTCCACCTGCACTGAGATGGCACGTTGCTATATACTTGGACACTTTTACACTAGTGCCGCTGGGGTTTGACTCCACCCCCACCAGGCCAGGTCTGGTTGTGTCCCTCTGTGTTAGACAATTGCTCCCTGATACCCAGGCCTGACTCTCCCCCTCCCCCATCCCCATCCCTATGCAGAATATCAGAATGATCAACTTGGGAGCAGAGTTGAGATGATGACTGGACAGCAGGAGCACTGAGGCTACTGCTTATGGGCTTTACTCTGCTGAAGCCGGCTCCCTGGCTGATCCGCCATAATTAATGAGATGATCGAGAACTGTCATTTGAGATGACTCAGATAACCCCAAGAATTCTGGTCAGTCATTCCAGGGCTTACGTCCCCCTTCTTGTCAGGGGTCAAGGGACCCAGAAGCACCTGATATCTCAAACTCACAACACTACCATCAAGGCTGGGAATATCCTGCTCAGGAAAGTTACTTAACTATGCTCAGGGAAAGATACAAAGCAAGTCAAAAAGACAAAAAGACAGAATCTTCTCTAGGCCAGTATGTTATTTCTAGGCTGTTAAATTGTTTGTTTTGCTTTATTTGGTTGTGGGTTGTTGTGGTTTTTTTGGGGGGGGGAGGGTGCTGCTATGTTCCTGTTATCATTTTTACTTTCCTCCTTTGACGTTATCAATGATCAAGTTTATTTAATCCAAGAGATCAGGGTTGACCTGTAACAGTTCTAAAAATAATTTAAGTGGGACACATATTACGTGTTTGTTAAATACTTGTTGACTGACTAAAATGGGGGAGTGAAAGATTGGAGGGTATGGAATACAATATTCCATAAGGCAAAGGAGCTTGGATTAAAATCAAGGATCAACTACCCAGCAAAACTGAGCATAATCTTTCAGGGGAGGAGATGGACATTCAACAAAACAGGAGACTTCCAAACCTTCCTGATGAAAAGACCAGAGCTCAACAGAAAATTTGACCTTCAAATACAAGATTCAAGGAGGCATAAAAAGGTAAACTGGAAAGAAAAAACAAAACAACAAGTTATTAATAACGGCAAACTGTTTACATCCCTACAAAGGGAAGGTGACACTTGTAACTCTTGAGAACTGTAATGTTATTATGACATTTAAAAGGGGGTATACTTAGACAGAAGGCATAGGTATAAGTTGACTTTGATGCGATGGTAAAAATCTAATTAAGTGGTGAAAAGGGATTGTACTGGGAGAAGAGGAAAAGAGGAGGCAGACAAGGGTAAATTACATCACATGAAAAGGCACAAAAACCTAATACAGTAGAGGGAAAGAAGGGAGGGGGTGAGCATTGTTTGAACCTTACTCTCATCAGATTTGGTTCAAAGAGGGAATAGGGGGCAGGTAGGTGGCGCAATGGATAGAGCACCAGCCCTAGAGTCAGGAGAACCTGAGTTCAAATCCAGCTTCAGACACATAACACTCACTAGCTGTGTGACCCTAGGCAAGTCACTTAACCCCAATTACCTCACCAAAAAAAAAAAAAAGAGAGAGAGAATAACATAATCAGTTAGGTATCTAACTTATCCTATAGGAAGTAGGAGGGGAAAGGGGAAAAAAAGGGAGGGAGTGAATAGAAAGGAGAGAAGAAGTAGAAAGTGTAAAGGGGAAGAAAAGGGAGGGAGCTAATAAAAGGGAAAGCAGACTGAGGGAGGTGGTGGTGGAAAGCAAAACTCTACTGAGAAGGGAAAGGAAGAAAGGAGACAGAAAATCATAAACAAGGGGGGAAATAGGATGGAGAGGAAGACCCTGATGTAATCATAACTGAATGTGAATGGGATGAACTCTTCCATAAAATGGAAGTTGATAGCAAAGTGAATTAAGAACCATCATCCTACAATATGTTGTTTACAAGAAACACATGTGAAGAAGGGGGATACACAAAGAGTGTATAAGACAACAGGCTGGAGCAGAATACATTATGCTTCAGCTACAGTAAAACAAAAACAAAAACAAAACAAGTAGTAATCTTGATCTCAGACAAAGCAAAAGCAAAAATAGATCTAATTAAAAGAGATAAGGAAGGAAACTACATCCTGCTAAAAGGCACCATAGACAATGAAGTAATATCATTACTAAACACATATGCACCAAGTGGTATAGCGTCCAGATTCTTAAAGGAGAAGTTAAGGGAGATAGAGGAAGAAATAGACAGCAAAACTATACTAGTGGGGGACCTCAACCTCCCCCTCTCAGAACTAGATAAATCTAACCACAAAATAAACAAGAAAGAAGTTAAGGAGGTGAATACAACATTAGAAAAATTAGGTATGATAGATCTCTGGAGAAAACTGAATGGGGATAAAAAGGAATATACTTTTTTCTTGGTGGTACATGGCACATACACAAAAATTGACCATGTACCAGGGCATAAAAACCTCACAATCCAATTCAGAAAGGCAGAAATATTAAATGCATCCTTTTCAGATCATGATGCAATAAAAATTACATATAATAAAGGGCCATAAAAAGATAGACTAAAAATTAATTGGAAACTAAATAATCTAATCCTAAAAGGACGAGTGGGTCAGGGGGCAGCTAGGTGGTGCAGTGGATAGAGCACTGGCCCTGGATTCAGGAGGACCCAAGTTCAAATCTGGCCTCAGACACACAATATTTACTAGCTGTGTGACCCTGGGCAAGTCACTTAACCTCACTGCCTAACCAAATTAAAAAAAAAAAAGAATGAGTCAAACAACAAATCATAGAAACAATCAATAACTTCATCCAAGAGAATGACAATAATGAGACAACATACTAAAACTTATGGGATGTAGTGAAAGCGGTCCTTAGGGGAAGTTTTATATCTCTAAATGCTTGCATGAATAAAATAAAGAGGAGATCAATGAATTGGGCATGCAACTAAAAAAACTAGAAAAAGAACAAGTTAAAAATCCCCAATTAAATACCAAATTAGAAATTCTGAAAACCAAAGGAGAGATTAATAAAATTGAAGTTAAGAAAACTATTGAACTAATAAATAAAACTAAGAGTTGGTTTTATGGAAAAAAAAACCCAACAATAAAATAGATAAAACTTTGGTTAATTTGATTAAAAAAAAAGAAAGAAGAAAACCAAATAACCAGCATCAAAAATGAAAAGGGTGAATTCACCACCAATGAAGAAGAAATCAAAACAATAATTAGGAGCTATTTTGCCCAACTGTATGCCAATAAATTTGACAATCTTAATGAAGTAGATATATATTTACAAAAATATAAATTACCCAGATTAATGGAAGAGGAAATAAAATACTTAACCCCATTTCAGAAAAGGAAATTGAACAACTCCCTAAGAAAAAATCTCCAGGGCCAGATGGATTTACAAGCGAATTCTATCAAACATTTAAAGAACAACTAATTCCAATACTATATAAACTATTTGGGAAAATAGGTAAAGAAGGAGTCCTACCAAATTCTTTTTATAATACAAATATAATGCTGATACCTAAACCAGGAAGAGCCAAAACAGAGAAAGAAAATTATAGACTAATTTCCCTAATGAATATAGATGTAAAATTTTTAAATAAAATATTAGCAAAGAGATTACAACAACTTCTCTCAAGGATAACACACTATGATCATGTAGGATTTATACCAGAAATGCAAGACTGGTTCAATATTAGGAAAACTATCAGCATAATTGACCATATCAACAACAAAACTAACAAATCATATGATTATCTCAAAAGACGCAGAAAAAGCATTTGACAAAATACAACACCCATTCCTATTAAAAACACTAGAGAGCACAGGAATAAATGGAGTCTTCCTTAAAATGATAGGTAACGTCTTTCAAAAACCATCAGCAAGCATTATATGTAATGAGGATAAGCTAGAAGCATTTCCAATAAAATCGCGGCGAAACAAAGATATCCATTATTACCATTGTTATTCAATATTGTACTAGAAATGTTAGCTGTAGCAATTAGAGAAGAAAAAGAAAGTGAAGGAATTAGAATAGGCAAAGAAGTAACAAAGCAGAACAAAGCACTCTTTGCAGATGATACTTAGAGAATCCTAGAGAATCAAGTGAAAAATTACTTGAAATAATAAACAAATTTAGCAAAGTTGAAGGATATAAAATAAACCCCCACAAATCATTGGCATTTCTATATATTACTAACAAAGTTCAACAGCATGAGTTAGAAAGAGAAATTCCATTTAAAATTACTGTAGATATTACAAAATATTTGGGAATCTGTCTGCCAAAACAAAATCAGGAACTATATGAACACAATTACAAAACACTTTTCACACAGATAGTCAGATCTAAATAATTGGAAAAAATATCATTTGCTCATGGGTTGGCCAAGCTAACATAATAAAAATAACAATTCTACCTAAATTAATTTACTTACTCAGTGCCATACCAATCAAACTACCAAAAAATTGTTTTGTGGAGCTAGAAAAAACAATAACAAAATTCATCTGGAAGAACAAATGGTCCAGAATATCAAGGGAACTAATGAAAAGAAATGCAAGGGAAGATGGCCTAGCTGTACCAGATCTTAAAATTGTATTTAAACAATTTTACTTTCATTTAAACAGTAAATTTCATTAATTGTACTAGAAATATTCATTGATTGTACTAGAAATTGTACTTTCATTAAAACAGTAATCATCAAAACTACTTGGTACTGGCTAAGAAATAGCTACTACTAAATAGCTACTATTTAATAAATCCAAAAACTCCAGCTTCTGGGATAAGAAATCATTATTTAACAAAAACTGCTCAGAAAAATGGAAAATAGTAAGGCAGAAACTGGGCATAGACCAACATCTTACACCCCATACCAAGATACAGTCAAAATGGTTACAGGATTTAGATATAAAGACTAATACTATAAGCAAACTAGGAGAGCAAGGAATAGTTTACCTTTCAGATCTATGGAGAAGGGAAATTTATGACCAAATAAGAGATAGAGAGCATTATGAAATGCAAAATGGATAATTTTTATTACATGAAATTGAAAAGTTCTTGCACAAAGCCAATGCGTCCAAGATTAGGAGAGAAGCAGAAAACTGGGAAAGAATTTTTACAACCAGTGTCTCTGATAAAGGTCTCATTTCTAAAATATATAGAGAACTGAGTCAAATTTATAAGAATACAAGTCATTCCCCAATTGATAAATGGTCAAAGGATATGTACAGGCAGTTTTCAGAGGAAGAAATTAAAGCTATCTATAGGCATATGAAAAAAGGTTTCTAAATCATCATTGATTAGAGAAATGCAAATCAAAATTACTCTGAGGGGGCAGCTAGGTGGCGCAGTGGATGGAACACTAGCCCTGGAGTCAGGAGGACATGAGTTCAAATCTGACCTCAGACACTTAATACTTACTAGCTGTGTTACTCTGGTCAAGTCACAACCCCAATTGCCTTGCCAAAAAAAAAAAAGAAAGAAAAAAAACCTGTGAGGTACCACATCACACCTATCAGATTGGAAAATGTGACAAAACTAGGACAATGATATATGTTATAGATGTGAGAAATTGGAAAACTAATGCATTGTTGGTGGAGTTGTGAACTGATCCAACCATTCTGGACAGCAATTTGGAACCACGCCCAAAGGGCTATAAAATTGTGCATACCCTTTGACCCAGCAGTACCCCTTCTAGGTCTGTACCCCAAAGAGATCATAAAAACAGGAAAAGGACCCACATGAACAAAAGTATAGCAGCTCTTTTTGTGGTGGCAAAGAATTGGAAATTGAGGGGATGCCCATCAATCGGGGAATGGCTGAACAATGGCTGGATGAATGTAATGGAATACTACTGTGCTACAAGAAATGATGAGCAGGCAGACTTCAGAAAAACCTGGAAAGACTTATATGAACTGATGCTAAGTAAAGTGGGCAGAACCAAGAGAACGTTGTACACAATAACAGCCATACTATGTGATGACTGACTTTGACAGACTTAGCTCTTCTCATTAATGCAAGGATCTAAGACAACTCCAAAAGACTCCCGATGGAAAATGCTATCCACATCCAGAAAAAGAACTATGGAGTCTGAATGCAGATTGAGGCATACTATTTGCTCCCCTTTTCCTTTGTTGTGTTGTTTTACTGCTTCATTTTTGTGGTTCTTCCCATTAGTTCTAATTGTTCTTTACATCATGAGTAAGGGGAAAATATGCTTAATATGCATGTATAAGTAGAGCCTATATCAGATTGCACACTGTTTTGGGGAGGGGAGGAAAATTCAAAACTCAAAATCTTAGGGAAATAAATGTTGAAAACTAAAAATAATTTTTTTTTTTTTTTGCTTTTTGGTGAGCCAATCAGTGTTAAGTGACTTGCCCAGGGTCACACAGCTCATAAGCGTCAAGTGAGTGAGGTCACATTCGAACTCAGGTCCTCCTGACTCCAAGGCCAGAGTTCTATCCATTCGCCACCTAGCTACCTTTTTTTTTTTTTAAAGGCAACTGGGGTTAAGTGACTTGCCCAAGGTCACACAGCTAGTAAGTGTTAAGTGTTTGGACTGAGGCCAGATTTGAACTCAGGTCCTTCTGACTTCATTGCTGGTGCTCTATCCACTGCACCACCTAGCTGCCCCTCTTGTCACTCTTAAGGGCAAAGATAACCCTTCACTTACATTCCCCAACTACCTTCTTTCTTTCTTCCAAATCTTGATTACACAAGTTACCATCACAAATAATAAAGAGCTGGTAAACCTATTTATCCACGCAAAACAGCAAACGAACACTGAAGTTCTTCAGATTGGCACATGACAGAAAATATGTAAGAGTGACTGAGTTCTTCTGGGAGCAAGGTTAAGATCTCAGCTCAAACTAAGAGAGAAGACGTGATCTCATCTAAAGGTGAATTCTCCAGTCTCCAGAGAGTCAAGCTGGAAATCAAGAATATTTAGAAGAGCTGATTTCTCCTACTCATTTGCAGCTTCTCCCATCACTTGTGTCTCTGCCAAAAAGTCTCTGAAACCACATAAGAGGCACCGACACCAACTCTATCCCTTACACAGGTATGCAGTGCTGCCTCAGCCCTCTCTCCACCAATCCAGGGTCACCTCTCCTATGAAGCAGCATGCAAAAACTCCAGGCTTAGTCGGAAGCAGTTATATTTACTTGATTATGTACGTACATTATGCACATACTCAAGCTTCATTTATTAGTTGTAAATTGCTTTGCTATTCCTTATTTCCACATCTTAATATTTAAGCATGCCATTATTTTATAGACTATTGATATTATATTGTTATAACGCACTGTTGTGCTTATTTGCTTGTATTCTCTAGTTTTGAATATACTGCTATGATACATGCATGTAACACGTCTTGCATGTAGTTTAGACATGTAGTCACTGAAGCACCCTGTCAGACAATGCTTTGTGCTATACTATTGAAGCATATTTCCTGGAGGGTACCCTGAGATAATTACCTGGGATGCTCGAATAATTATCATTATTATTTTAAGCATTAATGCTTTGCTGCTTATTCCACATATATTTGCAAATGACTAGTATACTGGAGGTCAGTTTTCAAAAGACTGCAACATCTTCTTGGTCACCATTACAAGACACGTTTTCTTGCTGGCTCTAGGGAGGAAGGTAACAGGACTCTTGGCCATACCCAGAGGGGACAGTGATTCAAGGTACTTGGGAGGAGGTACTTACCTCTGCTCATATGGTAGATTGACTCCCAAGTTTAACCTCTCTCACTTTCGGAAAGAAGGGTTTATGGGTAGAAGATGGAGAACGATGAATTGAGGAAGAGGTGAGCGTACAGAAAGATGTGGAAGCCAGAAAGTGTAGAGGCCATCACAAATGAGAGGCGCAGTTTGGAGCCAGGGTTGGGACAATCTCCACAAAGGCAGGCACAGTGAGTTGCTTGGAAAGGGAAAGTCATACCCCCAAAGAGAAGCAAACTGACAGGGAAATAGAAAGGGAGAGGGAGAGAGTTGTGCCAGCCTTCTCAATAAGTTTGGTTGACCAGACAGCTTAGCTGCCAACCTCCCTGGCTTCACCCAGTACTTGCTTTTTTGTCTGTTTTCCTACATTTTCAATTTTTAGCTCAGTTCCACCTCCTCCATGAAGTTTTCTCAGATCTTTCCTCAGCTGAAAGTGCACTCTTCCTCATCTTTTCCTAGAGACTTGTCTGGATCTCTCCTTTATTTTTATCACATTTTATCTGTACTACCTCTGAATTCATGCCACATCTGCCCTTCCCTCCATACCTTGCAAGGAAGGACTATGTTCTTTCATCATCAAATTCTTACCACCCAGTTTATTTTCTTGCGCACAGTATATATATTTTAAATGGAATTTAATGATACCTATTTTTTTTGTGAGGCAATTGGGGTTAAGAATACCTTTTGTTTTTGCATTGCCTATGTTTCCCCCTGCTATAAATATTCTGGTATATGTAGAATGTTTATTTTTGTTATTGACCTTCTTTCAGTACGTGTCTAGCAGTGGAATCTCTGGGTAAAAGGATATGGCCATTTATTTGCATAATTCCAAACTGCTTAACACAATGGTTGCACCAATTCACAGCTCCACCAAGAATGCATTAGCACACCTGCCTTTCTACAACCTCTCAAACGGGGTCTGTTCTCATCTTTTTAAAAAGCTCTATTTGCTGGCTGTGAAGTGAAAACTCAGGATTGTTTTGGTTTGCCTTACTCTTTATTATTAGTGATCTGGAACCTTCTATCATACATTTATTGATAATTTACAATCCTTTTGAAAACTGTTCACATCATATGATGACTTACCTGTCATGGAAACACAGCATCTTAACAATGTTAATTAAATTGAATTTATATTGGTTTAGAGAAAGGAAATGAAACCAAAACTAAGACTATTTCAAGAGACAACTCATCATATCCACTTTGAGGGATAATGTGTAAAACTCCTACATCTGAACAATTATTCCATTTTATGGAAATGATAATGATAAAGGGAATATGCAAGTACAATTGTCTTATAGGCATAGTCTTGGAGAGCTTGTATAACTCTAGTCTGAGCTTGGGTGAGCGGCATAGGTTGTAGATGGAATTGTAGATCTGAGAGTCACTCAGGGAGAAATGAATCTTTTTGTGCTTGTATTGCCTAATTTTAAACATTTAGCTATATCGGTGCTTTTGTTATGAATATTTTTTTTTGTCCATCTCATTCAGTACTTATTTTTGAGATGTTCTGCTTAATCTTGAAAAGTTGGCAATCCCCAAGGACTGAAGTGGACAGGGAAGGCCACTTAGAGCTGAAGAACTGTCAAACTATGTGCAGAAGGCTTTAGTCTAGCACTGCCACTTTGTGGCATGGCCAGGAAAGGCAGGGCCCATAATGTATGACTTTCTTAGTGGTGCTGGCCTTGCCATACCAGAAAGGAAGGGTGGACAAATACAGAGCCAGAACTGCCAATATAGAAGATAGTCCAACCCAAGGAAAAGTCATCTTTGGAGAGGACGCAGCCTATCCACCAAAGTTCAACGCTTACAACCCATCCTGGGATAGGGAAGGATACTGAATCAGGACCCTGGGGATTACGACACACAAGGGGTTGGTAGAGGGCTATGAGGTATGGAGTGACCGAAAGGACAAAGCTCTGTAGTTCCTACTACATCTTCTCTCTGGGGAAAAGCCTCCTTCACAAGTAAATTTCTAATCGGAAGTCAGTATACATGGCTTGACAAAGAGTATTCATTTGAAAAAAGTCTACTTAAAGGGTTTGTTTTTGTTTTTTGTTTTTTAGCAGATTGAACCAGGCCTCAGAGAGCCAGGGTATATGCATTAATAGATATGGAAAGCCTCACCCTAACTCTCCAAAGAGAATGTGATTTCCACCTTTGTGGGGAGCTCTCTCCAAGTTTACTTGTGATGTCTAAGTTGCCAAACTGATGCCCCTTTCTCAATCTTCCTTCTCCTTAACCTCTCTGCAGCCTTTGACATTGTTGCTTACGACATTATCCTTGATAATCTCTTCTCCCTAGGTTTTCCCTATGCCATTCTACTCTGTTTCTCCTTCTATGGCTCCTTATCAGTCTTCTTTGCTGGATCTTTATTCAAGTCATGCCTGCTAGCCTAAGGTGGGACACCCAAGGTTGTCCCACCCTAGACTCTTTTCTCTCTATACTATTTCACTTGACCTCATCAGATCCCATGGATTCAATTACCATCTCTATGCTGATGATTCTCATATCAACTTCCAAGTTTGCATCTCTAATTGTCTATTGCACTTCTCAAAGTGGATAACTGGTAGACATCTTAAACTAAACACATTCAAAACTGAAACCGCCTTTCCCACCCAAACTCTCCCCTCTTCCTAACTTTCCTGTTATTAACAAGGGTGCCACCATCCTCCCAATCACCCAGGCTTGCAACCTAGGTGTCATCCTTGACTCATCCTTCTCTCATCCCCCATAGCCAATCTGTTGCCAAGGTCTGTCAATTTTACCCACACAACATCTCTTGTATATGTCCCCTTCTCTCCTCTGACACTACTACCACTCCAGTGCAGAAGCCTTCATCATCTCATACCTGGACCCCTATAATAATAGCCTGCTGGTGGTTCTTGCCACCCCAGTGTGTCTTCTCCTCAGCTGTCAAAGTGATTCCTAAAGCACAGGTCTGAACATGTCACACACTCACCACCACCCTGCCCCTCAGTTAATAAACTCCAGTGGCTCCTTATCACCTTCAAGATCAAATATAAAATTCTATTTGGTCTTCAAAGTCTTTCATACCCGGCTCTCCTTCCCCGCTTCTTACACCCTACAGCTTCCCATATACTCTGCAATCCAGTGACACTGATCTTGCTATTCTTCAAACACCACACTCACATCCACTCACTAGCTGTACCCCATGCCTGGAATTTTCTCCCTCCTCATGTCTCTCCTGGCTTCCCTGAAGTCCAAGCTTAAGTCTCACCTTCTCCTGGAATCCTTGAGAGCAAGGATTGTCTTCTGCCTTTCTTTGAATCCTCAGAGCTAAGCACAGTACCTAGCACATAGTAGGTGCTTAATAAATACTGACTGGCAGGAGTTTGGAGTGATCACCCTATTCCATTATCTTAATTATCATTAAGTATTGGGCTAGAATTAAATCTATGATACATCAGATATTTCGAGTCTAGGAGTATTATGTATTTTGGGATTCAGGATAAAAGTCACTCTCTCTGGTCATTCTAGGTAGGAAGTAGTCTTATCCCACACCAGGAAGGTAACAGTTTCTTCAATGTCTGCTGCCTTAGCCCCTCTGTTACCAAATGATTACACAAATAATAACCACAAATAGAAAACAAACATATCTATCAGAGCAAGCAGTAAAACAGAAATTGGGAAGCTGTACAGATTAGTTTAGGCAACGCAATACACAAGAACAAAGGAGTTCTGCTACTCAGGAGTGAGATGAAGTCTCAGGTCAAACAAGGATAGAATGATCTCACCTGAGAAGTTAGCTCTTAGCAATTTCTGGAGATACAGACACTGGGAATCAAGGGACAAGTAGTGGCGACATATTTCCCTACATACCTTCAATTAATCAATATGTATCTATTTTCAGTTAATGAAAATCTACCTTGTCCCTCTCCTTCCTCTTTCCTTCTTTCTTCATCCTCCTTCCTCCTCCCCTCCACCCCATTGTGAAAACAAGAAAAACAAAAACTCTGTTATAAACATATGTAGTTGATAAAATAAATTCCCGAATTGCCCGTGTCTGAAAAAAAAAAATTCTCAATCTGCATTCTTGAGTCCATCACATCCCTATCCAGGGGTGGGTAGTATCAACATTTATTCAAAACCTATGTGTCATGCGCTAGGAATCCAAATAGAAACATAACAGTCCTTGCCTTCAAGGAGCTTACAATCAAATGTAGAAAGACAACATATATAAAAAGCTGAAAAGCAAGGGGGCAGAGGAGGTGGTAAGATAGGGAAGAGTCAAGGCATAGTAAGAAAGAAGTCCAGAGTCAGAAGGGGAGCCTGGAGAAGAATGAAGTAGTGAATATGGGTGCCCTGGGCCCTTCCTTCAAATGGAAGGAACTGACCAATCAGATGAAGGGGCTTCAAGGGCAGAGGGATCTTCCAGGGTGAGAAGGCTTGAGGGGCAGGATGCCAAGGAATGGTGGAGAAAGAAGTCTGAGAGTCCAGAACAGCTTAGAAAGGAACGAAGGAGCTCCAAGCTCTTCTAATTGTCATTCAAAATCCATTATCTTCTCTTCTCTCCTCAATACTATCACTGTCAGAAATCTCCATCAGGATTTGATTTTCCTTCATGAGTATACAGTGTCACTGAGCCGTCCTTTAAGCAAACACTCAAGATCTCCTAAGCGGGGTGCGATAGGTAGGTATAGTTTCTTTTCTTTAAAAATGTGTACTCTTTTGGAAAATCTGGGTCATTGAGTCAAAGGTTAGGGCATTCAGAGGTCAAGGCGCTAGGGAAGAATTGTAGTCTGATGAAATCTTTTTTCCTCTCTGCCAGAACTTGTTTCCTTCTGCCCCTAGGAGTCTGTGACTGCTTCTTCCTATCCCGAATCCCGAAGCCTGGCACGGTGGCAAATCTTCTTTCCCATTATAAAAACTCAGTGAGCACTCCCAACTTGTGGAGGTTATGCAAACATGATTAGAGATGGCTCCAGCTAAGTCACTCAACTCCTCCTGGATTTGAGGAAAGGAAGCACATTCCCTCACTCCTGGATGAAATGATCCTCTAATCTGTGTGCAACCTTTCCTCCAAGGGTGTTCTCACACCATCTACCTCTGATGTTAGGGGGAGCAGGCATAGAGATGTGAGATACTCCATGTTTACATTATCATCAGTTACACAGTAACAGAGAATTCTTTCTTGTTTAATCTAAGAGGTTAGTGGGACAACTACCTGAGGTACAAACATGGGGGTGAGGAAGCCTTACCTAAACCAATCAAATCAAAGTACATTTATCATGTGTCTTTTATGTTTAAGGAACCTAAAGATAAAAAATATATTTGCTTTAAAGGAATTTATCATTTTATAGGGTATGAGAAGGGCAGATGGTGGCGCAGCAGATAGTCAGGAAGACTCACATTTGGTTAGTTCAAATAGGGCCCCAGACACTAACTAGCTGTGTGACCCTGGGCAAATCACTTAACCCTGTTTGCCTCCTTTTCCTCATCTGTAAAATGAGCTAAAGAAGGAAATGGCAAACCACTCCAGTATCTCTGCCAAGAAAATCCCAAATTGGGTCACAAAGAGTTGGACGTGTCTGAAAAACCTCTCAACAACCACAGGGTATGAGAAAATTTGAGATAAAAGTTTCTATCTCTTTAGTACCTTTAATACCATTTACTAGAGGTAGATGAGAAATACTAAAATGTAATTACAATTTGACACTGGTGGGCTGTGTGTCACCTTATGTGCACATACTAAGAGATCCTTGGGGTAGAAGTAACAGTCCAGCTTTAAGTGATGAAGTGACTTGCCTATGGTCACATAGCTAATGTTAGAAGAGGTATTTAGTTTCAGGGAGAAGCCTGAGGTAGCAAAATGTTAGATGATTTCTGAAATACAATCCAGCCTCCTCTTTTCCCCCTGTTCATTTCTGGGACTAGTTCAACATCCATGTGCAACTTCTTTCCAAGATATGTACTGACAAAGCAGTTATAAGCCAATTACAGAAGCATGGACCAATGTTCTCCAAACTTTCAATTACATAATCCTAATACTAATCCTATTTTTTAGCATATCCCCCCGATATTTGCTTATTTATAAATTATATACTACTATACTAATAATTATGTACATTGTAAGAGACAAAAACAGACATTTAAAAATTTTGAGATGACAAACACTTAATCCTAGTCAAGAGGAAGCTATGGAATTTAATGAGGAGAGCAACATGGCTAGAGCTCCACTTTAGGAAAAGCACTTTGGCAGGGAGACTAGTTTGAAGGTTACTGCAATAATCCAGGAGAGACGACAAGAACTTGAATAAGGGTAGTGACGTGAACAGAGAGAAGACAAAGACGTTTTGGAAATAGAAACAAGATTTGGCAAATAAGATTGAGTATGTGAGGTGAAGGGAAGTAAGTAGTAGGAGATAGCAAAAAGGCTGTAAACCTCTTTGGTTTGGGTGACTGGAAAGATGGTGATGTTCTTTATAGAAAAAAGAGTTTCAAAGAGGTGGTTTTGGGGTGAAAGATAATGTAATGAGACAAAACAAGAAAATGATAAATGTTAGAGATGTGGGAAAATTGGAACACTAATGCATTGTTGGTGGAGTTGTGAACTGATCCAGCCATTTTGGAGAGCAATTTGGAACTACGGCCAAAGGGCTATCAAAATGTGCATACCCTTTGACCCAGCAACAGCACTCCTAGGGCTATATCCCAAAGAGATCATACAAGCGGGAAAAGGACCCACATGTACAGAAATATTTACAGCAGCTCTTTTTGTGGTGGCAAAGAATCGGAAATTGAGAGGATGTCCATCAATTGGGGAATGGCTGAGCAAGTTGTGGTATATGAATGTGATGGAATACTACCGTGCTATAAGAAATGATGAACAAACCGACTTCAGAAAAACTTGGAAAGACTTGTATGATCTGATGCTGAGTGAAGTGAGCAGAACCAAGAGAACGTTGTACACAATAACAGCCACGTTGTGCAATGACTAATATTGATAAACTTAACCCTTCCCAGCAACACAGGATCTAAGACATCTCCAAAGGCCTCATGATGGAAAATGCTATCCACATCCAAAGAAAGAACTATGGAATTTGAATGTAGATCGAAGCGTACTATTTGCTGTTTTTTTTTCTCTTCTGTTGAGCTTTGTTTCTTTTTTTGGTGGTTCCTCCTATTGGTTCTAATTCTTCCTTACAACATCACTAATATGAAAATATGTTTAAAAGGAATGTATGTGTATAGCCTATATCAGAATATGCGCCATCTTGGGGAGGGTGGTTAGGAGGAAGGGGGAGAAAAATTTTAAACTCAAAAGCATATGGAAGTGATTGTTGATAAATTAAAATAAATTAATAAAAAAATATATAGCACATGTAAAAAAAAAGATAATTTAGTGAATTCTGTAACAATGATGACAACACACTCATGCCTGCTGTGAGACTCATTCTGTCCCGTGCAAAAATGAGAGGATGGCTGTCAGGCTCTTATTCCTCACCACACTGAAGCTTGTCCTCTTAGGGGTCCTGCTGAAACCATGGGTAAAGGCTGCAAAGGCATATTTAGGCTCAGTCAGACAAAACTTCCTAACAATGAGAGATGTTCAAAAGTGGAATGGGATTATTTTGAGATATTGTGGGTTCTTCCTCCTTAGTGGCCTTCAATCTGAGACTAGAAGACCACTTGTCAGGAATGTTGTAACAGGGATACCTCTTATGCACAGGTTGGACATGCACACGATAAAGATGCCTGTGATGTTTTCCAACTCTCAAATTCCTAAGTCCAGTCAAGGAAGCTTACAACTTTACTGTCTTCAACTATTTTACCTAATCCCACATAGCCAATTAGTGACCAAAGGTTGCCACATCTACATTTTCCCTACCCTCTCCTATGCATTCTCCACAAAGATGCCAAAATTGTTTTCCTAAAGTGTAGGACTTGACCTTCAATCACTCCCCTACTCAAAGTTCAGAAGCTCCCTATCAATTTTAGAATCAAATGATTTCATCTTTATCTTGTCTTTCTTAAATTTCTATTTGTCTTATAACGTACATAATTATCAGTACAGTAGTATGCACGTAACATACATATTGAGGTTGCATGCTAAAGAAAAGCATTTTTTTTTAATCTACTTAGTTTTCTTATGTGGTCAAGCCAAACTCGAGAAATTCTGAATCTTATAAAGAAGGCTTTGCAATATTCTAAGGCTTGATGCAATCAAGCAAATGTTATTCACAACAGAGTAGCTGGAGGGCAGCAAGAATCCATCTTCTTGCTTCTTCCCTTGCTTGATTTTATTAGAGCGACGTTAACCAGTTCTCTGTGGTTGCATTAATCAAGTAGTCTTGTGTGATGTTAACATCCATGGGAGACACCTTTCTGGAACTGGCTATGTGACAGGCTGCTACAAGTGAGAGAAAAGGCTAACATAGAAGGCAGGGATAGAGGAAAAAACAGGGAAAGCTCAGTTGCTCACTTTTTATTCTTGGGTGGTAGGTCCTTTAGTACACACCTCATAGGACTGTTGCAAGACTCAAATGAAGTTAATGTGTGTAAAGTGTTTTCTATTAGGAGTCATTGGACACATACCAGTTACGTGACCCTGGGCAAGTCCCTTTGCCTCAGAGTCTCAGATATGGCTCTACAAGTTGCAGAGCAGATGCATAATGCAGTGACAGAGTTTCCTACACCAATGAAAAAATTAAAATGTCAGCTAATAACAATGAGGAATTCATCTGAAACCCACCAAAGAACGAGAAACCTGCCTACAAAAGCTGTCAATCTTCTGAGGGAACTGTTCCTTTGCTCTTGTGTGCTGGGGTGAACTTGGTTTCATGACAAAATTCTCCCAGAGGGGAAAATTCCTTCTTGACTGCACATGCCTGCAGGCTACCAGGCCAACAGGACACAAGAGCCTAGCACCTTGCTAGGAAAGACAGGGAGTCTGTTGTTAAGCAATACCTCAATATCTCAAATATACATATACACAAAGCACCAAGAAAGATGGAGGATTTTTTTTTTATTTTTTACAAATTAAGACTTTGTAGATTTCATATATTTCTGAATCAAAAACACCTTTGTCTTCACAGTATGAGTTATAGAATGCAGCCTGAGCTGAAAACCAAGAAACTAGAAAAGAAAGTGATAGTTACAGTGATTACTGTATTAAAAACCTGTTAGGCATTCTCTTTAAAAGTAGAATTTTTTTCCTTGTCATTCTTGGCACTGTTTCTAAAGAAAAACTTTTATCCCAAGCAAAAAGCACAAAAGGTGGAATTTGGCTTCAGGAGACATTAACACAGTCAAATTCTTAGCAAGGGTAGAGCAACATCAAATACGTGGACAAAAGGCTGCTGGGGGATACGACAGGGAGAAATAGTCCTACCTAGGTCTGGTACCCTGGGATTAGAAGCAACCATTCAATCAAGGGTCAACCACCTACAGAAGACAGAGCTATACTGAATGCCACAGGTCTAGGAGTAAATGCTTCCCCAAAACAAAGCAGTACTGTACTGCAGGAGACCAAGCTCACAACACCAGCAGCAGTGCTCTCAAACAGTACTGTCAAGGGGAAGGAAGAGCCAAAAAACAGAAAGCTGCTGGCAATAAGCTCTAAAGTAATTCCATCCCCTCCTGCAGTACAGCCTCACAACTATTCTTAGAGCCATGGTCATCTGGGATTCCACCTTCATTTGTATGCCATCTGACTCTGGTTGAAAATGTGGATACTGGCATGGTGGTCTCTATTAGCATTCTCCACATATTTACAACCAGGGTAAGGTGGCATAGCGATAAGGGTCATTTGTAGGTTTGGTCAGGTGAGCAATGCCTACATGAAAACAGGTTGCCATTCCAGAGCTGAATTTCTGTAAAACAGGCAACAGAACAGGAGCTAGGAATCATCTGACAGAAATGAACTTGCTGACTTAAGACACTGCTCTAGCACTGCTTACAGATATTTAGCTATGGAATGGACCAGATGGTATGGAACTAAGAACTCTGCCACTCAAGCCATCACAGCAGCTCTAATCCTGGTGAGTCAGACAAAGAGCCTCTGAATGGAAGGGTGGTTCTACCATGCTCTAGCCCACAGAGCTGTTCAGAGGTGAGCTGGCAAGTTCCATCAGAAACAATTCCATAGTGCTCACCATGAATTTCAGCCTTCCCGAGGCCCAACTCCCAGATACTTTGGGCATTCTAATGACAGTCAACTCAGAGAGGGCTACTCGGCAACTAAGACTGAGTTACACTTCTGAGAGGAAGTATCTAGGGGAAGTTTAGAGAATCCAACATTATCCCATTTGACATGCATAAGGTTTCTTTTATGAGTTGCAGTTGTCCCATAAAACTAATATTTATATACATGCTGAAAACTCTCCTACTCAAATGGATCTGAGTGGACAGATCCCTGAATTAGGGCCAGGCAAGGAGCTAGTGGAACATCCATCAACCAGGACTTCTTGAGAAGAAGGGGCAAGATGGTGTGTATGCCAGACTGGCAGTGATTCAACAAGGCTCAGAGGAGGTACAAGTGCCTTCCAAAAAGCTTCTTTCAAAGTAGAAAGACCAGTTCACTTAGTTTGCAAATCTCTTAAAGAATTGGCAGAAACTCAAGTCCAAATAGAACTAAACACAGGAGCTATGGGTTTCAGAAATCTCTATTGTCCAAGGAAGTTTCTATTCAACTTGTAAAACACACACTGCCTTTATCTCCCACCCACAGGAATGGTTATTAAACCCAAATAATGCTAAGTGAGAAGAGGAGGCTTTGCAAGGAAAAATTTCAAATCCACCAATAAAGTACTGTCATCAAGAAGACTCCTGGAACTTGCTCCTCCTGCTTGGTTGCAGTTACTCTTCACATACCAGGGACTGACTGCCGAAGGACAAAGGAGAGATATGGAATCCCAGGGAACATGAAGCCAAACTCCAAATTAGAATCTGCTAATCAGTTTTCCGATTAAAAAAAAAAAACTCAAAACAGAGAAAACCACAAAGTACAAAAGCTTTTCTGATGCTTTTCATTATCACAGAACACGCCACCTGTAATGTGTGCAAAGAGAAAATGAGAGGATGAGGGAAGGGAGCCAAAGAGGGAAAGGCTGAACAGCTGTCTTACTTCTTCTCTTTCTTCTTGTCCTAAAAGGAGAGAATCACAGAGTCAGTCAACCCAAACTAAATTCCCAGACCTTATACGGAACTACTGTGTTAGACAGACCTTACACATACAGACCCAAACTACACTCCCAGACGTTACACAGTACTTAGGCTACCAACCCCCAACCCCCATTACTGCATCTAACTCAGATGCTCCTGAAAGTAAACTCAGGGAGGTTAAAGATAACCACCAGCAATAAGTAATTATTATTAAATAAAAAGTAGTAAGTGCTCCAAGTGTTTGCTCAGTGTTTCACTCAGAAAAAAACCCTTAATAACCATAACTCTAGTTCAACTTCATTTGAAAAAAAAAAAAAATCAGAGTATTAGAGTTCAAGAGTTCACACTTTAATACAAATCTGATTTTCTAACAGGCGTGGTCAGTGTTTTAGTTCAGTGAAAATGACTCAATCCAAAGCAAAGGACATGAACTCCTCCAAGGACAGGCCACATGGCAGTTGTGCCTCGCTGAGCACGATGCCATCAAAGCAGCACTGATTACTAGTAAAAATCTAAGCTTCTTGGTCATGCTCCTTCTGTACTTTGTAAGAGCTCAAATGTAGAACAAGGCCTTCAACCTTCCAGGGCTACCTTGGTCTTGTTCAATTGCATCTCATTAGCCAGAATGCTAGACAGAACAGGCATTAAGAAGTCATTTCACTCCTTCACTTGCGTCATCCATTCCATTGGTATTTTTCATCATATATTCGATATAAAGACTGTTGACTAACAGCAAGCTTGTATGCGCTGGTTCATTATTTACTCTCAGTCACTAGCAAATGTTTTCTAAGCAATAACTATTTTCACAAATATTACATGTTTTCATGTCTGAACTTTCACTTCCTGCTACTGAAATGTGCACTTTCTGTTCTGACTTCAGGTCATCATTATTAGAAAACGCCTCCTTTCCACCATCTGGTTCATCCTCCATACTAGACATGATATAATACCTCCCCAGCATTACCCATGGCCCATAATAAATGCTTTCAAATGAAAGGTTTTCAAGATGCAAGTAAGGTGATGCCTTATTAGAAGGGTATTCTGTCTTCAGTCCCGGACAACAGAGTTGACTTACCTTTTCGTTCATTGCTAGGATCATCATGAGTTTCCGGAAGAGGGTGACAAAATCCAGGAAGAGGTCAACACAGTGCCTGGGAGAGAGAAACCAGGCCAAAAAGTCAATACACTATTCTGCTTAGTCCCAAAGGCCACACAACAAAACAATCTGGAATCCTTTTTTCCTTATAGGCCTCGGCTTCTAACATGCTCTACCAGTCAGTTAATATTCTGGTGTCTCTAAGGGACGAAAGCTGTGGTAATATGCCATGAACACACGAGGCTTGCTCCATGCTAATTATCCCTTCTCCTGTACTTCCAGGTCTAAGTCAGCACTGAAAAGCTAGTGCTACTTTGAGGGTCTGACCTTTTCTAATCCAGAAGAAAGTCAGGTTAGATTTAAGGCCACCCAAAGGGTCCAGATCTTCTTGGTGGATGGGAAGGGATAACAAGAATGGAATGTCAGTCATACCCTTCACACCTTCACACCAACGAAAATGACAATTCAACCTGATGTCCTCACACTTACCAGATATAATCCTTATCTCCATTCTCAGCTTTTTCAATTATGAGTTGAGTATCAAAAAGGACAAAGCCACACATGACCACAAGTCCCACATACAGATTCGCCTAATGGAAAAGGAATAGGAACATTGTTACCATGCAATCAACATGTGCTGCGCTGAAGACACCTTAAAAAGAAGGAAAGACAAGAGAATTCAGAGACCTTTTACCTGATATAGTATGTGCTATTGAAGCTTTCCCTAGAGCACAATGGACTTATTTATGGCTTTAAAACATTTGAAGAAACCCTCAATAGTAACTAATAAATGCTAATATTTCTAACTAATACCAACATTAGGGGGCAGTGAAAACTATAAAGTAGATTATGATCTTTTTGGGACATAATTCTGTAAACTTAATTGGATCACTGGAATAAAAGAACAGCTTACCTACATCTAAGGTCCTTACAGTTCTACATTCAATGAATCTTTGAATCTCGAGATATTTAACTTAGAGGACATTACACTGGTGATGTAAAGGGTCACTCATAAAGATTTAGTTCAACTAAAATTAAATACTTAAATGCCTACAGCAATGTCCCAGACACTATGTTAGGGTACTAGGAAGAATATAAAAATAAAAAACAGTACTCCCTGCTCTGAAAGTTTACAATCCAGTAGGGATTACACCTGAAAAGACTATTAGTCTGGTTTACTGGAGAAGAAAAGAACAAACTAACACTGTATTAGTCCTAAAGCCTTTCAGTTCAAAGTCAAAATTAGAATATTGTTATTTCATTCCACATGTAAATGATTTACCTGGAACAGCCAAAAAGATCCAAAGAAGAGGTTTCCAAGGGAGGAAAACAGCATCAGGCTCATGGCTGACATCAAGATACCTACAACAGGTGGTAAAAAGCTACTTTTGAGAAACACCTGAACACCCTATTAGAGCCATCCCTTCCTTTTCCAAAAATGGTGAAGATACAAGGCAGCCTCTAAGTCAAACCCAATTAAGGATCCTCAACATGTGAAAAAGGATGGGGGGAGGGTGAGATTTGTCATATTGAGGCCTCAATACAGAGCAAGGGAAACCCTCCCAACTTTTTAGAGCTTCCTCACCTCCTAGGAAGAGGTAGCTGCGACGCCTAGCATAGAGTGCACTCAAGGTGAAGCAGCTGAAGATCATTGCTGTGCCAAGGAAGGAGGTAGGAATAATGCTACAAAAGAAAAGGGTGAGATTGAGAATGGCCAGATTGGTAGTAGGTATATAAAGGCTAACAGATTAAAAACTCTAAGGTCACTTACCTGGGGTTGATAGCAATGCATAAGTCCAGGGCAGGGCCCAAACCAACTCCTAAAAAAATAAAAAATAAGCACTTGAGTTCAAATGTGACCTCAGACACTTGACACTTGCTAGCTGTGCGACCCTGGGCAAGTCACTTAACCCCAACTGTCTCACCAAAAAGCAAAAACATAAAAACATTAAAAAAAAATATCCCATAATCCAATATTAACCTTCAGTTATTGAAAAGGCACCTCTAACCCACAGGGCCAATTCCCAGTAGGAGATATGCAAATAAACATTAAAGAAATCAGACAGCTGACCTAAACAAACATAATTAAGTCTACCTCTTTTTCATCCAACTGCCTTGGTTAGGTTTTTAAGTCAATAACATTTGGGGGGGGGGCTGATTTGATTAGACACAGATTTGCCTCCAAACAACTAGGAGCTACAATGTACAATGGGAGAGAGGCAGCAGAAAATAGGGTGGGAGGATTTTTAAAATCTAATTGTAAGTCTTTAAAAGTCTGAAAAGGGCTCATAACAAGGTGGACTAAATGTCAGGCATGATAATTCTCATTCATATATCTTTTTACAGTTAAAAAATGCTTTTTCTTATCTGATCTTTGAAAAAAACTCTATGAAGTAGACATAACTAGCCTTGTTTTGTGAATAAGTACACAAACTCAGAAAAGTTAATTAATTTGCCTACAATCACATAGCTATTAAGTGGTAGAAGAAAGGAGTAGACAGAACTCAGGACTAATTCAAATCTCTTTCAACTCCACATTTCTCTTCAGGTAAAGGAAATAGGAACAGAATAAACACAGCTCAGAGCACTTTCACATTTTAAAGGATATCAAAAATATAACCTCTCAGGATGAATTCAGCCACTTCACTTACCTGTAAGGAAAGCAAATCCAGCCAGAAGGCCCAGTCTCTTCTGCTCAGTTTCATGACTGTGTGGTGTTGCCATCAGCCATATCATCAATCCCAAAGAACCCAAGGCTGAAAGCAAGCCAGCCTGTCAAGAGTCAAACAAGCAATTAAGTACTTGAAGGACAAGAAGAGTTTCTTTACAAGAGACTCTACTGAGTCTAAATGCTCACAAAGTTAAGATACTCATGATTTTCGTGTAATAAAATGTCCATGCAGAAAGAACCTCTAGTAGCTGCCCTTTCTGGTTTCTATCTCTCTGTCCCCAGCTGCCATTGGCTCTCCCCATGGATATATGGGAAATATTCTTCCTTAGAGGTGAGGCTGATCAAGAACCTTGCCCTGAAAACTATTCCTATTCCTGGTATACAAAAAGCATTCATAGGACATTGTTCACAAAACTCGTGACGATCTGGGAATTCCTGCTCACTTGTGCTAAGATATAATTCTCTTATTACTTGCATTTTCCTAACAAAACAGAGCTAAGGTACAGCAGGTTCCTTATTAATTATAATTCATATATAGAAATATTATGACATATCTATAATCTTTCCTCACAACAGACTTGTTAAGTTAGATAGAAAGTTATCCTCATTTTACAGATGAGGAAACTGTGGCTCAGGTAAGGGTCTGGATTCCAAGTAAGGTCTCCTAATTCTAACTCCTGTATTCTTTCCACAGCACCACCTGACTTTTACCCCATTTTCTCTGGACACTATTTTCAGTGCTCCCTCATCCTACAACTCTCCTCTAGTATGGAAAAGTGAATTTCCTGAAATTCCCTATTCAGATCTGCTGAATATCACAACTCTGAGAACCAAAGTACACTTAAGCCACGAAATCATCCAAATCACCCTGTGCCTACAACTCAAATGTTCTATGACTTCACCACATGACATCCTGGGCAGAGAAAGTGCAGGTGAGAGAAAGAAGAAAGAGAACAAAAAGGCTACATGTTAAGGAGAATCATGGCATGTACTATTATGTCTCTATACCAGTAAGCAGCTATCTTAAGATATCAGCAGCAGACCATTCTCTGCTAAAGAGTCAAGGCATTCTGGTTTTGGTATACCCTCAAAATAGTTGCCATACTATTCCTTAATTGCCCTGTACTTGATGGCTGGTGAAGTTCATAACCCTAGATACTGATAAGGATAAGGACTGGACATTAGCTTGAGACACTGCATTGAGCAAGCTCCTTAAATTCTACAGCAATCAAGTTAATTGTTCTTACCTGAATGAAACGGGTGACCACATGGACATAGGCCCCTGCAGCCGCCACAAACATGCAGAGGGCAAAACTGGCATAGACCTTCTTCAGGTGCTGCTGTGTAGAAGGTGTGCTAAATGATAATGAAAATAACAGTTGTCACTCTAGGAACTAAGGCTATTCTTGAATTAATAAATTAAAAGAAGGAAAATTCTGAAAAATCAATCCATTTCCCCTACACATAAAACTTCCCCATATTCTGAAAGTTCTTTGAGTATTTTGAGCTGCTACAAGGAAAACACAATGTATTCTTTTTTTTTTTTAATTTTTTTTTTTTTTTGGCAATTGGGGTTAAGTGACTTGCCCAGGGTCACACAGCTAGTAAGTGTCAAGTGTTTTGGTCTGAGGCCGGATTTGAACTCCTGACTTCAGGGCCGGGGCTCTATCCACTGTGCCACCTAGCTGCCCCATACAATGTACTCTTTAAGACATTTCAAGACAATGTTCTTAAAAATGGATAATAGCAAAGAAAAAAGGCCAAACCACAAAACACCTGAAAATTAGATATCCATGATATGCGAAAGATGGGGGCACTCAAAGCTAAAATAGTTAAAAGACTTTCTGATGATTTTGCAACAATGCGAGGAGTCTGGCTTCTTTGATACCTAGAAAGATTTATTAGTTTGTCTGTTAGCTATGCATATATATGACAGTTAATGAACTAGGTCAAAGAAAAAAGCATCAAGGTCAAAACACTTACATGTGGGAAAATTTTAAGAGCGCATCAAAGTTGATCTTCCGATCAAACACGTTCATGGTGCCGGAGTCTGCAGAACACAGCCCTCACTCTGTAGGGCCAAGAGACGTAGCAAAAAACAAAAGGATAAGTTTAAAGAATATGAAAACACATAAAACATGGATAAACAACTTAACGATTTCTCAAAGGAGAACAACAATTCACTGCCTTTTCTTTTTTTTTTTCTGTTATCTCATTCTCATTTTTTTTTGACTTCTCAATTTAAAAAAAAATTTTTTTTTAACATGTGTTTTTAAAACTTTGGGTTACTGTTCACTGCCTTTTCAAAAGACCAATAAATCAGTCCAGGAAATTTTGTTAGTGATCTATTTAAAGGGGTCCAGAGATAATTCCTGGAACATAAAGTATTCCTACCATTTTATTTCCAGGTGCTGGAGAACTTGAGTTTCATTAAAGGTGAAGAATATAGTGAACCTGAAGGACTCAAAAGAATGCCAATGACAAAGCTGGGCAATGAATTAGTACTTACTATGTACTTACAAACTACATAAGGCATTTAGGAAGAAAACATAATTACTACCTGGAATATTTCCAGGACATCAGAACACCTTACTGCAGTAAAAAACACACCCAGGGATGGATCTTTAATTCTATGAGGATGAACTCTTTGACTTTAAAGATAGATAATATACAATCTGTGCACATTCAACCCTCAAAACCGAATCTATACCATAATAATGAATGGCTCTCCTCATATTAAATCTCAGTCTCCCACATTTGCCTCAGCCTCATAATGTATGCAATCTAAGGCAATTGAAAAAGTACTGATTCAGTACTGGCTTGGGTTCAAACCCCAGCTCCAACAAATCCCTTTCTATTTATGTGACTTTGAATAAGTCTTTTAACCTTTCTAGGCCCCAACTTTCTCTTCTGTAAGATAAGGGATTAATCTGGATGACTGCTAAGTCTCCTTTCAGTTTTAAAATCAATGTCTCTATTAAGCAAAAAACATTCTCAAACATGTTGTTTATAAGGCAACTACAATATTATATACTTCATACATATTCTGATCAACACCCAGGGCAACCACAAATACAATTTAAGGCAACCAGTGTTGAAAAACCACAAAGACACTAACCCAAGGTTTGGGCCAATGTGTCTCTTTTAAGATAAAACGATTTTGAAGCAAGAAGAAAAGATGACACTCATCAAACACCCACTACGTTTTGTGCAAGGCACATAGTAAGAACTTTACTTCCCATTCTCTTCCCCCACCGCTTTTGTTCTGCTAATTTTATCTCTACCCACCTTAATGCTTTTGTTTGTTTGATCTAAATCCTTGAGAGCTGGATATACTGCCAGCTGCTGAGTCTACTAACACTGTTGCTCTCAACTCTAAGTCATGGGACTCTGGGTTTTCTTGATCTAGATGGTGCAATTATTGCAGGCTGTTGCAAACTAACCATAACCTTCCATAACCATGATGAGCAAGTCCCCTGAGGAGCTCTCTTACAGGATGGCATAATCCAGCATCTGGAAAGTGTCATTAACGCTCCTAATGATATCCCTAGACAGAACTTAGAAGGATTCTGAAGCAACTTTCAAAGCCACATATTACAGTTTCAACGCAAATTCCTAATTTATGGGAAATTATTTTTGTTTCTCGTTTCAAGATATACTTCCCTTCTAAAAGGGGAAAAAAAAATCAAAATTCTAGCAACACCAAACAAAATTCGATGTAACTAGATCCCATCGTCCAGGGAAATCTGTAAGAGAAGGCAGGAATAATGGAAACAACTTTCTTCCCAGTTCATTCTTTGAAGTTTCCCAGGAGTATGTGACAGGCTCTTTTCTGCGGGGTATCCTTTAGACCCGTAACACAGTGTTATGGGAAAGAAGAGCCAAGGTCAGCAGGAATTTCTTCTTGAGCCAGAAACAATTTCTGGTGTAAGATTTACACGACTTTCAACTCAGCCTGACCTTCTTATAAATAGCTATGAAAACACCTAGACTCCCTCTAAAATTTCAGTGAAATATGTTACCTAGTTTGTTCCTAATCAGTTCCAATAGGGATTGGACCTGTGATTTAAATGGTATAGGGAATTCTCAGGTGAGGGAGATCATGGTACCAATGCAGGTACCTAGTCTGTGACTTTTAAGTCTTAGAGAGTTGCCTAGAGCACTAAGAGGTTAAGTAACTTACCCAGGGTCAGACAACCATGGGCCTTGAATAATCAGATCTTCCTAGCTTCCAGGCCAGCTCTTTATCCACTATACCTCTTAATATCAACTCTTCTTAAAAGTTCTGTCAGATGGAATGAACATACTGGACTCGATGTTTAGTGATCACTGACATGTAAACTCAGCTGAACAAGCCTAAATTATTTCACACCTCAAAAGGGGCTTCAAAAAGGGGATTGGAGGAAGAGGGAAGCTCCTACATAGAGAGGAATAATTTTAGCCTTGTGACTGAAAGACCACAATTATTCAGAAACAAGTAACCACGTAACATTTAAGATGAGGAAACAGTAAAGGAACTCATTATGGGGTAGTTTTAAATAAATTAGAACTATTTTATCAAGTTCATTACCCAGTCATAAACCATCAAGGTAATAATAGTTCTTCAAATCCAATCATTTCACAGCTCTTCACACTTACCACTACCAGTTCTTGCCTCAGGTACAACCGAACTCTTACAGAGAGGCTACCTCTAAAGAGTAATCTACCATTAACCTCAAAAACCCTGCAACTCTAGAATTTTTTTGTAAAAGAAAAATCTGTAGTGAAAGGAGCATGAGGCAAAGAATACTGTAAAAGGCCCAACAACGTAACATCTATGCAATCTTTCCACTGGTAAAAACAATAATTAGATTTGGTTTTAGGATTTCACCAAACAATTAAGAAATCTACATACTTTGTATTTAACAAAGTATGGTTTCATACTCAAATGAAATACTATTCCAAATTTCTCTAATGTTTATAACTTCATTTTATGCCTTCATCCTTAGGATACAGGAACCCTGAAATTTGATAGGGACTTCTGCAAATATATACACTCTCCCTAAAGTTCTATTGGAGCATTCTGTGAACTATGTGATTTCTTTCTGCTGGCAAAATCCAGATGAAAAAGTAAGAGATTAAGGGAAAGGAACTAACGGTTTTAAGTAGTGATGTGATCTGTTTATTGCTTTGGGAGAAAAACATTTTCCCCAGTATAGTCTGTGACTTGTTAAAATCTTTGTTATGTTGTTCTATGTGCCTTCCCCACTCATTTGTCTTGCAATGAAAGATCTTAATAATTACGAGGGCAGCTAGTGGCACAGTGGACAGAGCACCGACCCCCGAGTCAGGAGGACCTGAGTTCAAATCCGGCCTCAGACACATGATACTCACTAGCTATGTGACCCTGGGCAAGTCACTTAACCCTAATTGCCTCACTAATGATAATAATAATAACTCACATACATATGGGTCACTTTAAAGTTTATAAAGTACTTCTCTCATAATAAAACTGTTGAGATTAAATGTACCGTAGTATTTTGTGAATAGTATTGTCTTTTAAAACTATAAATATATAGTCTTATCCCAAATGCCTAATACGATAGGTAGAACCCAAGAGGTGTGAGGTGCCATAAAAAACAAATCATCCATTTATAGTAGGTACTCAAATAATATTCAATGGTGAAGAGTATATTGACAGTACTAGCTATATAGATCAATTTTTTTTTAAAGAAACATTTCCTTTGATGATACAGAGTAAAAGGGCGAAAGCAGAGCCACCCTGCCATATGCACATTTAGTGATACCAAAAACACACAAAATGATTAAATACTTTCATTAAAGATAAATAGTCCAGTCACCTTAAATCCTGTTACAACCAATTATTAAGAGAATAAATTTGCAACAATAAAAGCTATGTTCTCAAATTACAAAGAATAGAATTCATGATGAAAAAATTGCTTTGGAGTTTTATTTTTTATAATCTTACTAATGAATTAGTATTAATAATTAAATCTTACATCTTTTGCATATTTATTAAAAATGTTTCCATTTAATGACCCCTTTAAAGGCCTGGTTTAGAAGGAGCTAATTCTAGACCTTAATACATATTAAACATTACATTCTTATAAAAGAGATTAACAGTATTGTTTCCTTAATTGTGAAATGAGGGTGTAGGACTAGATGATTTCTGAGACCCTTTTTATACCTACTTCTCCTTCAGGTTATTTATTCCAACAACTATATGACACATAATATATGTTCTGTACCAAAGTGTGAATGAGGTTGACTATGAATCTGAGAGTTGAGAAGCTAATGCTACCTAGCCATCTCTTAAGAGTTCAGCTTATTTCTATAGGACAATCCTAGTGGAGTTTTTCAGACTAAGGAAACTATTTCAGTCTAGGCCTTGGTCACCACAGGTTAGCTATCTGGATAAACTCTCAAGTCCCTGAATCAGCCAAGAACAAATGTGTTCTTTGCTGGTGTTCTCAGACCAAGGATAACTTGGAACTGCTCCAGATTTTCTTAGGCTCATATATGGTCAAGTGCACAAGGTTGACCCAACACCAACAGCCTCTGGGAAAGGAACTTAAGTTGAATAGGCATCTTTCTCAATAAATTTTTCAAGTAATCCCAGTCACTAACTCAATTCCTATTAACAATGACTACAACAATAAATTCAGTTTCATATGCCATACAATCTTCTTTTTCTGTTCTTTATGTGGGGGAAATGTTAATGTTTTTTGATGTTCGTCAAAGTACATAATAACAAAAAAGGAATTTTCCAAATAACAACCACAACACTCATCGCACCAAAAAAGAATAGCAAACTAAACTCAAAATGTCTTTTAAGCACAGCCAGAGCAGTACCCTGAGGATTCTATGACCAGTAATATAGCTGGTCCAGGTACCACACCCGCTAGTCCACACCCACACCTCCACTCCCACTCATGGAAGCCAATTCAGGGTAGTCAATGCTCTGGTTTACACTAGAATGGCTCTAAAGGCTTAATTTAGTCAAAGATTCGGGAGGGAGGTGGGGGAGAAGTTCACCCTGCATGTGCATTTTTTTTTAAAGAGGTCATTCTTTGCCTCATTTTATTAAGTTTTCATCATTGAATGGGTGCTGCCTCAGTCAAACTGAGACCTGTTAAAGACCTTAGCTTGAAAAGGCCAAAGTCCCCCACTGCATCCCAGGCCCTCTCCAGTTGTCTTGATCCATATCTGGTCACTGGACCCAGATGGCTCCAGAGGAGAAAGTAAGGTTGGTGACTTTGCACAGCCCTTTCTCACTTAAATCAAATTCACCTGCATGTCATGGCATCACCTTCCTGATGTCATGGTCCTCTTCCAGAACAAAGGACAAATAGCAGTAAGTTTCAAAGCAAGTCATACATCCTGTATATGGCCTTAGGAGTACCAGAGCTGCTTTTATTGAAGCTGACCACTCAGGATATCTACCTTCAGAGGCTGTGCTCCAATAATCAATCAAACAATCCCTCTCTCACCCTATCTTCATCTAGACTTACAAATAAAAAAATTGCATGTAAAAATTGAAAATCTGGGGGAAAGGGTTCATGAAAGTAAGCTAAAATACTGTAACAAAATTCATTTTTACCCACTTCCACCATATTCTCTATTAAAGTGAAACTAGAAGAGAAAAATTTTCAGAGAAAGAACAATTATTTCTGTTGAAAATGGAATTTTAAAATCCATTTTTTAATATAATTTTAAAATTTTAATTTTAAATTTTAAAATAATAAACAATAAGATTGGCATAAAAGAGTTTAATATTTATTAACAGACCTATGATTTCATCAGTGTAGGCAGCTACCAAAGCAGATTAACACCTTCTCTGCAATTTATAATCTCAGAATTGCCTGGAGCACAGAAGGGTTAAGTGATTTACCCAAAATCATGAGCTAGTATGTATTACAGGTGACACTTGAACACAGGTTTTCCTGACCAGCTCTCTATCCACTACACTAAGCTGCCCCTGCCCTCCCTTCCCCTCCCCCATAATCCCTCTCATTTGTCCTACACTTTACAGTTTTTCCCAGAGGTAGAATAATCCCCTTGAGTGGTTTACGAAATCAAATGAAACTCTTCAGGTTCCATCCATGGAATAGTAGGGATATAGGCTGTCATATCAATAGGTTAACCCTTAGCTGATAAACAATGCTGTTTGTTTGACATTTTTTGTTTGAAAATAAACAGTTTAACATTTCAAGTGTACACCCATCAATAAATGAGAACCTAAATAAAACTACATAAAAAACTCGTTGGTAATTTTAGGAAAATCTGAGTGCTAACAAGAACTGTGACATTTCAATTCATTTCACTTTTATTAATAGTTAACATTTAGCTTCCTTCCAGCTCTGGCATTTTAAAGTTTGCTAAGCACTTTCCACACATTATTTTATTTATTACAACAAATACTGTCCTAATTCTACAGAAGAACAAATTAAAACTAAGCAGTTTAAGTGATTTGATCATGGTCACACACAAGGAAGTGTCAGAGGTGGTCTCTTCTGGTCCAAGTCATAGGATTTATATCGCTGTCATTTTCAAATGACCCCATTAACCCTAAAAGAATCTTGCCTTACAAGAAAAGTACAACCAAGCAAAACCAATTAATAATACATGTATTCATTTTGCCCTTTATGTCTACTACCTTTGCCAAGAGACAAGAAGCATGTTTTGCACCAGCAGACTTCTGAATTCATGCATTGATCAGAGTTCTGAAGTCTTTCAAATACTGTTTTAATTTACTTTACTATGGTCATTATATAAATTGCTTTCCTGGTTCTGCTTACTTTGCATCAATTCATACAACTCTTCCCAACTTTCTCTGAATTCGTCAATCACCATTTCTTATGGTACAATATTACATTACATTCAGAGACAATTTGTTCAGCCATTCTCCTACTGTGCTTCAAAAGCCACGTTACCATAAAAAGCTGTTATTTATACTTTTGTACATTATGAGGAACATGACTTGTAATCTTGCTGGGTCAAATGGGTGGTACGGTTTAGTTAATTTTTAAATATACTTCCAAAATTGTTCATTGGATTAGACCAATTAATAACTCTACCACAAGTACATCAGTGTGTCTGGTGCTCTTTCTATCATACCAAGCTGCCTCACTTTTTCTAGTCTTCTTTTAAGGGAAGAAGGCTGCAAAATAGCCACAACAAGAAAGAAGGCAGAGAAAGAAGGTTCTCTGATAGATTTCCACCACAGGATGAAAAATGGTTGACTGGAATTACAAACTGCATTTCAAGGGCTGAATTGGATATATGTCTGTAGAACCTCTCAAACTCAAATTTCTCCTCTGTAGAAAGAAGATAATTCTTATGCTACTGACTTCAGGGCTGAGGAAAGAACTTATTATGTAATCAAATGAAGATTAAAGGAACCTTGTAAGCTGTAAATGTTAGCTTCTGTAAAGCACACAACAAAAGAAAATGACAAAATAATTTCAAAATATTCATGAAATAATAATATTAGGATTTATATAGTACTTACTATGTGCCAGGCACTACGCTAAGCACTTTACAATTATTATCTCATTTGATCCTCATAACAACCCTGAGAGATAGGTACTGTTATTATCCCCATTTTACAGATTAGAAACTAGGGCAAACAGAAGTGCTGATTTGCCCAAGGGTCACACAGGAAGTGTCTGAGGCCAAACCTGAACTCAGGTCTTTCTGACTCTAGGCCCAATACTCTAAAAATAAGACTAAAAAGTTCAAACAGCTTACACTGATATAGTCCTTTGTAGCTTATGAAGATTTCCTCAACATAATTCTGAAGTAGGCATTAATATTATTATCATTTTACAAATGGTAAACAGGTCATAGTAGTAAACAGTATTCAGGTTTTCTGACCCCAAGTCTAAGCTTTCCACTGTGACCCCAAATAGATCTTTCTAGCTTCAAAGGCTGCTTGGGTCACCTTTCTTCTTATGGGATGGTTAACAATTCAGGAGGTTAACAATACAAGATGAGCAGTAAGTCTAAAAAAAAAATCAATAAGTAACCAGAAAAACCTATTTTCTATCTTAAAATCAAGCTTGATTGTGACTCAGTTACCTCTTCTGCTTGATTAAACTTCCCCATTACGCTATTTCAAGAACAAGATATCAAAGAGCTTTTAAGGGGGTGGGGGATGGGCAATAGGTCAATGTGGAGTGGTAAAGAAACGCAACCCAACAAACCCTCTTCATGGCCACACCTCCAGCAGGCACTAAACTTTCTTGAAATGATGATCTCATGATCCGGGGAAGCACAACAGAGGGAAGGTCGGGACCTCTCACCTGTCCAAAGGTAGCCAATTCTGCTAGGTCGGGGCTGCCCTTTGGGCCCCAGGACGCTGGGCCAACGGCCCGGTCTTGTATTTATTACCCGCCACCCGCCTTGGCTTCCAAGTTACCAAGGAAGCCTGGGTGTCACAGAGGAGGATGTGACATCACTCGCCCCTCCACCATGACAGAGCAGCTCCAGTCCGTCCGAGCCCAGGCTTAGGCCCCGGCCCAGCGGGGAGCCGCCCACGCCCACCCTCATTGCCGTCCCCGTCTCTCCCCCTACAACCTCATAACGCGCCCCCCAAGGGGGTTCCATGGCCACCGAAGGGACAGTTTGGGACCCCTGGTTTCGCTTTCAATTATGACGAACCGAGATGGCCGCACCCCGTCTCAAAGGGGGTAAAGCAAGAAGGACCCTGGAGAAATTACTACTCCCCCTTTCCCGAATAGGACCCGAGAGTAGATGAGGTGGGAAGAAGGGGACCTCGAGTCCGCGAGTTGGCCGAGGGGATGGGCGGTGAGGGGCGCGTCCCTCCTTCCCCTTCTTCCATTTCTACCACACGCAACGGCGCACGCGCAACTCTCTCGTCTTCTCCCTCCCCGAAGCCTCACAGCTGGGTAGGCCTCCCCGCCGAGCAGGTGAGGTATATCAGCAAACTGAGGACAACACTCCGATTAAAAAAACAAACAAACAATAAACAAAAAAAAAAAACACAACGACTGCGCAGTGGACTCCTTTGCCTCTCCCCAAGAGTTCTCCATATTCCCCTCTCAGACCATATCCAGGGCACATTTCCTCACCTGCCACTCACACCACCTACTCCTCTCAACGCCGGATGTGTCACTAATTCCTCTCAGCCCAGCTACTGCCCCTTTGCCCAGCTCCCCGCCCCATTGCTAGAAGCACCGCCCCTACTCCCGCCAGTTCCCAGTCCTCATTGGCCCTCAGTCTCTCTCCTGCCTATCCACTGGCTGATTCTCCGTAAACACGGCGTAGCTACTCAAGGTCCATTGGCTGGTGCGCCTATAGATCAAACCTTGGTTTTCGGCCAATCATCATCGTCAAAAGCGGTTGCCGCCCTCCGACGCCTTCCGGCCCCCCTTTCCCCTCAGTTGACGTGATCTGAATGCAGCTGACGCTACCTCTAACCAAGCAAATATATAGTGGCATGTTCTGGCTGTCATGTTAAGTTAGTGGGACTCCTCCGTAATCAAATACCCAAAAGCAAAAGCAATTTGGATGCAATAGAAAAAACAATAGAAACTAACGTTAGAACCCAAAGAGTTAGAGTATTGTTGTCCTAAAAGACCTAGCAGGTGCCTCCATTTTTCGGGAGAGTGAACAAAGACTGGTGTATAATATGTTATAAGTGGCATTTTGTTTTCCACCTCACGTTTCCCGCTTGCTTTGTGCCTTCTCCATCAGTTCGCTGGCAAAGAACTACTCATCATCCACCTGCTACATGAGAGCTGGTCCTCTTTAAAAAAACAAAAAAACAAAAAAGCAATGAGTATTATATTGCTCCCTTAAAATTACCTATCCCTTTCTATCTGAAACATAACCTAAAACCTTCACGATGTATGTTGAAGCCAGTAACCTGTGTTCTGGGTTAGTAAACAGGTAGCTCATGTAGATAGATCTCATTAGCTATGCCAATTCAAGCATTTCTGTGTCTTAACTCGTGAAGTCACTGGACTAGGTAATGAGGATATAAATATAATAGGGACGGACTACAACTGAGCCTAAACATGTAATAAAGGGCTCAAAGGCTATTTGCATAAGATTCTTCTCTCTGGAAAATTGAACAAATGAGATAAATATGTCCAGCCCCTTGTAAATCATAAAGTGCTATATAAATGTTAGTTATCATTATTTTATTATTACTCTATACTCTGCCTGTGTGAGGGGTAGAGATGAAAATAGCAGAGAACTTGATCTTTGGTCTTTTGGCTTTCAGCTTCAAGAGAAAAGGCTCACCTTTCCAGATTCTCTTTAGGTAAAAGTCCACGAAGAGAGAAAGATGCTGGGGAAAAGCCGGAATGTAAAGAAGGCAGTAGGCTCAGATTCTTAGAATCTAGCCACTGTTAAGATTCTTAGAATCTAGCCAATAGCTTACTAGTGTTCAGACTCCTTAAGAGTCTGCCCAATATGATGGATGTTCTAATAAACCTTGTCTTTGGCTGAAAGAAGGCTTGGGTTGAATTCTTCCAGGCAGGACCCATGTGTTGTGATTTTGGGGTCCCAGAACCTCTAAATCTCTAATTCTCAACATTTTGGTTACCCCTATGGGGAAACTGCCTAAGCCCAAGTTCTTCTCCAGCCAAGATTGGAAGGTATGCAAGTCTTGCCTCCCTGCCTCCTTTCTTGCTCTGCAGTTGGGGTCGCTCTCCAAGCAACAAGGCTTGGAGGTGCTTTTAGGGTAGACAGTTATGAGACTGTCTCGAACTCCCTCTAATGCTCTCAGTCTATAGGTCCACTGGGTTGGTTTGAAGCCATGGACCTGGGTACACCTTCTGCAGCATAGAGGATGAGGACAGACGCCCTATCTGGAAGTGTATGCCCAATTCTGTCAATTCTCTTGGCGCTAGGGAATTGGGGAAAACTGCAGTTGCTTTTTGGTTCCTTGAAGCTTATTTACTCCCTGCCCTCTACACACCTGAATCCTCCTTCTTGGAGGTTACAGGGAAAAGTTAGAACAGCTAAAAATATCTTGGCAGGTTCTGGAGGTTTTGTGATTGATCATTAAGGAGTTTTGAAACTCCTTACAACCCTGGTCACTCCTTTCTCCCACTCCCTTCCCTTGAGTCAAGAGGGTATCTGTTAACTCTCTCAAAGGAGAGGTGAGTTTCACCCTTTACCCCTCCCCTTTGATTTCGCCCTCCCCTGCCTGGGAAAGAAAGGAGGAGAGAGGGGGCAGCAGCTACAGCATGGATCCCCCTGGTAATGGCTTTGGCCCCTAAGGCAACCTTTGCCTGGAAGCATCACCCAGGTTCAGCACATCCTGCTCAACATAAAGAAGCTAGCCTCTGGACTTGAGTAAGCTCGCTTTTCTAAATTTGTAGTTTTAACTGTTAATGATGAGATGTTGATTCTCTGTGTAAAATAATTTGGAAATGCATTTAACAAAATTGAAGTCACCTGATTGGTAATGGGTTTGTTTCAAGTTTCAAATTAGTAAACTTTTTGTATCAGTTATGTCAAGCAACTTTTCATAATTTGGTTACTGCTAAAATAATTTGGCTGTTATTGGTTATTGTTTTAATGTGTAAACTTGCTAAAAAGCTTGTTTAGGTTAGTGTGGCTTGCTGAGAATTTGCAAGTGTATAGAAATCTCTAATGATTGACTTTTTACACCAGGACAAATTTAAGTTTGAGATGTAAATCCTGGAAAAGTATTTCCTAAGCTGTGATTAGTGAAACTTGCTGTTTGAGGTAAAAGCTCATAGGATTTTATTTTGAGTTGTCTGATGGATCATAATCCATCAATAATCATAATATCAGATAATAACCATCTGAGAGAAGTTCCACAAGCTACTCAGAGAATATGATATTGATGGGAAGTCAGCATCAGGAAAAGCTGAGAAGACAATTTTAGCCTCAGTCTAAGATGGAATCCTCCTGGCTCAGTTTCCCCATTATGTTCCTTTGAAAAGGAATGTTACCCACCTGGCTATTCCTGAGTCTGGTAATGAGGTGGATTTGGTGCTGCAAGGGTGGAAAACTTGTCTGCAAAGGTGTTACTTAAACTTTAGAGACAGTAACAAGATCAGATAATCCTACAGATCAAATGTAAATTATTTTAATGGGGCTCTTACACTCTTAGCACTTTTATTTCTCCCTATATCTGGGCCCTGCAGCCTTTTCTGTCAGATTTGTGTCTTCCAGACTACAGGCCATTCACCTACAGTTGGTAGCAAACAGTGGGGACCAGCCACTGTCCCCCCATCATTCCCTGGATGCAGCCTGGGCTCAGTTCCAGTCAACCTCCTCTTTGGGAGCTCCTCGAGGCAGGAACAACTCTACACCCTTTGGCAGCAGGAAGCAGTTTCAGAAGCCAAGACCTTTACCCTTTACCCAAAAGAATTTGGGTCCCATTTGTTTGAGGGGGGAACGATGAGGATGGGATTTAGACCCCAAAAAGGAAAAACCCTGGACTTTCCCACGTGGCCAAATCTCTGGCGTTTGGCTATATCCAATCTCCCAATTCTGTTAGTCTTAACCTAGCCCTCCATTGTCTTACCTCTCTATGGCCCCAAGCCACTTCCCACACTTAATCCTATCTAGGCTCCGTTCTCTCTTGGCCTACTGATCCAGGTCCCAAGAAATCTATTACCTCATAGACTACTTGGCCACTCCTAGATCCATCCCATTGTCTTTCTGTATGTAAGGTCCATCTTGTCTCCATTAAGATGCTCAGATTCTAGTCAATCTAGCCAATACCTCACTAACATTCAGACTCCTTAAGAGTCTGCCCAATATGACAAATGTTCTAATAAACCTTGTCTCTGGTTGAAAAAAAAAAAAGATGGCAGTACCTTCATCATATTCCAGCTCTCTGGCCATGCATAGCTGAGGGGTTTATAATAATAGGATGATGAAAAAATCTGCTTGGCTGCTGAAGCCTGAAGAACTGATAACTGAGGTGATCTTAGGTGCTTTGTTTTCTATTGTCCCAGTCTCTCTGATGACTTGACTGATAGGGATGTGGTTAGAGAGTGAGAAAAAGAAAAAAATCCCTTTCTGCCCTCTGGTCCATGTTGTCACCTGCCACCACAAAGCATTCCAGAGTCCTCCACCTCTTAATGAATTGTTTCTTTGAGAGGAATAGGACTTGTCTCAGCCAAGTACAAGATTTTTCCTGTGTGGTACCACTCACCTTCATTCAATGGCCAAAACCATATCATCCTTTCAAACTGAGTAAGGAGTTAACCACATTTGTTATGAGGTTGTACGATCTTCCTTACTATGGCCTTCATATGTTATGATTACATATAAGACTTTCTATAATTAATCTGAGGTGAGAAAGAAACTACTTCCAATAAATAAACAGTAATTTCCAGGGTGGTAGGTTCAAGTAACCGCAGGAAGGGAGTGGTGATCTGTTGGGAATGCCTGTAGGAAATGGTACTTGAACTGAACTTTAAAGGAAGCTATGGATTGGATGAGGCAGAGGTGGGAGAGAGTGCATTCTTGGCATAGGGAGCTGATCACCTATACAAAGACATAGATAAAGAAGATGGAGGGCTGGCTATAGGAACAGCAAGTACTCTGGTTTGATTGGAATATAAGAGATCATGAGAGAAAGTAATGTGCAATAAATCCGGAAGGGTAGGTTGGAACCAGATTGTTACAAACTATAAAAGTCATACATAAGAGATAGCCAGTGAAGTTTCCTGAGCAGGGGAGTAACCTACTCAGACCTGTATTTTAGAAGTATCAATCTGGCAGCTGTGGGAAGGACAGATTGGAGAGAAGAGAGACTTGAGGTAAAGAGAAATTAATGTATGCTGTTCTAATAGGACAAGCAAGAGATAATGAGGACCTTAACTAGGACAGTGGCTATGTGAGTAGAGAAAAGAAAATGGATATGAAATATATTGTGGAGGTAGAATTGGCAATGTTTGGCAACTGATTTGATATGAGAAATAAAGGAAAGAGGATAGAGGTTGACTGCAAGGTTGGGAACCTGGGTGACAGAAGGGTTGGTTGGGGATTTAGGAAGGGAGGGGGTACAGTAGAAAGATAATGAGATCTGTTTGAAAATACTGACTTTGAAATATATCCAAGACATTTACTTAGAAATGTCTAAAAGACTGTTAAGTGATATGGGACTGGAGTTCCAGTGAGAGAGGACAGATATATAGATCTGGAAGTTATCTGAACATAGCTGATAGTTGAGACCACGGAAGCTGATGAAATTACTGAGAGAATGTTAAAGAAAAAAGAGAAAAGAGCCCAGGACAGAGCCCTGAGTTGCACTCATGAATAGAGGGTAAGATGAGAATGGCAATCCTACAAGGGAGACTGAGGAGAACAAAGGAAGGAGAGAGTCTAGAAGGAGGGGATGGTCAACAGTGTCAAAGAAGGATATGATTAATAAATGTGGAGATGGATTCAGTTGAGTGATGAGATTATGAGGCAGAATGCAAAGGGTTAAGAAGTGATTATTAGGTCAGATGATAGAGGAAGCTTCTTCTAAGAGTTTGGCTGTGAGATGGAGTAGTAAAATAGGAGAATAGCTTGAAAGAATGGTAGGATAAATTCAGTTTTTCCAAGCAGTGAAGGATATCTGTCATGTTTACAAGTATAAGGGTGTTCCACAAAGCTGTGAGGCTTTAGATTGGCTGTATCTGCATAGGACAGACCAGAAATTCAATTACGCAAGTAAGAGAGAGAAAATGACCTTGTCCCTAGACCTTGCTTTTCTATGTGCTTTTTCCTTTAAGAAATTTTTTTCAACTAACAAGCATTATTTTCTCTCCTACTTCCACCCTACCAACTGAAACCCCCCAAAAAAAGTAAAAAAGAAAGAAAAAGAAAGCCTTAATAATAAAAATGCATAATTAAGTGAAACAAATTCCTCCATCAGTCATATCAAAAAATGGCTATCTTTAACTTGCATTTTAGATTTTATCACCTGTTCCTCAAGAGGTGGGTAGTAAGGGCAGCTAGGTAGTGCAGTGAATAGAGCTCTGGCCTTGGAGTCAGGAGGGCCTGAGTTCAAATCCAACCTCAGACACTTAACACTTACTAGCTGTGTGACTTTGAACAAGTCAATTAACCCCAATAGCCTCACCAAACAAACAAACAAAAAAAGAGGTGGGTAGTATGCTTCATCTTTGGTCCTTTGGATTCATGATTTGTCATTGCATTAATCAAAGTGCTAAAGTCTTTCAAAGTTGTTTTTCTTTATAATGTTGTCATTGTATAAATTGTACTCCTGGCTCTGCTTACTTCGCTCTATATCAGTTCGTCCAAGTCTTTGAAACTATACATTTCACAATTTGCTATGGGTCAGTAATACATTCGTCTACCATAATTGTTTATCCATTTCCTAATCAGTAAGCACCCCATTAGTTTCATGTTTTTTGCAACTGTGAATAGAGCTGTTCTAAATATCTTTATACATATGAGTCCTTTTCCTCTTTCTTTGATGTCTTTGAAGTATATGCTTAGTGGAAATATTGCTGGGTCAGAAGGTATGCACAATTTGGGGCACAGTTCCAAATTGTTTTCCAATCTGGACCAATTCTTAGCTCCACCAACAATGCCTTAACATATGTTTTCCTCTCTGGCATTTGTCATTTTCTTCTTTTGTCGTCTTTGCCAATCTGATGGGTATGAAGTGGTACCTCAAAGAAACGTTAATTTATGTTTCACTAATTATTAGTAATTAGGAATATTTTAAATTAGCTGTTGACTGCTTGGATTCCTTCCTTTGAAATTGCCATTTTATATCCTTTGGCATTTATCTATCGGAGAATGGCTCTTATCCTTATAAATTCAAATCAATTCATTATATACCTCGGATATGAGATGTTTATCAGAGAAACTGATTACAAAGACTTTCCCCCCCACTTACTTGGCTCCCTTTTAACTTCATTGGTAGTGTTCTACTTTCATGTAATCAAAACCAACCATTTTATCTTCTGTGTTCCTCTATACAGTCTGTTTGGGCACGAGTCTGTGTGCCTTTTCTCTACCCACTTATGTGCATGGGAGACTGAAAGAGGCTTAGGGTTCACAAGAGGGATCCTTGAACCTCAGAGCTATTTGGCAAGTATCCCTTTACTTGTCTAGCCTTTAGAGATTAAAATTGGCAAGTACATGGAATGTTCACCATAGATTAGGGTGGGGTCTCTGATTGAGGGATCCAAAGTCCAGTAATGGTACAGGAATCTAAAAGGACTAAGTTTGAGTGCATTAGCAGCTGGGAGCACCTTCATCTGGGAATGGGGATTTTCTGATGAGATGAGAGACTTCTAAACAAAATTCTGAAGGCAACAAGTCAGGATAACTTGAATGAAGGCTTTTTGTAGGCAAGGGTTTCTGACTTTTCTAAAAAAACAAGAGGTTTGCATTTTTTGGTAATTTCTAAATATATCCGAGAACATACCCTCTAAATGGCTTTTGAATCCAGAGAAAAAGTTAATAAGGTCCCAAGGACTGGTGGTATAATCACTGATGTACCTTTTTAACTCTATAGTACTGCCTCTAACCTAATTCCAGATAATACACCCTGCATCAACCCAGCTCATTGCTACTTTCCTTACTATGCCATTTCATTAAACACCTTTGCTTTAAACTAAGGGGGTCCTCTGATTAACTATTAAAAGTGGGCACATCAGTGTGTGTGTATGTGTATGTGTGTGTGTGTGTGTGTGTAGATATATATACATATCTATCTAGCTATATTTTTTTTTTCCTTAGCTCATGG
>NW_020954719.1:7258471-7272659 GCF_900497805.2 Vombatus ursinus | reverse complement strand
CTCTCTCTCTCTCTCTCTCTCTCTCTCTCTCTCTCTCTCTCTCTCTTTAAAGAGATTCAATCTCACAAAGTACCTTGAACCTATGATTGTTCTCTCAGGAACATAGTAGTCCTAATCCCTCCCCCACACAAGTTAGGCTAATATTTCCTTAAAAGGTATTTAGACTTTCTTTGAGATTTGGTTGGCCTAGGGGACTAAGGGTGACTTAATGTGTTGACTGCCTTTCTCATCACCTGAGTGCAATGCAAGCCTCACAGAGCTCCAGATGTGCTCACCTGCTTGGTTGGTGGACCATGATAGGAGCTTCACTCAGGTTCTCAAGGCTTATTCTTACTGAATATGTTTCTCCCACTATGAATAAGTAAATCTACCTTTGTTAACTATTGGATGACGCATTTTGTTCCACTATTGAACCTAAATTCCCAGGGACTCACCTGAGTCAGGCCCAACACAAAACAATTCACATAGTCTTGTAGGATTAGAACTGAATGAGCTCATTGTAGTGGAGGCTTGAAGGTCAGAGGAGGGTGAGCCCAGATTGGCGTTAATATTTCTGGTGGTGCTTTAGGTGATGCCTCTAGAAATGATGATTGCTCACTGTGAGGCACCCCTTACTCTCAGGAAATTAGAGAGTAAACTGCCTAAATCCATTCAACAAGAAGAGAGCCATGTGAGTATGCTGTGTCCTTTAGAAGTGTACCTTAGGGGCAGCTAGGTGGCACAGCAGATAGAGTACCGGTCCTGGATTCAGGAGGACCTAAGTTCAAATCTAGCCTCAGACAAGTAACACTTACTAACTGTGTGACCCTGGGCAAGTCACTTGACCCCATTGCCTATCCTGAAAAAAAAAAAAAAAAAAGTGTGCCTTAAAGATAATTGCAGCAAACTATGTTTTAGGGCCTCCAGCTTTGTTGGGCCCTTCAACCTGGTCATTTAAGGCTCTCCAAAGTTCTGTGTGGAGATCTCTTCAGAACTCAGTTTATCTTCAGAGTAGCTTGGAGGGACTGAATTTTTTTGAATGCAGAAAGAAATTTTTTACCCTCATTAGAAAAGGACAAATTCAGAAGGGCTAGTTGTACTCTGCCTTAGGGGGTTCCTATTGCTAAAAGTCCCTATCATCCAACTGCATCAGAGGAGGCCTCCTGAAAAAAGGCCTCTCATCGCTTTAAGGGAACCATATTTGTGTAAAACTGGTTTTGAATCACTTTTCAGAAATGAGAATGGGAAGGGAATAAGTATTTATTAAGTGCCAGGCACTGTGCTGAGGACTTTGTAAATATTATCTAATTTGATCCTCACAACAACTCTGGAAGGTAGATGTTATTATCACCATTTTACAATTGAGTAAATTGAGACAAACAGATGTTAACTTGACTTGCTCGGTATCTGAGCAAGTATCTGAGGCTGGGTTTGAACTTACCTCTTCCTTACTCCAGGTCCAGTGCTTTGTCCACTACACCACCTGGCTGAACTAACTGATTTTAGTCCTATAATTGCATATGAAAGTAGCCAGTCACCAAGGGGTAGCACAAGGGAGGTACCCCAATGGTGAAAGAATGCAAACTGAGGCTCATCCCTGAAATTTTAGGACTGTCCAACAACTATGCTGAAGAAACTCTTGAGGTGTTTTTGTTGTTGTTGTTATTGTTTTAATCTGGAATTTGAGAGATAAACCAAAATTTTGCCATGTGGATTTTATGATTCTTTGGTGTAAACCATTGTGGGAGGCACTTGAAAGGACCATGCCAAATTCTCCCCAGCAGTCCAGAGGGATTTCTAGCATTGGACATATGGACAGTTATGCCAATTGCTTCTATTTAATTAGCTGAGATTGCTTTTCCCTTCTGTGGTGAAGGCCATTTTTCTATTCCCCTCAACCCAGACCCTCCCATCCACTGATTTTATCCTATTTTCTCACAATCTCCACTTTTGTTGAAATGAATATCCCTTCTTTGTTTTCATATGGACTAAGTTGGGATGTATTACCAGTTCCTCTCTGTCTCTCTGCTTCCCTTTCCCTGTTTGAACATCTTCCTCTGATGATGTTCCTTTCACAAAAGATTGATTTCCTCATCAAGGTTCATGGGATTTAATAGCACATGAAATATTAATTAAGCTGTTCCTTCTTCCTTTCTCCTTATTTAAGTCCACCATAAATTTTTAGTACCTTAGGTAATTTTTATACTTTGATGGTATCTCTTTATTTCTTCTTTTACTCTTTAGTTCACTTTTTTTTTTTAAAGCCTATAAACATGAGAGAATTTATTTTGTTACAGTTTTTCCCCCTGTGGAATAACCAGGACAGGAATTCCAGACCAAAAGAAGGGCTGAAATTCTGCCACTCTGAACCAGCAGAGCATTCCAGATGGCTAATAGTAAATGATTACAGTAGCAGTCTACTGGAACTCTAAATGGGGCAAGCCCACAAACCTGTTGCTCAGGTCCAAACCCAAGTCAAGACCTTGCAGAGCTCAGACTGGGTGGGGGTGGGGAGAGGGCTGAAATCACACTTTGCTCTGAATCAGACCACTTTGGGAACATTGAAAATGTGCAGATCCCAAGCCTGAGCCGCCCCTAAGATCCTGGAATAACATAGAACTCAATACCTCAAAAAAGCAGCAATAGGACCAGCCTAGACATTCCCTCTAGAAGTTCACAGAGCCTAACCCTAACATAAAGCTTGGAATTATGCTTGAATAATGAGTGAACAAGCAAGAGTCTCACCATAAAAAGTTGTTATGGTAATAGCAACACTCAAGATTCAAATCCATAAGAAATTCAAATCTATAAGCAAAGAAAAAGACAGTTTGGATATAAATTTAAGTAGAATTCCTGGCAGAAATGAAGCAAGAGTTATTAAAAAGAGTTTAAAATTTTTTTATAAATGAAATGAGAGTGCTAGATTAAAAAATGGAAAAGAAATGAGAGTTATGGAAGGAAGAATTAGAAAAGGAATTAATAGCTTGGCATAAGATGCATAAAACCTTGCCCAAACAATTAGTTCCCTGAAAATTAGAATGGACCAAATAGAAGCTAATGACTCCATGAGACATGTATATATATATATATATATATATATACAAATGAAGTCAAAAGACTATAAAAATTGAAAGAAGTTAAGGTATACTCATAGCAAAAAGAAACTGACTTGGAAAACAGATCAAGAAGAAAAAATGTAAAAAAAAAATCAGTGAATGACCTGAAGGCTGTGAATTAAAAAAGAACCTGGACATTGTATCTCAAGAAACCATTAAAACAAACAAACAAACCTACGCAAACCTCTTAGAACCAGAGGGCAAAGTGGAAATAGAAAGAATCCACCAGTCACTTGAAAGAAACCCCAAAATGAAAACTACCAGATATATTATAGCCAAAATTCAGAGCTTCCAGGTCAAAGGAAAAATGCTTCATGTGACCAGAAAGAAAGGTTCGAAGTGCAGAGGAGTCCCAGTCAGAATTATACATGATTAAGCAGCCACCCCACCATAAAGAAGCAGAGAATTCCTTGACACTTGAATCTGACTCTCATCTGAACTGATCAAAGGAGGGAAGAATACATACATGCATGTATAGTTACACACACACACACACACACACACACACAAAACTGTTTCCAGAAATATATTTCACTAAAGAAGCAGGAGGGAAACAAAAGAAAAAGGGGGAAATAAGTGGGAAAGTAGTACTGAGCAAAACAAATTCTAAAGATGGAAAAAAAATATTTATAGCAGCTCTTTTTTGGGGTGGCAAAGAATTGGAAACTGAGGGAGTGCTCATCACTTGGGGAATGGCTAACAAGTTATATAAATGTGATGGAACATTATTGTACTATAAAAATATAATGAAAGAGATGATTTCAAGAAATTTAGGAAGATTTCTATGAACTGATGCAGAGTAAAGGGAGCCAAATCAGAACAATTTATGCAACAACAACAAGAAGTACCTAAGTGGTTCAGTAGAAAAAGCACTGCACCTGGAGCCAGGAAGACCTGAGCTCAAATCCAGCCTCAGACACCTACCAGTTGTATGACCCTAAGCAAGTCACTTAACCTCTATTTGCCCCGATTTCCTCAACTGTAAAATGGGAAATAATAGTAGCCTTGGCCTCCCAGGGTTATTGGAGAGAATCAAATGAGATAATGTTTGTAAAGTGCTTAGCACAGTGCCTGGCACATTGTAGGTGCTGTATGCATGCTTTTTCCTTTCCTTTCCTTTCCCTTCACTTCCCTATTATAAAGACAAATAACTTTCAAAGACTTTGAAACTCTGACAGGGCAATGACCAACCTTAATTCTAGAGGTCTCATGTTGAAACATGATACCACCTCCTGATAAAGAGGTGAAGGATTTAGAGTACAGAATGAAGTATAATTTTTTGGCTATGTCCAATAAGAAAATTTGTTTTGCTTGACTACACATTTGCAACAGTTTTTTATTTTCTTTCTTTCTCAATTAGGGGGCAAGGGATGAGAGGGAGAGCAGAATTTTTGCTGCTAAAATAAAATAAAATAAAATTGAACTTTAAAAACCTAAAAGATTCATAGTCATAGCAGGAGAAAGATATTTAACAAGGATATGCATTGAGATTATTCAGTAGAGTAAAGCTACCCTGCCTCTGAGTTGCCCTATGTGGTATGCCAGACAAACCTCAGGGTGCACCTATAAACTCTGGCTATTTCAAACTGTGTTTAGGAAACCAGGAAGAGATGTCAGTCCAGAGCCTTTAGTCTTCTGAGCCTATCTCGTCTCAAGAAAAGTTTCAATGTCTTTTAAGGATAAGTTTTTTTGTTTTTTCTTTTTCTTTTTCTTTTTTTTTTTGTTTTTGTTAAGGATAAGTTACTTTACTTACATAGGATACTTACATGGATGGGGGTGTTAGCTTATTACTCCCATAACAAAGAAGATATATAGCTTATGAATTTGGAGAATAGAATTCAGAATAGACAAGGAGGGAAGAAAAATAAGGGTGAAACAAAGGAAAACTTCTTAGAAAAAGGTACCACCAAAGGATGTTTATTACACTAAGGTGTGTGAGGGTAGAGATTTTGAACCATATGCTTAGCTGGGCAAGGAAAGAAGAATCAAAAGAAAGGGAGAAATGGATAATTAAGTGAAGGGAAAGATAAATCAGTTTAAGTAATGTGAAAGAACTTGAGATAAATGTTGAAGAAACAGCATTAATACTGTATTCTGTATTTTAGGCACAAGTCTGTGAGAAGCAATTCTTATTAAGCATACAGGTAGGGGGTGTGCTGGACAGTGTTGGACTTGGAGTCAGAAATACCACAGTTCAAATCCTGCCTCACACACTAATGGTGTGAACCTGGCTCATCAGTAAAATGGGGATAATAATATCAACTATCTCACAGGGTTTTTATGGGTATATAATGAGATGATGTATGTAAAGTGCTTTGCAAACCTTGAAGTGTTATGTAGATGCCTGCTATTATTAGTAACATTATTCTAAATCTGATTATTTCTAGTTTAGAGAGAGAAATGTTCAAACTGACATAGAGCCCCTATTCTCTCAGACATCTTTCTCCCCCAAGACAATTTGAAGTCACATTTATAGCAATCTTGAATAAGTAAAATGTCAGAATGTCAGTTTCAGTTAACATTCCACTTCATCTAACAGAACAATAGTCGCTTCATCTTTTGGAATACCCCTGCAGAACAATCCTCCTGCTTTGACCACTGGCCTCATTTGGTCGCCTGTAACCTGACCTAATCATGAGGACCTCCTCCTCAGTAGATCATATTCTGATTCCTTTCAGAGGTGGGGGAGGAGGGGAACACCCACACATGGGTCAATAGCCTCAGTCACCTCAGGGGTAGGGAAGGCAATGTTAAGAAGATGTGAGACATTTCTTCTCAATTTGGTTACCACTTTAATTCATATTCCCAGGATCTTAGCCTTTTTTTAAGGAAAAAGGTTTTAGGCTAGAGAAATATTTATTTATTAATATTTTCAGTTGAATTAAAAAGGAAGTTTTGCTTCCACACCGGTAAATGAGAGCAAGAGGTTTTGCTTCCACACAGGAGCAAGAGGCAAGGGAGAGACCTTGTAGAAGGGGCATCAGTGGACTGTAGTAGAAGCAAAACCAATCATAATGACTTAAGTGCTGCCTGAAAGATAAAGGGGATAAAATTACTAAAAAAGGAAATGTGCTGCATATAAGAAACATATCTAAAAAATACATATGGAATGAAAATGAGAAGCTGGAAACAGGAAGTTCCAAAAAAGCAGGAGCTGAAGTTATGCTATCAGACAAAGGAAAAATGAAAATTCATACGGTCAAGAAAGATAAACAGGAAAATTATGTAATGTTAAAAGTACCATACAACAAACCTATTTTTTTTCTGAATTAAACTTCTGTGATTTCATTGGTTAGGCAACACTCAACAAAGACACTCTCTTTACCAATACAAGTTGCCTGCTCTGTAACCTAATAAGCTTCAAGAGTTTCCTATGGAGAGGTTAAGTGACCATAAGTGGCCATAATATGTTAAAGGCTCAATTTGAATCCAGGCCTTCTTAATGCTGAAGCTGGCTATCTCTCCACTCTGATCTACTGCTTTTCTATGCATACATAAACCAAAGGACACAGCATCTAAATTCATAAAGGGAAGGTTAATAGAATTGCAAAAAGACATATAGCAACACAATATGTAATTATTAAAGACTTTAACATTCCCCTCTCAGAATTGAATATATCTAAAAGAAAGATAACCATAAGACAAAATATGGTGCTAAAATATATTAGAGAAGTTAGATTTAAAATGCTGGGAACATTAAATAATATACAAATTTCTCAGCACTAAACTGTACCTTTACAAAAATAGACCATGTGCCAAGGCCCAGAGAAATTATAAATATATGAAAAAAAGCAGAAATGCTAAACATATCCTTTATGGATCATATAGTAGGATAAGGACTAAACCTATGATTTTACTGGTATAGGGAACTCCTGGATGAAGAAACTCCATCTAGCAATGTGATCAGCATATGCTGTGTAATTTATAGTCTTTGAGATTTGGGCACTGAGAAGTTGTGATTTGCCCAGGGTCACACAGCTAGTATGTGACAGAAGTGGTATTTGAACCCAGGTTTTCCTGGCTCCTAGGCCATCTCTCTATCTAGAATGCCATTCTGCCTCTTGGACAATAAGTAACAAAGACAGTAATTAATAATACATACATAAGCATGTGTAAGACATGTAATAATTATTACACGTATAAGCATGTAATAATACATGCATAAGACATAAAGAGATATGAGAGGAGCTGTGTTCTACAGTCCTCAATGTCTCATTTTGTTTCAATTGCAAGCATGAACGCTGAACTGGCTTGAATCAATCCTGGCCAAGAATAAGGAGATTTTTGGATATTAGTCACTAAATTCTAGAAAAAAGTTAGAAAGGATGTTGGCTATGGAAGCAGGGGACCTGATTTTGAATCCTGTATTACTTACTACCTGTGTGATCTTAAGCCAGTCACCCACTATACCTCTATTTCCTTATCTGGAAAATGAGTCCTAAAACTATGATCCTGTAAGTTGCTGAGAGACTTCAAATGCTTTGTGGCATTGTCAGGACAGATTGTGGATAGTGTAGAAGGCCTCCTATAGGGAGCGGCTAGTTAGCCTGTGACTCAGTTCTAACAAAGGCAGCAGCGAGACCCGTGGGCCAAGCTGTTAGTCAACCAATACAGTAAAAAGAGGATAACTATGAAACATGACAGCAATTTAGTGGGGACAGGGGATATGCTTGCTTACTTGGAGGATAATTCACTGAGTCCTGGCTAAGACATGCAAAGCTAAAGATAGGGTTGGTTGACTAAGACTTTTCCCAAGGGCACCAAAATTTAGAGGGTATTATCAATATGTGTAGGTAAAAACAACCAAGCCTAGCATTTAGCTATATGAAATAATTAATAAAATAGTAAAGCACTTTCTCCCCCCAGTGGCTGCACTCAAGGTAAAATCCTCTCCAGATTGGGCCATGCCCTATTCCTTTTCGTGGTGTCAGCTTGTTGGCTCAGAGACTCTGTCTCCTCATTGCAGAATAGTGTTTTAGGATGTCTCTTACCACAAGTCCTTGTGTCCTAAAGTCTGAGGTTTCTCCCCAGGATCCATTCTCTCCTGTTTACTTAACTGAATTTTTCTTTAAAATTTAATTTGAGAAGATCTTTTCTGCTGGTTGCCTTGGACACCAAACATGCCACAGAGATGAGGCAGAGGATGAAGGTGAAGAAATGTAGGATGCTACTACTGAGCCGCAGGGAATACACCTTTGACATCATATGTACCCTAAAGAAATAGTAATCTAATGTTTGTGGGTACTGGGTAGACAATTTGATGACACTGTGATTGCAGAGAATAACTATGTAAAGTTCTTAACCAACAGGAGGGAGAAAAGGACAGTGGTATTTTACTAAATTTGAAAAGGATGCTTTTAAGAGTAGTAATCAAAGGGGCAGTGACTGTGGAGCTTATGGAGTAAGCTGGCCCAAGTGATCAAGGGAATGCTCTATGATGACATGTCACATTGCATGTAATGCTGTGTGAGCACTGAGAGCAGAGTTGGTGCTGTCAAGCAGGAAAGTGGAGGTTAGATTGATGGTCAGGTTAGGGAATAATGTATAAGTCTAAACACTTTGATTAACAAAAGCAACAAAGAACAGAGCAATGAACTGGACATACAACTAACAAAAGCCAGAAATGTAACAAATGAAAAAACCTTAAACACAAAAACGGAAATTCTGAAAAACAAAGATAAACAAAATTAAAAACTCTCACAAAAACCCCTACTGAATTGATAAATAAAACTAAGGCCTGTTTTTTTTTCAATAAATATTTATTTTATGTAGCATTAATACAGTCCTTAATATCAAAGCTCATTTCAAAGAAAGCACTCTTCTAAACTAATGCTTCATGGTCCTAAGGATAACACCAAATAGTGAGAAAAGCACCGGATTTGGAATCAAAAGACATCAGTTTGGTTTCCAACTCTTGCGACTGACTGCCTAAGTGACTTTAGAAAAGCAATCTTATGATTCTTTGTCTGAATTTTTCCATCTGTAAGATGAGGGCTCTAGACTGATCTCAATACTAGGATTCTTGATCCACCCTTTATGCAATTCCTTGCCAACAAATCTGGCTTTGAACAAAATCGGGAATTAGAAAAATTTTTCTTTACCTCCTGCCAAACCCCATTCTAACCCCTTAATACCTTTGAGTTCCTTCATTTACTTTGTGACACCTAGTGAACACATTTTAAACCCCGAGATACTCAGAGATTTGTAAAGCCCAGTGTTTTGGACATTTCACTTATTTCCCCTAATCAAAACCTATCTACCTTTCCTAAGGCAGATGTTCTATTAAGAAATTAAAACATTGATTTGGCAAACTGTCAGGTAGTCACACTTCCCTTTATGTTTGCAGAGCTAACTTTTTGAACCCAAAAATATGAATTACAGTGATCCCCATTAAATGCTATCCTATTCTTAGATTCAGCCTGAAAATCTAGTCCATCAAGTTCTTTTTGAATTCTTACTCTACTATAAAGTGTTAATCATTCTTCTCAATTTTGAGTCATATGCAAATTGGAAATCTATACCTTTATCCAAAGAAATGTATGCCTAAATCTAAATAATGCCAGTGTTAAATAATATAGGGCCAATCATAGATCCCTGAGCCACTTCTCTATACTCCTTAACATTGAATCAATAATTACAACTCTTTTCCTACAACTCTTCAAACAGTACTACTGTGTAATAACTATATTTCTATCTCATGCCTAAGAATAGCAAAAGTGATTTGAATAAAACCTTTTCTAAAGTATGCCTAATCTGTATCTACACCATTTCCTTGATTATGTAGTTGAAAACATGTCAGAAAAGGAAGTTATTCTGGTCTGATGTGTTTTCGGTAAAGGAGAAAAAATGATTTTGTTGTTGTTATTCATGATTCCCTTTCCATAATGTTCACTATTATCCTTTTCACACATTCTCAATTTTTGCCTGGAATTGAAGTCAAGTTCACTGTCTCATAGTATGCAAACTAGAGTGTATGGGGTATTCAAGGAGGACTAGCACTTCTGGTGTGAGGGCTTGTGAAATCCTTTTCAGGGCTGCTAAGAACTCGTTTTCTTATTTTTATTTTTATTTTATTTTATTTTATTTTATTTTTGCTTTTTGTGAGGCAATTGGGGTTAAGTGACTTGACGAGGGTCACACAGCTAGTAAGTGTCAAGTGTCTGAGGCCGGATTTGAACTCAGGTCCTCCTGACTCCAAGGCCTGAACTCCATCCACTGTGCCACCTAGCTGCCCCCAGAGTTCATTTTTTAAAAGGAAATTAATAAAATAGATAAATTGTTAGATAATCTCATTTTTAAAAACATAACCAAACAATCTATATCAAAAATGAAAAAGAAATCATAACCAATGAAGAGTGAATAAAAGTAATTGTTAGAAACTATTTTGCCCAACTTGTTTGTCAACAAGAATGATAACTTAAAATGGATGGTCATTTACATAAATATAAAATACTCAGATTAATAGAATATTTTAATAGAGAATTTAAATAACCCAATATCAGAAAAAAGTTGAACAAGCCCTGAAGGGATTCCCAAAGGAAAAAAAAAAACAGAACCAGATGGATTTGAAGTGAATTCTATTAAACATTCAAAGAACAATTAATCCCAAATTACATAAATTCTTTGCAAAAAATAGGGAAAGAAAGGATTCTACCAAACTCCTTCTATGAGATTAATATGGCTTAGAGGAAGCAAGGTAACACAGTGGATAGAGCGCTGGCACTGGAGTCAGGAGAATCTGAGTTCAAATCTGACCTCAGACAAGTACTAGCTGTGTGACCTTAGGTAAGTCACTTAACCCTGATTGCTTTCCTCCACCAAACCCCCTAAAAAAGATTAACATGGTCTTTCTTTTTTTATTTTTATTTTTCAACATTCACTTTTATAAGAGTTTGAGTTCCAAATTTTTTCTCCTCCTTCTCCTCTCCCTTCCACAAGATGGCATGCAACCTGATATAGGCCATACTTAATATGGTCTTAATAACTAAACTTGGGAGAGATAAAGCAAAGAAAGAAAGCTATAAACAAATCTCTCTAGTGAATATTGTTGTGAAGATATTTAATAAAATATTAGCAAAGAGGATTTCACAACATAGTTAACAGATGACCAGGTTGTGATTTATAGTAGAAATGCAGGGTTGGTTCAAGATGAAGAAAACTATCAGTATAATAGTACAAATTAATAACAAAACAATGAAAGTATGAAATATCAATAGATACAAGAAAAAACTTTTTTATAAAATACAATACTCCTTTATGTTTTAGAAAAAGTAAAAACATAGGAATAAATTGTTCTTTCTTTAATATGGTAAATATTATCTATCTAAAACTAAGAAAGAGATAGAAACAAAAATTCCATTCAAAATAACTACAGAATGTAGGAGGTATTTGGGATTGTACCTACCAAGATACACACATGACTTATATGACTACAACTATGAAACTCATTTCAGAAATAAAGGAAAATATAAATAATTGGAGAAATATTAATTGTTTGTGGTTGGGTTGTAGCAATATAATAAAAATGACAATACTATCTAAATTAACTTACAGATTCAGTACCAATCAAACTACCAAAAGTTTACTTTATAGATCTGAAAAAAAAATAAAGGCAGAATTTATCTGAAGGAAAAAAAGTTACAGAATACCAAAGGAAATAGTGAAAAAAGTTGGAAGGAAGGGAAGCTAAAGGTAGCAAATCACAAAATTTACTACAAAGCGGAAATCATCAAAACTATTTGGTACTAGTTAAAAAATAGAAAAATTAATCATTTGAACAGATCACACAAGACCCAGAAGCAGTCAAACATAGTAATATAGTATTCAATAAACCCAATGAACCTTTACTAGGGTAAGGGCTCACTATTTGACAAAAAATACTGGGAAAATTATAAAGAAGGTGGAAATATTCAAATAAATACATAGCCTACACATAAAAGATGAAATCAGAAAAAATTTAGAAGAGCAAGTAGGGAGACAACATTCACAACTACTGATAAAGGAAAAAATTCTTTTTTTTTCCCCCTAGCACAAGTGCCTCTTCTTATCCAAGGCTATCCTGACCACAGACCCTTCTTTTTTTTTTTTCCCTTGGTTTTTGGTGAGGCAATCGGGGTTAAGTGACTTGCCCAGGGTCACACAGCTAGTAAGTGTCAAGTGTTTGGTGTGAGGCCGAATTTCAACTCAGGTCCTCCTGACTTCAGGGCCAGTGCTCTGTCCACTGCGCCACTTAGCTGCACCCAAAGGGAAAAATTCTTGACCAAACAAAGGAAAGAGAATATCACAGGAGACAAAATAGATGATTTTGAATACATAAGATTGAAAAGTTTTTTTAACAAAAAAAATTAGCTAAAATCAGAAGAAAATAGTTACTTGGGAAATGAAATGTCTTTGCAACAAGCTTCTCTGATAAAATCCTGATATCCAAGATATGTAGAGAATTGATAAATTATATAAGAACAAGAGCTATTTCCCAATAGATAAAAGGTCAAAAGGACATGAACGGCTCGTTCAGCTAACTCTTTTTTTTTCAGCTAACTCTTCTGTTTCTTCTGTGTATCTCTTAATTTTTTTCTGATCCTCTTTAATTCTAGGGCTTTCCTTTTGTTGATTATTTCAAATTTATCCTGTATCTAGTTTGTTTGAATATAGCTGTTTTCATGTTGTCTCTCCCCATTAGATTGTAAACTCCTTGAGAGAAGGAATTGTCTTTTACCTTTCTTTGTATCCTTAGCACTTAGTACAGTGTCTGGCATATAGAAGCTGCTTCATAAATGTTTATTTTTTTCTTTGAAAAAAAAAAGATATTTTAGGGGCAACTAGGTGGCACAGTGGATAGAGCACCGGCCCTGAAATCAGGAGTACCTGATTTCAAATCCGGCCTCAGACCAAACACTTGACACTTACTAGTTGTATGACCCTGGGCAAGTCACTTAACCCCAATTGCCTAAAAACAAACAAAAAAAATGGTATTTTATTTTCCCCCAATTATATATAAAAACAATTTTAGCATTTTTTAAAAAGTTTTATGTTTCAAATTCTTTTTTTAAATTAATTTATTTATTTTTAGTTTTCAACATTCACTTCCACAAGATTTTGAGTTCCAAATTTTCTCCCCATCTCGTCCCTCCCCCTACTCCAAGATGGCATGCATTCTGAATAACCTTTCCGTAATCTGCCCTTATTTATATCTCCCCCACTTCTCTTATCCCCTTCCCCTTCAATTTTCCTGTAGGGCAGGATAGATTTCTATACCCCATTTCCTGTATATCTTATTTCCCAGTTGCATGTGAAAACAATTTTTTTTTTTTTTTTTAGTCAATTAAGGTTAAGTAACTTGCCCAGGGTCACACAACTAGTAAGTGTCAAGTGTTTGGTCTGAGATCAGATTTGAATTCAGGTCCTCCTGACTTCAGGGCCAGTGCTCTATCCATGGTGCCACCTAGCTGCCCCGAAAACAATTTTTTTTAACATTTGTTTTTAAACATTTGGGTTCCAAATTTTCTCCCATCCTCCCTCCCCACCCACCCTCATTGAGAAGGCAAGCAACTTGATACAGGTTATACATGTGTAGTCATGCAAAACACTTCCACAGTAGTCATGTTGTGAAAAACTAACTATATTTCTTTTCATCCTATCCCGCCCCCCATTTATTCTATTCTCTTTTGACTCTGTCCCTCCTTAGAAGTGTTTGCTTCTGATTACCCTCTCCCCCAATTTGCCCTCCTCTCTATCATCTCCCTGCTCTCTTGTCCCCTTCCCCCCTATTTTTCTGTAGGGTAAAATAGATGTTCATACCCAATTGAGTGTGTGTTATTCCCTCCTTAAACCAAATCTGATGAGAATAAGATTCACTCATTCCCTCTCACCTTCCCCCACTTCCCCTCCATTGTAAAAGCCTTTTCCTGTTTGTTTTATGTGAGATAATCTACCCTGTTCTACCTCTCCCTTTCTTCTTCTCCTAGTATAATCCTCTCTCACCCCTTAATTTTATTCTCCAGATATCACCCCTTCATCTTCAACTCACCTGGTGCCCTCTATTTATCCATCTATCTATCTATCTATCTATCTATCTATCTATCTATCTATCTATC
>NW_020954719.1:7119335-7258461 GCF_900497805.2 Vombatus ursinus | reverse complement strand
ATCTATCTATCTATCTATCTATCTATCTATCTATCTATCTATCTATCTATACATACATATAATTATTTCCCTCCAACTACCCTAATACTGACAAAGGTCTCATGAGTTACAAATATCATCTTTCTATGCAGGAATGTAAACAGTTCAACCTTAATAAATCTCTTATGCTTTCTCTTTCCTATTTACCTCTTCATGTTTCACTTGAGTCTTGTGTTTGAAAGACAAATTTTCTATTTAGCTCTGGTCTTTTCATCAAGAATGCTTGAAACTCTTCTATTTCACTGAATGTCCATTTTTCACACTGAAGGATTATATTCAGTTTTGCTGGGTAGGTGATTCTTGGTTGTAATCCTATCTCCTTTGCCCTCCAGAATACTATATTCCATGCCCTGCAGTCCCTTAAGGTAAAAGCAGCTAAATCTTGTGTTATCCTGATTGTATTTCCACAATACTTGAAGTATTTCTTTCCGGATGCTTGCAATACTTTCTCCTTGACCTGGGAACTCTGGAATTTGGCTACAGGAATCCTAGGAGTTTTCTTTTAGGCATCTCTTTCAGGAGGTGATCAGGAGGTGGATTCTTTCCATTTCTACTTTGCCCTCTGGTTCTAGAATATCAGGGCAGTTTTTCTTGATAATTTCTTGAAAGGTGATGTCTAGGCTCTTTTTTTTGATCATGGCTTTCAGATAGTCCAGTAATATTTAAATTATCTCTCCTGAATCTATTTTCCAGGTCAGTGAGATATTTCACATTGTTTTCTATTTTTTCATTCTTTTGGATTTGTTTTACAGTGTCTTGATTTCTCATAAAGTCATTAGCTTCCAATTGCTCCGTTCTAATTTTTAAGGAAGTATTTTCTTCAGTAAGCTTTTGGACTTTCTTTCCCATTTGGCCAATTTTGCTTTTTAAGGCATTCTTCTCCTCATTGGCTTTTTGGACTTCTTGTGCCATTTGGGTTAGGCTATTTTTTAAGGTGTTATTTTCTTCAGTATTTTGGGGGGTTTCCTTTAGTAAGCTGTTGACTTGTTTCTCATGATTTTCTTGCGTCACTCTCATTTCTCTTCCCAGTTTTTCCTCTACTTCTCTTACTTGCTTCTCGAAATCCTTTTTGAGCTCTTCTAAGGCCTGGAACTGATTCATATTTTTCTTGGAGGCTGTGGATGTAGGAGCTTTGACTTTGTTGTCTTCTTCTGGTTGTATGTTTTGATCTTCTTCGTCACCAAAGTAAGATTCTATGGTCTGACTCTTTTTGTGCTGCTTGCTCATGATCCCAGTCAATTACTTGAGTTATAAACTCTTTGTTAAGGTAGGGGTCTGCTTCCAGCATGGAGAATGTACTGTCCCAAGCTTTGGGGGTTTTGTGTAGCTGTTTTCAGAGATACTTCTAGGGACCTGTAAATTTTCAGTTCTTCCAAGGTGGTATGATCAAGGGTTGGGTGTGTACTCCTTCCCTGGCCTGTGCTCTGGTCTATGAGTGACCACAAGCACTTTTTTTTGCCTTGGAACTGTAAGGAGGATTTCCTCTCCACCACCACTATAAGTTTCACCAGGCCAGCGCTCCTCCTTGCCCCAGGATCACCACCCAAAACTGTGACCCAGATCCAAGCACAGGCAAAACAAGAGAATCCTGTCTCAACACCAGCAAAGAGATCCCTGCAATCCCCCTTAGTCTGTGGGCCAGAAGCTCCAGAAGCAACCACTGCCCCAGGTCCATGCTCAGGACTGGGGCTGGGACTGAGCTTCCCTCTCGCTGCAGTCACAGACTTTTCCTACTGACCTTCTAAGTTGTCTTTAGCATTCATGGGTTGAGAAGTCTGGAAACTGCCACAGCTGCCCGTGATGCAGTCCTCTGAGGACTGCTCTAGGCCTCACTAAGGCCTGTTTTGCCTGCTCGCCGATGCTAAATTGCATTCCTCTCCCTGTCTGGCGCAATTTACCTTTCTGATCAACCATCCAGCTTGTTGTGGGCTGGAAATTTGTTTCACTCTGTCTTTTTGTGAATTCTGCTGCTTTAGAATTTGTTTAGAGCCATTTTTTACTTAGACAGATATGACCCTATTTAGTGTGGGTGGGTAAATGATGAAATGACTGAGTAAAACAAAAGTTCTATCTTCCAAGCTTATCAATTTATAATTGCCTAACAAATTAGGACCGGACCCCTTCCTCAGGTTAAGACTGGACCCTGAATACAGAGGGAAACAGACTTTTAATACATTAAAAACAATCAAATAAGGCCAATTAGTTAAAAGGAAATAATACAACTTTAGGTTATGTGATTTCTAATTGGATGAAAGATTAGGACTTTCCAAGTTGTGAGGAGGAGAGCAAAGAAGTGATATTCCCTAAATTCAGAAAAAGAGGTATCCCATTCCCTCCAGATGTCTGTAAGCAATCAAAGGAACATGGAAACAATAACCGATTTATCAGAATGTGCCAGTTTTCCGATAAGACATATGGCTTGCTTGAGATGTACAATTCTGAGAAAACTTGCATCAATCTTTGAATTTGATTGAGTTTTTGGTTAGCATAACTTAGGGTTTGATTAAAGGTCTCTAAACAGCAGATAAAGGGGGTCATTTCCCAGCCATGCAGGGCTAGGTTCAAACAATGCAATAAAGTTTTCTCCCAATTCCCATAACTGAATAAAATTTTCTCACAGGACAGAATTTGACCTAGACCCATAATTGAATAGAAAAGGAACTGAGCTAGCTCCAGAACTGAGTCACAATATGGAGTCAGTGTGGTTTACCCAATTCCCATAATTAATCACTTGCTATCCTAATTCCCTCAATTCACTCACCAGCAGTGACAGTAGAGTGCCTGTCCTCACGTCCTTCTGCTGTTTTCATACCTCCAGGGCTGGGGACTTGTAAGCTTTCAATGTTTCTAAAGTGGTGGGTTTTGGGAGAGGTCTGTTCAATTGCCCTCCCAGTCTGAGTTGTGCAAGTTCCTGACCCAGGTTTGGGGCTATTGGCTTGATTCTAGTTGAGGGTTACAGTAGACTTCAATTAGACTCAGTTAGTAATGGCCTTCTAGGAGATTCTGAACTGCTGGCTTCTTTTTGGTCTGGGATTCTTCACTGTAGTACTGGTGTTAAGGTTTAGAGGTTTAGGAGTGCTAGGGACCCCAAAATCACGACATGTGGGTCCTGCCTGAATGAATTCGACCCAAGCCTTCTTTTAGTCAAAGACAAGGTTTATTAGAACATCCAATGGGGTGGGTAAGATTTAAAGAATCCACCACATTGGCCAGACTCTTAAGGAATCTAAGCATGTGTATCACTAACGCAAGCAGCCAGATCTTAAGAATCTAAGCCCTTGGCTAGATTATAAGAATATGAGCATCTGATAAGAATTCCCCTCTGTCGCATTCTGTAGTTAGAGGTGTCAAAGTTGTGCCTTGATCTGACCCACAAAACTTCTGAGTAGGCCCAAACTAGATTAAAATGTAATTGGGAAATGATTAACAAAATAAATAATAATACAATAAAACTTAGATAATATTAACATGTGATTTTCTAAGTCAATATTGTTATCAACAGGACCTCGAGGACAGGCAAGATTGGGGAATTATTGGGGGACAAGGTGCCATTGCCCACTGCTTCCTCAGTTGCAAGCCAGCAGAGAGCTGAAATAACAGGCTACAGCTCTTTTAGGGTGAAGGAAGAAATTCCTTTATTCAATTTTCACAAAAACCAAGTGTACTCCCTCCCAAGAAGGAAATACTCTGAGCCCAGAAGTGAGAGTGAGCTTTATACTGTTAGTCTGATCCCCTTACCCCTCCCTCCAAGACTTCGATTGGTCTGAGTTACAATCAAAAGTTTCACAATTGGTTAGATTCACAATTCCATATTCTAATTAGAGACACCTCTAATTAGTTACAATTGGTGAAAAATCCTGATCCTTTAGCTAGCATATGCACGAGGTTCACTGAGCCTGAGTAGTAGCAGATTCTTTTGCTCTGACATTGACCCCCAACCCACTTGGATTGGTTCAGGCCTTGGGTTGTAAAGACAGGAGCCCTGCTGTCTTAACAGGCCCAAGGAATGTCAATCTCCCCTTAATTAGTTAGCCATTCAGCATCTTTCCTGTTTTTTTGCAACTTATGTGGGAACCTAATAATTCAGCATTTCTCACAATATGCAGCCTGGATATGTTTTTATTTGAGTTTGCTCTAGATCTTTGTCAAGATGATGTATGTATGTGTGTGTGGGGGGGTCAACACCCTAGGCTCCATCCAATGCTTCCTTTCATTCTACCATTTTCATTCCATCTCCCAGTTTTGTCTTTATATCATGAGTACCTCCTACATAGTGGCTGCTTGTTGATTGATTGATAGGAATAAAAGAAAGTCAAGGAATGCTCATCCAAGCACTTCAAGATCAAGTTGTTATGAAATAATGTTTCTTATTGTCTTTGGGTGAATTCTTTGGTAGGATTTAGTTAGGTGGATAGGCAGAGATGGATATTCTAAGTTGTAGGAATGGGGAGAGACGGTAATAATTAAGTCAAGAAAGTATGAGAATGAACAAATGCTATCAGGAAGATAGTGCATAAAGCACTCTGGCTGTATCAGAGAATTTTTGTTGTGGATTGTAAGGGAGTAAATTTGGAAAAGCAGATTGAGGACAGATCGTGAAAAGCCTTGAATACCAAACTAAAGAGTTTGAACTTTATCCTGTAGACAGAACCAGAAGAATTTAGATTATGTGACTTTAATGGAGGAGATGAGTGTTGAGGAATGTAGAAATGTAGACTGTAGATAGACAAGGATCGCTGAGGAGTGTTGGGAATATCACAGATGACCTCGTTTTGAATCCCCACTTTTCTGCTGTCTACCCTGGGTAAATAACCTTTCAAGGCCTCAGTTTCCTTTTCTTTTTTTGCAGTTTCCTTTTATATGCAAAAAAGAGGGGATTGGATCTTTAAGTTCTCTTACTGCTCAAAATCTTATTACAGAGAGACACTTAAGAAGTGTAACATGGTGAAATTTGGGGATAAGATTAGCATAGTGGTAGTATGGATTGAGGGGCCTGGAAGGAGAGGAATTCGGGGTCTCCTGCAGTGACTTTCCTAACAGACGCCGCCAGGGCGCGCTCCTCGTCCCCTGGTGGGAGGAGACGGGGGTGGGGTAAAGCAAGATGGAGATGCTCTTTGTCCTACGATTGGCTAAGACTCTAGTCAATCAGCTACGAGAGGTGGGAAGATCTGTCCAATGACCGAAGGAGGGAGGTGGACCTCGTATGAATGGGTGGCGAGTAGAGCCAAGCTTAGAGTGGAGTGCTAGGGAGGCTGAGTCTAGACTGAAGTGGGTGGGAGAGAGGAAGGGGAGGGGAGGGGAGGGAAGGCGTAGGAAGGGAAGAACCGGAGGAGGGGGTGGCGGGGGGCCTGGCGCGCGCGGATGCGGTGCTGGGCTCCGGCGGGGAACCCCGGGAGGCTGCGCGGCTGAGCGCGAGCCCAGAGCCTCGCGGCCCTCGCGCCCCTCGCGCCCCTCACGCCCCTCACGCCCCTCCTCCGCCTTCCCCCTCCTGCCGGGACCCTCCGCGAGCCGCTGGCGGCGCGAGCCCCTCGCTCCCCCACCTCTCCTCCTCCCCCATCCCGCCGGGAACCTCTTCGCGCCCCACCCGGACTCCTCAACCTGAAGGGAGCGAATCCGCCCCCCTCCCGTCCACACCGCCTGCGGCCAGGCTGAAGAGACGGCGGCGACGGCGTGGGGACTGGGCACAGTCTCCCGGGCCCCAAGCACTTGGGGCTGAGGATCCCGAGTCGAGTGCCAGGAGCCGGGGGCTCCGCCGGGATGGGCAACCTGGAGAGCGCCGAGGCCGGGCCGGGAGAACCGACCCCTGTGCCGCTGCTGCTGCCCCCGGGCAAGATGCCGATGCCGGAGCCGTGCGAGCTGGAGGAGAGGTTCACCCTGGTGCTGGTGAGACAGACAGACCCCCTGCTTGCTACCCCCGATTGCGACCCTCCGAGGACAGCCTTGCCCTGCGCGCCCTGTCCCACCAACTCAGCCTTCCTCCAGTATTACCAATTCCTGCAACCCCCCCCCCCCGCCCCCCTCCTACTTCCAGAGGAGCCCTGGGGGTCTCTCGTTTGGCTGAGACACAGCCAGCCCTTCCCTTGAAACCTCCACCCGAGCCCTAAGGGTCCTCCTCCATCCCTAACTGCTGGAGACCTAAGGGAGAAGTATGGGCACCTACCCCCTCTCTACCCCAGGATCCAAAGATAGCCTTCACTAACCACTTCCCTTCAGTATCCTCGATTTTCTCTTCTCTCTCCTCCTCCCCCTTTGCCGTCCCCATGCTTCTTCCATTAGATCCTTAGGCTTTTACTTAATTAACTTCAACCAACTTGTATTATTCACCCATTTTGTGAGAGACTCTACTCCAAAGAGATGCAAATAAAAGAAAAAAAATAGAAGATAGATTTCCTTGGACCTAAGAAGCTTCCCTTTCCCCCTAATTTGGGTTGGGGTATTGAGAAACCTAATCCCCGTCCCACTTTTCTGGGTTATTCGGGTCACTTTGAGTCGATCAGTCTGCTAGATGGTAACATGGAGGTTTTCTTCAGAGTGGGCCCCCTCCCAATTTGAGGGAGGAAATAGAATGGATAGTATTGCTTGGGGATGTGGGAGAGTGGAATGAGGAAAGATGCCATTCTGCCTACAATCATTTTAACTTTTTAGCAGTTTTGTCCCCAAAAGATTGTGCATGTGGACAAACTTAGAAATTTCCAACTGAAACGACTCCATCGTACATCCCTTTTTTTCTTTCTTCTCTTAGGCCTGCTTCCCCCCCCCCCCCCCCCATACTTATTTTCAGTACTACTGTAGAGATACAAATGAACAAAAGTAGACAGGGCAGAAATTGGTGGTTGCCCAAATTCCTGAAGGCTCTCTGAACTAGAGGGCCATTAGAAGGGACTGGAAGCTAGATTCAAGTTCATTATGGAGCAATGAGAATGTTTAAAAAGTTAACTGGAAGATGGAGCAGTTTCTAATTGAAGCAGGAGATAGATTGCAGGGGAAATAAGTTCTAGGTCATCTGGGTTCCTAGCTCCAGGGCAGCACTAAATTGTGTTTCTTGTGTTGATGGTCCTGCTGAGCAGACATTTGACCATGAGTGACAAACTATGGAGTTAGCAGCCTTATTGAGTACTATCTGGCTTGAAATAGGGACATTAAATCTGGTGATTTACAGTGGAGCATCTAGAGATCTTGGACATCAGTTGATCCAATTGAATCAGAAAAATTGGTTTAGTTTGGCTTGGATGAAAACATAGCATCAGTCTGTTTGGTACCAGAGCCAGACCAAAGAAGGCCCAGCCCATTCCTAAGGGGAAACAGAATATGTAGAATTAAACTAAATTTTGAACTAAAAAAGTGGCATCAGGACACTGGGACTGCCTCACTATACCCTGTGGTACTCCTTAATCCTCCCCCCTCTAACCCTCTTCCACATCCTGGTTTCCATAAGCCAGTGGGATGACTAAGTAATTACTAATGTCCTGTGGCCATCTCAGAGAAGGAGAAACAGGGACTTCAAGCCCTGAGAACAAGAGCTCAACTGTTGGGGAAGAATGGGAAGAAATCTGAGCTCTTGGGTGCCTGGAAATCCCTACTATGCTGAAATAGGGTACTACCCTGAGCAAGGAAATTGGAATTCAAGGAACCCAATGCATAAACTTCCAAAACTGGAGGAAAAGGATGGACTTTATTAGATTAGGGGAATGCTATAGAGAAAGAATTAGGAAAGTGACCATCTGACCCAACCCCTTCATTTTTACATATGAGGAGAGGTCCACTTAGTTACCCATAATCTCCAGCTTATTTATGGAAGAGCTAGAACTAAAATTCAGGTTTTAAAATTACATTCCAATTTTCTTTCTAGTATATTCTGCTTAGTATATACAGATTTCAGCAAAGCTTTTGTCAAAATTTTGTTATGCCTGTGGACAAAAGAGAGAAGTGCAAGGTTGTATGATATTTATAATTAGTGGATTCATAGCAGATTTGAACAGTGTTGTTCAAGGTAGTATTGACAATTGTATCTCATCCTGGAGGGACATTTTTAAGGACTCTATACTGTCAAATTAGAGAAGAGCAACCAAAATAGTTAAAGGACTTGAAACTTATGTCATGTAAAGAACAATGGAAGGAAATAGGGTCATTTAGCCTGGAGAAGAGAAGATTTAGGGCAAATATGATAGCTGTGTCTAAATATTAAAAAATTTGTCATGTTGAAATTGGGAGATGGAGATTATAATTATTTTCTGTTCCAGAGGGGAAATTTCAGAGTCAGACTCTTGGCTCAATATAGCTTCCTACCAGAACTGTCTAAAAATCGAATGGGCTGCTTTGTAGTAGTGAGTTCTCTGTAACTCTAAGTGTTCAAGCAATAGATGGCCATTTGTCAGGGCTGTTGTAGAGGGGATTTCTGTATTAGATAGGATGCTGGATTGATAGTATGAAAAAGACCAGAAAACCAAGATTTAGTCTGTAACTAATTGCTTTATGCAAATTGCTAGTGTTGGACTAGATCAGGCAGTCCTCACGTGGAACTTAAAAATTTTTTTTGATAACGACTCCAATATAATTGGTTTCCTTTGGAGTCTTATGTATTTTATTTTATGCATTTAAAAATGTTATTCTGGGAAGGGGTCTGTAGGCTTCCATAACCTAAATAACAATGCTTGGAATAGATTATCTCTTGGGTACTCTATAATTCTGTAATTCTATAGGTGTCCTCTAAAATTCTTTAGTTCTTTACCTTGGGAAAGGGAGTGGTTGTTGTCAAGGGATAGTCATTTGCCTGAGAAGTGTGTGGAATTTTTCTCAACCTTACTAGCCCAGAAAAATAGTAATTTCCTGGGGTTTTGCATTCTTCTTTCATTAGAAGTTCTCAAAGGTTCCCGCTTGGGGGGTGGGGTATAGAGCTTTAATAATTGTTCTAAAAAGGAAAATTAAGATGTAAGGTAGTAAGTTGGTAGGTGATAGAACCTGTAGAACAGAGCTGGAATCTATCCTCAGGAGTCCTGGTGTGCCACCTCACTCTAATCATTAACAAACCTTGCTGAGTGAGAGTTAGATGTTTGTGTTTATTAGCTCTGGAATCTCTGCAGATACATCTTTCTTTCTCTTTTTAAAAATATATTTTTTATTCTAAACTTAAATATTAAAAACCTGTCCATTTCCACGTACAAAGCAGAACAGAGAGGACTGCCTAAAGAAGCCACAAATGTTGCATACATTTTGCTTTTTAAAAATGTATATATTCAACCCCTTATTTTTGAAGCTGCCCTGGGTTTCTTTTTGAACTTCTTTCTGTTATCTTCTGAGCACTTTAAAAAAATGTTTCATTGACCTTCTTTTTTTGGGGAAAAGGATAAAAAAAAACCTTTTAGCAAATAAGTATGATCAAACAAAACAAATCCATGCAACAGCCATGTCAGAAAACATATCTTATTCTGAACCTTGAGTCCATCATCTCCATCAGGAAGGAGGCAGCATGCTCATCATCTTTCCTTGGGATTGATCATTGTATTGATTAGAGTTAAATCTATAAAAGATTTTCTTTACAGTGTTGTTGGTTTTTTTTGGCTTTTTGGTGAGGCAATCAGGGTTAAGTGACTTGTCCAGGGTCACACAGCTGGTAAGTGTCAAGTGTCTGAGGTCGAGTTTGAACTTAGGTCCTCCTGACTGCAAGGCCGGAGCGTTATCCGCTGTGCCACCTAGCTGCCCCTACAGTGTTGTTCTTGTGTAAATTGTTTTCTTGTTTGTGCTCACTTCATTCTCTATCAGTTAATTCATGAGTTTTTCCAGGTATTTCTGAAACTACCCCTTTGATGGGCATCCCCTTACTTTCCAGTTCTTTCCTATAATAAAAAGTGTTGCTATAAATTTGGTATAGATGAGTCCTCTTCTTTTCTTGATCTCATTGAAGTGTAAGCCTAGTAGTAGTATCACCGAGTCAGAGGGTAAGTAACTTTTTGGGTATAGTTTCAAATGGCTTTCTAGAATGGACATAGCTCCATCAGCAGTGAATGAATTAATGTGCCTTGTCTTAACACAGCCATTCCAAAAACTGTCATCTTCCCTTTTTTTTAGTCATCTTTGCCAATCTGCTGTGAAGTGGAACTTCATAGTTGTTTTAATTAATATTTGTCTTATTAGAGGTAATTTGGAGCATTTTTCCCTCGATAGCTTGCCAATTTTCTTTTGAGAATCCCTATTCATATTTGTCTTTTGGGGAATCAATTCTATTTTGGATAGCAGTCAGACTTTGTCAGAGAAACTTGCTTCAAAGATGTTTTCCCAATTAATTGTTTCTTTTCTAATTTTAATTTATTGAGTTTGTGCAGAATTTTTTCATTTTTATGTAATCAAAGTTTTCCATTTTATCTACTTTGATCCTTTCTATTCCTTGTTTGATCAAGAACCTCTTGGTCCATTAACATTCATTAACAGGCTCCTGACAACAGAGTACTGAGAAAAAAATGTCTCAGCCTTGCTTCTTTACTTGGTCAGTTTCTTTGGGAATCATTTGGCCTGAGAAGAGGGTTTTTGGTAAGTAGGGGTAATTGGTTTCTGTGGTGTCTCTGAGGTCACTTATGTTTTTATTTGGAAATCTAAGTGAAACCACTTAACTTACTACTTAGTGTCAACTCCCAGCTTCCCATCCTAGTACCCTCCCTTTGCTTGGGAAATGGGGCTGTTTGGTTGAGGTATCTGCCACCTTAGCTTCTGGACTAGACCATTAAAAATATCCTTGTGATGAGAAGCTAGAACCAGCACAGGTTCAAAACCAGAGTATCCCTTCTGTAAAGGTTTGGGGGGGTGGTGAAGAATGTGACATAATAGCTAAATGCTGGACTTGGGGTCAGTAAAACCTGGGTTCAGATCCCATCTCAGACCCTCATTAGTTATGTGATCAATGGCAAGTCACTTAACTTTTCTGGGTCTAAATTTTTCTCATCTGAAAATGAGGAGATTGTACTTGATGACCTTTGAGGTTCCCCTCCAAATCTAAATCTATAGTTTTGTAATTCTTTCTAGCCCAGGGATATGATTCTGACCTGTGAGTCAGTAAGGAGAGTTAAGTAGGAGAAACTGAGGTAGAAGGAACTATTTTCCAGGGTTAGCCTATTTTAATAGTTTGATATCACAACCTCCTAAGATTCCTTACTCTCATTTTGAACAACACCTCCACATTGTGTCTTGATCTGTAGAGTGTTCACTCATTTGGGGTATGAGTGTGATTCTTTGGCCCTTTCTAAGCCTTCTCTTATCCCAGAAGGAGAGCCATTCTGGGGCTCCCAAGTTTAGGAATCTTGATTCCAGCTGGACCAACCTTACACTGGCCTAGTCCAGAGGCTAAAATTTTGTCATCATTGAGCATTCTGTGATATTAGTACAAAGAAGTTAAAGGGGGTTACAAAATCAACACTTTGGAGCGATTTCCACCTTTACTAAATGCATTGCAGACTTGAACATTCTGAAAACCTTGGAACCAGGCAAAGACCTAACACTACCTTTATCAGGAAGATTCATGAGACAGAATTGGGGAGTAGAGTTGCTGAGACCCTAGCAAGGTCTTGGTTGGTTGAGATCAGATGACTTCTCAAAAGAAGAGAAAGCAGTGCAGCTGTTACTACTAGATTCATGTAACTTTTAGTACTGAAAGGGACCTTACAGATCATCTAGTTCAACTCTTTCGTTTTGTAGATGAGGACACTGAGACATAAAGTTATTGTAACTCTTCCTGGGATGATCCATTTGGTGGTAGAGATGGGAGTAGAAGAAAGATCTCGAGATTCCCAGATCAGTGTTCTTTCCCATGGACTATACTGTCTTTTGTTTGGCCAGAGTGGGAGTCATAGGGGCTGGGGGGCAAAGTTCTCTTCTCAGCTAGAAAAAACCTAGGATAAGGATCAGTTGCCAAATCTGCATTTTGAAATTTCTTTCCAGCTCTGGGGATTATAGTTGGTTGAGATAATGCATGGTGGGAAAAGGACCTTGACAACATCTTATTATAAAGGATCTCCTTTCTGGCCACAGACTTCACAAGGAAGTACCTTAGACTTCAGAGAAAGTCCTCCTATTCTTTTAATTTATAAGTCTGACACAATTTAGGCTTTAGTTAAGAGTTTTTAGGTAGTGCAGTGTGATGGGATGGTATTGATAGTAGACTTATTCCTGTTATTTACAATTTTTTTTGCTCAGTATTGTATTTTTGACTGAGGTAGAGGGGTTTCCGTGCAATAGGAATTGTCTGTTGTGATTTCTTCCCCCCCAAGCCTTTTATGAATCCATGGAAATTTTCATCATACATCTTGTTTTAAAAATTGTTTTTGCCTCTGAACAGTTGGGGTGAGTATACTGGACTCCAGCCCAGGCTGTCCAGGTGAGCTGTGTCTCACTGCATTTCACAGTGTCCCCACTTCTCCTCTCTGCCCCCCCCCCCCCCCCCCGGAAAAACTGCTGCAGCTGGTAGGAAAAGGAACTTATCTTGGCAGAAAGACCTAATCCTTTCAGTGAAGTGACAAAGGAAGCTGAGGTGGAGAGGAAATTAGATTGCAGATATCTTCCCCTGTCCCAGAGAGTTGCCTGGGGAGGGCAGAGCCTGAGCTCCTTTCCTTTGGAGAAGAGGGAGTCAACTGTCACTCTCCAGAATGACAATGGGAGTAACAGGCCCAGGGACTGAAATTGGGATCTGATCAACTGTATGTGAGTTTTACTGTATTGGGCAAAGCTTAGGATTCCTTGGTTATTACCTTTAGTTTTCTGGAAACTTTGCATCCAAAATGAAATGAAGCAGGGTCAGAGGAAAACAAAGGCATCATTCCAGTTTGGAAATGAGGAAAGGAAGAATCCTTGTCTTCTGGGATGAAAAAGAACTGTGTCTGAACAACTTCCTTGTAATAATATAATAAAACTGACATTTGCATAGTATTTTACACACATTTTCTCATTAGCACCTTCGCCACAACCCTGTAAAAGGAGGTACTGTATCTTACCCAGTTTTCCACATGAAGAAACTGAGGCTTAGAGTGATTTGGCCAGGATCACAGTGAACTCCATGTCTTCCTGACGCTAGACCCAGTCCATGATCTAGCCCTTCTATTGCTGCCCCTTTGCCATGTACAGTCTTCTTGCCTATTGCCTGCATACCAGGGGGGGTGACCTTAGGAATTCTGAAGCTGTGGCCTATGGAGAGGAGATATGGACGCAGACAAACCATTTCTGAACGGCCCACTTTGCGTGCTTGCTGTGATTGAGGTGGAGGATAGCTTGAAGGGAGGGGACAGTGACTGCTTTGATTCAGGTCTTTCTTGCATATGAGATGGATTCCTAAGGCTCTGAAGCTCCTTCCGTCTTAATTTCATTCTACTTTTATCTTCTTGATATTTTTTGTTTTTACATCACCTTCATTTGAGATGAAGAGAAGGGGAGAATAGGAACTGTGGGTGAATGGCTTTTATTAGAATGTATTGTTTAAAAAAATGTTGGTAAAGAGTGAGGCAGAGGGGCAGCTAGGTGACGCAGTGGGTAGAGCATCAGCCCTGGAGTCAGGAAGACTTGAGTTCAAATCCAGCCTCAAACACATAACACTCACTAGCTGTGTGACTCTGGGCAAGTCACTTAACCCCAATTGCTTCACCACGAAAAAAAAAAAAAAAAAGAGTGAGGCAGGCTCCTAGCTGAGAGAGTAGGTGGAGGGGGAGGTGTGAGATGTCAGTCAGTAACATTTATTAACCACCTCCAATGTGCCAGGCACTGGGTCAAATGCTGGTGATACAAGAAATGGTAAAAGATAGTTCCTGCTCTCAAGGAGCTCACAGTCTAATGGGGAAGGCAACGTGCAAACAACTATGTGCAGACAAACTATAAACAGGACAAACTAGAAACCATCAGTAGAGGGAGGCCACTAGAATTAAGAGGAATAAGCTTCCTGTGGAAGGTTGAGATTTTAGCTGGGACTTACAGGAAGGCCACGAAGCCAAGAGGAGGAGATGAAGTGGGAGAATGTTGCAGGCATGGGGGACAGACAGTGAAAATGCAAAAGTTGGGAGATGGAGTTTCTTGTACAAAACAGCAAAAAGGTCATTGGGTCAAAGAGTTCTTGGGTGGTTGGGTGAGTGGGTGGGGTGTATAGATGTTTGAGGAGAGAAGAGAAGGTTTGAAAAAGCCATGTAAGAAGTGGTTTAGAGAATCAATTAGGAGTAGTACGAGGATAATCTTGTAGTGGAGGCTTAGTTTAATTTAGGTGACGTGAATTTGAAGTGGACCCAGTCAGCAAGATTCCTGTATTTCAGATCAGTAGCAAGTGAGTAGGTGCTTATCACCATGAGTTATCCCTTATAGCAAAGATTAAAAAAGTTAAGTGCAAAAGAGCAGTTAATCACAAGGAACTGTGTATGACTATATTAAATATTCTTATATGAATGTATGAAATATTCCTCACTCAGTAAAGGATGGGTTAGGAGAAAGAGGGTAATATAAATTATTATGATTTTTGGAGGAAAAGCGTTTTTTGCAGTTCCTTCCTGTTTCACTTCCCCTGCTTCACATCCCCAGGAAAATTATTAGCATATACAGAGCACTCTGAGATCCTTAAAAAGGTATGTATTTGTGAGGTGATACTCTAGGGAGAGTTATTTATATTGATTTTGCAGCTGGGAGAAGGAGTCAGACTGAGGTGACTCAGTGATGGTTCACATCCTTAAGCCTGAAGCTTTATAGTTTTTATTTGTTCGTTTGTTTTTTGGGGTTTTTTTTGGTCATGGAAAATCAAAAAATCTGCTCTGGAGAGAAATGAAGCTTGTTTGTGGCAGCTGCTCTAGAGCTTTTCATTGGCCTGATATGCTTCCTTGCCTAGCTTTGTTTTGGGCCTGCCTTGCCCAGTCCAGTATTCCCAGCTTCTGTATTTCTTGGGACTTAAAAAATCTCTTCTTTACACCTTGCCCCGCTTGAAAACGAAGAGAGGATAGGTACAACTCCTGCATCTTTGTTTCTTTGTCTTCTCCCAGTTTACCAATATACTCCCTTCAACTTCATTTTAACTTCATACGTTCATAGTCCTTAACTTTAGGCTTGGCTTGTATATTAAGTTCCAGACTTCTTAATCAAAGGTAATGTAGTGAATAGAGTGCTAGGCCTGTGGGTCAAGAAGACCCGAATTCAAATTTGAGTTCAGATCCAGCCTCAGACACACACACACACACACACACACACACACACACACACGCTTCCACGTGACTTTGGGCAAGTCACTTAACCGCTGTTTGCCTCAGTTTCCTCAATTGTAAAATGGGGCTAATACCAGCACCTACCTCGAAGAGTTGTTGTGAGGTGATTTATGAGATAATAATTGTAAAGTGCTTAGCTCAGTAGGCACTAGATAAATGCTTATTCCCTTTCCTCCCCTCTTCCCATCCCTATTACTTGTGTTGACTTGGTTTGCTATTAACAGTGAGAATTTTAGAGTCATTAGGGGATCTTAGAAATCATTTTTCCAACCCTTCTAATTTTACAGATGAGGCAACTGAGACTCAGAAGCTAAATGATTTGCCCAAGGTCACACATTTGATTAATAGCATAGCTTGCACTACAGTGCTGCTTTTTTTTTTTTTTTTTGAGGTGAGATGATTGGGGTTAAGTGATTTGTCCAGGGTCACACAGCTAATAAGTGTCAAGTGTCTGAGGCTAGATTTGAACTCAGGTCCTCCTGACTTCAAGGCTGGAGCTCTATCCACTGTACCACCTAGCTGCCCTTACAGTGTTTCTTAAACTGTGGGTCAAAACCCCATAGTTTGAGAAGCACTGAAGGGGTCTCGAGTGGAAAAAGTTTAAGAAACCCTGCACTAGAACATAAAATCTCTTACTCTGCTTCTCTTTCCACAATGTCTCCAACAAAAATACTATATACTTGGCAGGCATTGTTTTTTATTTGTAATAAAGAAAAAAAGATTATTCTATTTTTCTGGAGGAAATTGTTGGAGAGATCCAGTGACTTTAGATAGATTATAGGTTAGGGGTTCTTGACCTTTTTTGCATCCTGGATTCCTTTGTCAGTGTCTGTCTGGTGAAAGCCTATGGACCTCTTCTCAGAATTATGTTTTTAAATGTATAAAATAAAACACATAGGGTTGCAAAAGAAACCAATTACATTGAAATACAGTTATCAGAATTTATTTTTAAAAAGCAAGCTCATGTACTCCAGACTAATCCCATAGATTAGAGGTATCAGAATTGCACCCTATGTCTGGAGTGTGGCCCAAACCAGGTTAAAATGTAAATTAGGAAATGTTTAACAAAATAAATAAAAATACAGTACAACATAGATAATGTTAATTTGTAGTTTTGTAAGTCAATATGTGGCCTGCAGGGATCTGTTTCTATTTGAATTTTACATCACTGAACTAGAGGAACTGAGAATTAGAGCTATGTGAGGGAGGTTAGGTGAAAGGGATGGTTTAAACTCCGATATGATTGTAGGATCTTTACAGTACGTAAAATGTTGATGATACTGACACATTAATAAATGTGAACTTTTCAGTGTACACAGCACAAAGAAGAGAAAAAGAGGACTGTATATGAAATATAAAACTGAATCTCTATTACATATAACTTGTTTTTTAAAAGTATATACACACACACACACACACACACACACACACACACACACACAGCAGTACCCATATTGCCTTGCTTATCCCTTTTTGAACTTACTTCTCCTGTCTTCTATTTTTAAAATGTTTCATTGAGGGGCAGGTAGGTGGCGCAGTGGATAGAGTACTGGCCCTGGAGTCAGGAGGACCTGAGTTCAAATCGGCCCTCAGACGTATAACACTTACTAGCTGTGTGACCCTGGGCAAGTCACTTAACCCCCACTGCCCAATCAAAAAAAAAATTAAAATAAAAAAAAAAGTTTCATTGATATTCTTTTTTTTCCTTTTATTTCCTGCTTCACTATTACTGCTTCTTTTCTTCCCAAATAGAAATCCTCCTTCATAACAAATAAGCATAATCAAACAAAACAAATCCACCCATTGGTTGTATCTGAAAACATATGTCTTATTCTGCACCTCTAGTCTATCACATCTCTGCCAAGAAGAGGGAAGCATGCTTCATCAGTCTTCTGGAACCATGATTAATCAGAGTTCTTAATTCTTTCACAGTTGTTTTCCTTTACATTATTGTTGCCATTATAGAAATTGTTCTTCTCACTTCATTTTGAATCAGTTCATACATGGCTTCCCATGCTTCTCTGAATCCATCCCTTTTGTAATTTTTTTTTCACAATGCAGTAATATTCCATTATAATCATATTTGTTCAGCCATTACCCAATTGATGGTGAAATTTCCAATTCCTTTAGTTTCCAATTCTTTGCTGCAACAACAAAAAAAGATTCTATAAATATTTTTGTACGTATGTATCCTTTTACTCTTCATTTTATCTTTTTGGGGTTTATGTTGACTTTTGGGGTATAGTTCCAGACTGCTTGCTTGAATGTTTAAACCTCTTTATGTTCTACCCATAGTGCACTAGGGTGCCACGTTCACACAGCCTGCCAATAATTATCATTTTCTTTTTTTGTTATCTTTGCCAATGTGATGGGTTCATATCTTTTGAACCTTATGACTTAACATTGACTAACTAGGCATCTTAGATGCTATCTCTATCCTAAGTGGTCCTAAGGGATCACTTAGTGAAAGGAGCTGAGGTAATATTGATAAGTGGGAAGAACTTTGTGTGATTCCCTTTTTTTGGGGGGGGCACGTTTTTTCCCTGATGGACAGGTGTTATAGGCAGGAATTTCAGCCGATTTTCTCTGGCTCAACCACAGATTTCACCTTACAGAATACATAGCACAGCTTTCTAAGCTCTTCCTCCTTCCAAAGATGTGTGGGTAAGGTATTGTTATATATTGCTCTGGAAAGGCCTCTCCCTACGGGTGCTTGCTTGCCTGGGGTATTTCCCTGAGGTGAGCTTCTCTATTAAGCTGCATATCTATCTGAGTGTAGCCTGACCCAATTCCTAGTCTTTTTACCTTTGGATCTCAGCATCTAGGTGGGTAGAGTCAATAATAATGGCAAATATTGATGGGGCTTCAGGAATTGTTAACTATTGTTAAATCCCATGTGTGCTACATGTGAACATGTGTAATGCCAAAATATGTCAAAATACGAGTCCAATGGACTATGCAGTCATTGGCTGGGATAGAAATGGTCACTGGAAACATCAGTCACAGGGTTGGTATGGCTTGAGATATCTATATAAAATGCCCTTTGTGTCTGGCCAGTTCTAGAGAACTGGTTGGCATTTAGGATGCACTCTCAAGACTACCCACTCAGTGTTCCCTGGACTTATAGGTTGTCTCTCAGGATCCCTTGACCCAGACTTCTTCCTAACATTCCTCTTGTCCAGTCACACAGATTGGAAGATAGGGAAGACAAGTAACTGGGCTGTCCTTTCCTCTTCTTCCTTCATGTGTTGCTTCTTGCCTAAGTAGAGTAACAGTACTCTTGTTTCCCTGGGAAAGTTAGTGATTTTGTTGACTGTCACCACCCTTTGCCAGGCCAGCCTGAAGTGAGACTGGATCTGCTCCAAACCAAGGTTGGGTGTGAGGGTATGAGTGGAAAAAGAATTGAACCCTAAGGTTTGGTTCAGGAGGACGTTAGTGTTGCTTTCAGGAAAGGCTGTTCTCAAGTTAGGTTCAGCCAATGCTGGTTGGCCTGGAGATGAAAAATAAGTTAGTCCATAGTAAAATGTCTGCTAAGGAAATCTTTTCCACCATCTTATCCCCGGGACATTTTTTGAGGCATTTCAGAGGGCCCTCTTGGGGATGACCTGTAAGCTGGTTTTGTGAGTGATTACACAATCCTTCCCTTCTAGTTATATGGGGCTCTCCCAGATAATTATAATTGTTAGTCTCAGAGCCAGTAATCAGGGCGCACTATCATTTACCTTCCTATCCCTCCATCCCCTTTGCCCTTCATCTTGTCCCCTAATCCGCAGGTCCCCCTTAGGGTAAGGTTTTCTGTTCTCTAGCATGCTATGGCCTAGACCTGATTGAACTCAAAAGAGTACCAGCTTCTGCTCTATGGGCTATAGTATGGCCACTATGCTTTTCTTTGTAGTCTTTTAGCCCTAGGTACAGAGGTATCAGTGGGTATGGGGTTTTTGTGCACTAGAGTGCCCATGCACCTCCCTCTTTATTGCCCAGAGCTCCCCTTGGGACAAGGCCTCTTTTTCTTTTATTGTACTAGTAGGAATTTGTCCTGGGGTTTCTTTGGCCAGGTTACTTCACCATCATGATGTACTGTCTAATACTACACCATGTCCTGAACCCCAGGGGTATCCATTAGAAACAAATGAGGCCTTAGGTAGGCAGAACTTTTGCCAGGAAGACCTGGATCTTTTCAGCCCTGTGGTGAAGGTTGGAATTTGTGATCATTTCTGGGAATTTTCATAGATCTAGCCCCACTATTCTAGTTTCTAAAGGAAGGCTGCTTTCTTTAAGGGATCAGTTCACTTGTATAATTTCAGGGAGAAAAATCTCCCATTCTGAGCCATTGAATTACTAATGATACCTCTCAATATTGGAACATGGTCAGGATGTATATATACATATATATATATATTATATATATAGCTTGTTTGTACCTAGTTGTTTGCATGTTGTTGTGTTTGCTATTCCATGGATGATACACTGCATCTCATATTCTGGCATTTTCTCTGCCTGTTCCCCATACCTGGCATACTCTCCCTTCTCTGCTCGAACTGCTGACCACCTTGGCTTCCTTTAAGTCCCCACTAAAATCCCGTCTTTTACAGGAAGCCTTCCCTAACCCCTCTTAATTCCTCTTTTAATGATTTCCTGTTTATTCCGTATGTAGCTTGCTTTGTATATAATTGTTTGCATGTTGTCTCTCCGTTTGGATTGTGAGCTCCTCTAGGCAGAGACTGTCTTTTGCCTTTCTTTGTACCTTGAGTACTTAGCACAGTGTCTGACACATAGTAAGCACTTAATAAATGTTTATTGACTGATTTGTCTTTTGAGGCTGTATTAATTTGGTGTGCTAAATTTGAAAAGGCACCAAAGATTGCCCAGGTATTTAAATTCTCCAATTTAACATGGCTTTTACTAATGTTGCTCAGTTGGAATCAGTAGAGAAGCCTCTTTGCTGGACCGTGTTGTAATTTACTTTGCAATTGGCCCAGTTCTTTGGCAGTGGGATCCTCTTCGCATCACCCTCCCTGGCTCACTGGATTGGTGCCTTTCTTGCTCATTGTGTTATTTGGTGCTAGTGACAGGGCAGCTTTTTCAAAGCCCTTTACAACCTAGCCCTCTCATACCCTTCCAGTCTTCTTATACTTTATTCCTTGCCTCATACTTCTTTCATCCAGTGATGGTGGCCTCCTTGCTGTCCCACAAATAAGACACTCCATCTTTTGGCATTTTCTCTGGCTATCTCCCCTCTTTTGGAATGCTCCCTCTCTCCTCATCACTGCCTACTGCTTCCTTTAAAGTCCCAACTAAAATTGCATTTTCTACAGGAAGCTTTTCCCAACCCCTCTTAATTCTAGTGCCTTCCCTCTCTTACTTACTTCTTGTTTGTACATATTTGCTTGCTTGTTGTCTCCCCTACTAGAGGCAGGTTAAGTGGTGTAGTGGATAGATCTATCTATAAGTGTAGATACCCTCTTTGCCTCCATCTCCTCAGGAGTTGGTGGTGCTTCATCTCCTTCTAGGCCTTTTTCTTCTAGGCTATGTTTTTAGACTTGATGAGGCATGCTTCTTAGTCTCACTCTTGGGATTTACCCCTTATGATCCATAATTTTGGGGTACCTGGATATCAGAGACCCATGTCAGACCATCTCAGCACTTGAAGGTGTTTCTTTCTGTTCCTCCTAGAAACATGAAGTCATTGTACCAGGGCCTTCTCAGGGATAACAATCTGCTGTAAGAGGCAGTCTTATTCTGGAAAATCATCTTTATTTACAGTAGATATGGTTGTAATTACAGGGACGATATCTATAGAATACAGCTCCCCGTGGCCTTCTTCTCTACAAAGACACTAAAGGATCCTTCCTTCCACCCACAAAACAGGAGAGACCACACTTATTCAAGAGGGTCTCATGCCTCTCACTCTCACTGCAAGTAGAGCAGGTAGGGTAGTCCTTAGAGACTCTTGGGGGAGGCCTCTTCCTATTTAGGTGATTGCTTGCCATAGCCACACCTGTGTCCTGGGGCATCTACCTGAAGAGTTGCTCATTAACCTGAGCTGTGTTTCTGTAGTGACCTGACCCAATTTCTGGCCTGCCACAGTAGGTATTCCCTACAGGAGATATAGAGCCCTTAAGAAAAACCTATTTTGATTCTCATGGAAGCTAGCAGTCTTTCTAGCCATTGAGTCTATATTTTGGTCTTTTCTTTTTCTGTTTTACAAAATCCATTCCTGCCTCACTCATGAAAATGACTGTGAGGTGGTTTCTCTGTGGGCCTCTCTTGTCTGAATCCTGTGTTTATATACTTAAGAACAATTTCAGTTCATACTGAGTAAAATTCTCAGATTTCATTTCTTTTGGGAAGGAATATCACAGCTCCAAGTAGTTGAGTCCCTTGACAGTCCCTCCACTCTTTACTTTTTAAGAACTTAAAAAAATTAAAAAGTATTTATTTTCTCTCCTTCTTCCTGTTTGTTGGGGGATAGGGGAAGGAGAGAGAAAAAACAAAACTCTCGTAACAAATAAGCAAAGCCAAACACATTGGCCTTGTCTAAAAATACATTTTCTCTTTTAGTCTGTATTTGGAATACTTCATTTCCATGTCGGAAGTTGAGTAGCATGCTTCATCATTGGTATACTAGAATAGTGATTGGTCATTAAGTTGATCAGATTTTTGAAGTCTTTCATTATTGTTTATTGGGACAGTGTTATTAGGCTATCATTTGTTCTGGTTCTGCTCAATTCCACCCTGCACCAGTTCATATGGTGACTTTCCCTTTTAAGGGGAGAGGAGTTGCCATTGATCAACTCCCCTATGTCCAAGAATCACTTCGAGCCTCCCCTCAAGACCAGAGATAAGGATGCAGAAGACCAAAAAGGAAGTGATGTGTTTTTCAATACTCATTGGGAGACAACAATCCAGAGGAATCTGACCTCACCAGAGACGGTCTAGTCCATCTTGGACATACTTGATGGAGAAACTTAGTTGAGACACAGATCAAATTTATTATCTTTCTTTTGCTGGCTTTTACATATTGTAGTTCTGCCAAGATTGTTTGTTTGGGGTGTTTCCTGGTGTAGAAACAAAATGCATCTAAAAATTAGTCTTAGTTTTGTAGGCAGAGTCATACCCAAATTTAAATAATTAAAATGTAATTTTATGGTAGAGCATCATATCTCAGTATTCTTTCTCTTATGTAGGTCAGGGAGTAGAACAATGTCCAGTTACTTATTTCTTCCTTTCTACTGGCTTTGCCTTTTGACTTGGAGCCAAATGGTTGGTATAGGAAGGAACAGGTCACAAATTTCTGTTTGTCGCAAAGCAGAAAGGGATACATCCATAGAGACCTCGGAGAAAGATATTTTCCAAATCTTACCATGTCAGTTTGATTCCATTCCCTCAGTACATGTTGAACACTTCCTGTGTACTATTGGAGCAGAGAAGTAAGAGAGGATGAGATCCTTGGCCTGAAGGAACTTCACATCTAGTTGGAGACAAAATGTATGTATTGCATATAACTAGAGAACCAAAATCACTGTGTGATATTGCATAGTGTACAGTCCTGTAATGTGCAGAGGAAATACAAAATAAAGGAAGGAATATGTCAGAGAAGCCTTCTGATGGACAAAGAACATGGATTGTCAGAGAGAAAGAGAGTAGCCAGTCCTTTTGACTTGAGATGCTATATGAGCAAAGCAGTGGTGGGAATAAACAAGATACATGAAGAAGAAAGAGTAGTAGTTTGGTTGGAGCATAAGCACCTTAGTGAAATGAGGCTGGCCAGATATGAAGAATACAATGTTTCACTAAGGTTTTACTTGACTTAAAAGGTGGCAGCAGGTAGCTACAGCAAGTACTTAAACAATAATCCCTGTCCAAATTTTCCAAGGGCACAAGATTTGGTTGGCAAAAAGTCTTGAAGTTTGAGGTGCTATGATTAGGTCCTATGACTGAGAGAATCAAAACAATTTTAAACTTCTCTTTTATGCCACAAAGTGAACAAACTTGTCCCAGTGTGACAGATGTGGAAAACTGTCAAAGTTGTTTCCCCTAATCTTTCAGATTTCTTAAACTGATTTTTTCCCTAGTCAGGGCCATTCTGTCCTCAGCCCTCACATGCTCAGCCCACCAGGTACAAAGAACTAGTCTCTCTGAATGTGTAGACTGTGTTTTATATTTTGTATTCCATAGTGCACATACAGTGTAGGTGTTCCATAATTAGAGGTTGGTTGGAATAGAAATGTCATGTGGATTATATAGAATTTCATACTTTATAGAATATTTGTATTTACATTATTAGATCATCACAAAAATTCTGTGAGGTAGGTAAGGAGATGTTACTACCTCCATTTCACATATAATGAAACAGATAAAATTTAAGTAATAGTTCATATTTTTATAATGCTCTGTGGTTTACAAAGTACTTCCTTACAACAATGCTATGAAGCGGATGGTACAAACATTATTATTCCCATTTTACAGATGAGGAATCTAAGGCCCAGAGTTAAATTACTAAAGGTAATATTGCTCTTGTCTAACTTGGAGTCTTGCCAAGTCCATTGCTTTTTCCGTTGTACTGTGTTGCCTTTCACGTGAAAAATCCATGAGATGTTCCAGTTGTGGTGACGGTTTTGCAAATGGTCTCAGAATGATTGCCTTCCCATGCTTGGTACTGTGGAGGTTCTACTTTGGTTCTCACTGGACCCAGTTTTGGGTAACTGCTTCCTGTGCCTCAACAGGTTCAGCTTTGTGCTGAGCTGCTCTTGCTCCAGCTCCTGCTCCTGCTACTCAAAGGGCAGAGCAAAAACCAGCCTGGCTCCAGGATTTGCCATTCCGGCTCCCAAGCCTTGCCCTATAATTTTGTGGTTTGGCTGGTTACAAAAATAAAAAGTGCAACCTGTAACTAAAGTAGAGTGGGTTCAGCTGAGAGGGAGCTTTTAATTTGCAGAAGTTCAGGACTGTATTTAACTGGATAGAAAATGTGTCTTCTCTCTAGGCAGAGTGACTGTTTCTGCTTTCTTTCTCTCATACTTGGTTAGGGCTCTGGGAAGAGCCAACACTAGTGGGTTTGTCGGGAAAAAGATTAAGGGAGTCAGAAGAGAGATTTGGGGAAATTACCAGACCTGCATAGGTAGGTCAGACTGGGTGTCACAGAAAGAGCTTGATGCCCTCAGCTTGGATCCCATTTGGCCTTCAGATTGAGGAGCCTAAGTTGAAAATTTTCCTGGGAGCTTTGATGACCAGGATGAGAAAAGGAGAAAGGAGAAGGATGAGGGAGTGTTGCATGGTTTGTGGATCCCAGATACCAAATGGGTCATACTATTTGAAAGAACTGGACATGGCAGTCTTTCAGAACTGTGCACTGGGTAGAGTTAGCAAAGGTGCCTTGCTTGGGATTAAGCCTTGTTTCTGTATGTCATCTGGGCCCTTTGTTGTCTGTACCTGGGTTGCTGATTTTCAGAGTTGCCAATAATGTTTGTAGAATCTTGATTAGCTACAAACAGGTACCAGTTTTACAAAGGTTTGTTAGCACTAATTATCTTTTTAAAAAAAGAATCAATATACAAAACTTTTCCATATTAAAAAAAAACAGAAAAAGGCAATTATATATGAGACTATGAATCTCTATTACATTATTTTTTTAAAGTTTCTAACAAATTCAGCACATAGTTTTGAGGTTTCTCTTTACTTCTCTTTACTCCCCTCTAAACTTCCTTTTCTCTGAATTAAAAAAAAATTAATACTTTGTTACTCTTTTAAGTATCACCATCACTAATACTTTTATTCCTCTCCTACTACCCCCCTCACAAAAACAAAAAACACCCCAAAAAAACCAAAATCTACCTTGTAACAAATAAGCATAATCAAGGAAGACAAATCTATATGTTGGCCGTGTCTGAAAATGTATGGTGCATTTGTACCCCAAGAGTAGACCATCACTTCTCTGTCAAGAGATGGGAAGCATGCTTCATCTAGTAGTCGTAGTTGGTCATTTCATTTGTAAGGTAATGGTAGTTATGGGGCAGTCTGCGGTCTCTTCCAGTGGGATGCTTCAGTGGGCTATGGTCAACATCCACACTGTACTGGACATGGGGCCTCACCCAATGTGTGAAACACCCCATGGCTCTCTGGGTCTGGGCTCAGTCCTCCAACTTGCTCTCACACTAGCAGCGTTAAGCTCTCAGAGAGGTCATGGTAGTTACCACATGGTTGTGTTTAGAGTCCTAGTCATTACCTTTTGTGGGGAAAATACTTCTCCATTTACTATGCTAATTCTCTAGCCCCTCTGCTGCCTTCACTTCTCACTAGGTTCTTCTTCCCCTCAGGCTGCTATATTCTCTTGCTCTTCTGACATTCTCTTGCTGTAGTAGTTATAGTTCAATGGCTTCATTAAGACCCTTCTGCCTCTCAGCAATTCATTTTTTATTCAAAAAGTCACAACTCCCTAAATTTCTTCTAGCTAATTGATAATCTTTTCAATTATACCTCGGTCTCTAAATGTTTATATGATTTCTCACATTCGTTAAGTTTTATACTCAATTAGTCAAAGGACAGTTGCATGCAAATCAGATTAAGTACCTACCCTTCATGCTTCCTCTTGAGTCACCACAAAGCTGTTTTGTCTCTTTGGATAGTCTCTTGAAACTGTTTCTTTCTTTACATTCACATTCATTTGCATAGTTTTTAAAAAATAAATATAAGATATTTTCCTGTCTTTTTATAACATTAAACTGTTCTCACACAAGCGAAAAAGGCCTTAAAGAGATAATGTACTTTAAATATTAATCAGCATTCTTAAGTTTTTTGAAATTATTATTTTTTTACAATGTTTTAGTCATTGTTTAGATCGTTCTCTTGCTTCTGCTCGCTTTACTCTGCATCAGTTCATAAAAATGTTCCTAGATTTCTTTGAACCCTTTTGTCATTTCTTATAGCATGAAAATTTCCATTCCATTCCATACATACATACACACATATACCATAGTTCAGTCATTACCCAGTTGATACTTTGATAATATATAGATTATTATGCTACATAGATAAAACACTCATTTTATTTCCAGTTCATTACTGCACCAAAAAAATGCTGTTATAAACATTTTCATACATGTGGGTTCTTTCACTCTTTAAAAAAAGATCTCTCTGGGGTATATGCCTGGCAATGGTATTGCTGGGTCAAAGGATACGCATAATTTAGTGACTTTTGGGGTATCATTTTAACTCCTGTAATCCTCTCCATCATTTCCTTTGGTCAAGAACTCTTCTCCTATCAATAATTGGGAAAAGTATCTCTTCTGCACCTATAATTTGTTTATGATAGGATCTTTTATATCAGGTCATTTGGAGCTTTTTATGGTATATGGGATGAGATGTTTATCTAATTTAAATGTAGTTTCTACCAGACTGCTTTCTGATTTTCCCAGTAGTTTTGTTGAGTAAGGGGAAGGGAAAGGGGATGTGCCAAGCACTGTTTACCTGTATTATCTCATTTGATGATCTCATTTGAAAAAGTAAGTCTCTAAACCAGTAGTTGGGCTTACCCAACACTGTGTCACTATGTTCTTTTGCTTCTAGATCTTGTGTACCTAATCTGTTCCACTGATCAACTTTTCTGCTTTTTAACCAGTAACGAATAGCTTTGATGATTTCTGCTTTACACAGTGTAGTTTGAGATCTGGTACTAATAGGGCCCTTTTCTTCCTACTATTGTTAATTCCCATGAGATTCTTGACCTTTTATTCCTTCAGATGAATTTAGTTATTTTTTTTCTAGTCTGTAAAGTAACTCTTTGGTAATTTGGTATGGCCCTGAATCTGTAAGTTAGTTTAAATAGAATTATCATTTTTATCATATTGCCACAGCACAGCCACAAATTCTCTTCAGAAATATGTCTCATTTTATTTCTGTAAAGAGTATTTTGTACTTGTGTTCATATAACTCATATGCAGGCTCCCAGATGTTTTACATATTCTTTAGTTATTTTGAATGAAATTTCTTTTTCCATTGCTTTGTGATGGATTTTGTTAGTATTATACAGAAAGGCTGAATATTTTTGTCGGTTTATTTTATATCCTTGCCTTTTGCTAAAGTTATTGTTTCAATTAATTTTTAATTGAACGGTATAGTTCTGTAAGTAAACCATCATGATCTGCATAAAGCAATAATTTCGTTTCTTCTTTGCCTATGTTTTTTCCCTCAATTTCTTTTTCTTGTCTTATTACTTTAGCTAGGTTTTCTGGAACTATATAAAACAATAATGGAAAAAATGAACATCAGGGCTATATCCTTGATCTTATTGGAGAAGTTCCTGGTATTTCTCCATTACTGATTATATTAGCTCTTTGTTTTAGATGGATACTACGTAGCATATTAAGGATAGGCCCATTTATTGCTATGTTTTTTAATGTTTTTACCAAATGGGTATTGCATTTTCTTAAGAAGTTTTCCTCGTATATTGATATAATCATGTGATTTTTGCTGTTTTTATTATGAACATGGTCCATTATGATTGTAATATTGAGCCAGCTCTGCATTCCTGATGTAAATCCATCCTAGTCATTGTGAATAATCCTTTTAATATGTTGTTCCTTTGCTAATATTTTATTCAGTATTTTAATATTGATATTCATCAAACATATTGGTCCATAGTTTTCTTTTCTTTTTAATCCACTCATTACAACCTACTCTTCAGAGTTGAAGTTTGCTGTTCTTGTGTCTGTTTCCCCCTTGACTCTGTCTTTGACTCTATATCTAAACCTCACTCTCTTCCCTTCTCCCCACCTACTTCACTGTTGAGCTTAGTGTCTTTCTACACCAAACTTGTGTGTGTGTGTGTGTGTGTGCGCGTGTGTGTGCACACATGCATGCTCATACTCCTCTTTATGGTTCAGATAAGAGTGGGGTTCATGAGGTGCCTGCTCTCTCTGTGCTGTTCTCCATGTTTGTATACTCCTTGTACGCCTCAATTCTGAGAAATAGTAAGTTGCGTCCCCTTCTTTCTCATTTCTTTCTTAGTGTATTCCTTTTCCCCTACCTTTTTTTCCCCCCTAAAACCATCAAAATAGAACAAAACCATTTCCAGGCCCTATGCTTGTCTTTCTTAATAGTGACAATAAGAATAAGAACAGCATTTATATGCTGCATTCAAGTTTATAAAACACTTCTACATATTCTCTCCCTTTTTTTTTTCTTTTTTGAGGCAGTCAGGGTTAAGTGACTTTCCCAGGGTCACACTGCTAGTAAGTGTCTGAGGCTGGATTTGAACTCAGCTCCTCCTGACCCTAGGGTCCGTGCTCTATCCGCTGTACCACCTAGCTGCCCTCGTGTTCTCTCACTTGATCCGTAAAACATCCCAGTGAGATAAGTGCTGTTATTACAGTTTTACATATGAAGAAACTGAGACTGAAACAAGTTAAGTGACTTGCCTAGGATTACACAGCTAATTAGCATCCCAGGCAAGATGTGAACTTCTTTTCTTGACTCCAAGTCCCATGTTTTATCCACTACTCTACCTTGTTGCCTATTAACTCCCCCTGTGATCCTTGAAGAGGGTGAGGTTCTTAAGGGATGCTTGTCTCTTCTCCCCCATTAGAGTGTAAGCAGTTCATCAACATTTAGTCCCTTCTCGTTGTTCAACTATGTTTACTTTTTTAGGTTTTTCTGGTCTCCAGAATTTACATTTCAACATTTCTGCTCAGCTCCAGTGTTTTCATTAGAAAAGTCTGAAAGTCTTAATCTATTCTATTTCCTTCTGTAGGATTATACTCAGGCCTGTGCTACATAGTATCCATCTAAAATAAAGAGCTAATATTATTAGTAATGGAGAAATACTAGGAACTTGTCCAGTAAGATCAAGGATAAAGCACTGATGTCCACTGTTTCCATTATTGTTTTATATAGTTCCAGAAAACCTAGCTAGAGTAAAGTTACTCTTGGTAGCAAGTCTTTGTTTTTTGCATTTTGGATCCCAAGAGTTTTTCTTCTGTATGGTAGTTTCATCATATTCCTGTGTGATCTTGACTGGTTTCTTGGTACTTGGGTTTTCTGACATCTCATAATAGTATTTCTTTGACTTAGAAGCTCTGGATTTTTACTGTGGCATTCCTGGATGTTTTCACTTTGGGATTTCTTCTTGAAGGAGACTGGTGGATTCTTTCTGTTTTATTTTTCAATTTTTTCACTTTGTTCTAATATTTCTTCTTGTCTCACAAAGTCATTTGTTTCAGTCGTGTCTGACTCTTTGTGATCCCTTCTGGCAAAGAAACTGGAGTGGTTTCCCATTTCCTTCTTTAGCTTCTTTTACAGATAAGGAAACTGAGGCAAATAGGAGTAAATTATTTGCCCAGAGTCACACAGCAAGGAAGTGTCTGAGGCCATATTTGAACTTGAGAAGATGAGTCTTCCTGACTCCAGGCCTGATATTCTCCATCCACAAGCCACCTCACTGCCCATCACTATTTTGTTTGCTCCATTGTATTTTGCAGAGAGTACTCTTACTTGGGCAAGGTTGTCTACCTTTAGTTCTAAGCTATTTATTCTCCTTCTAATTTTTCTTTTCTTTTATTCTTTTTTCCTTGCATCCTTTCTTCTAGGTACTCTTGTAATCTTTGTGGCCAAGCCGTTTTTTTCTCAGAGGCTATGCTTGTGATTGTTCTGGAGTTATTCTCTTCTGAGTTTACCTCTTGGGTGTCTCCTCCCCCAGAATATTTCTTCATTGTGTTGGGAGTTTTCTCCTATTTACTTACGTCTCTAACCTCTCGGTTCCTGGCTTGAAACTTTAGGCCGGGCCTATACTCAAGCCCTTTTAGATCCTGTCTCTAATGTCCAGTGTTCCTCCTTCTGACTTTCACTTCCCCTGGCATGTCTGGGATCAGAGCCCTGACAGGCTTCAGACTCCCTTTAGAGTGTCTCTAGTCAGGACTATGGGCTTTTGGTCTCTTAGGGAATTCTTGTTTGAAGTGCTGTGGACTTCCAGTCCTCCAGAGCATTCCCAGGCACAGTGCTGCAGGCTTCAGGGCCTCTTAAAACGTCCTCTGTTGGAACAAATGCAGGTTTTGGCCTGTTTACCTGAGTTCACATTGGCTTCCCTGTTGGGACCCCTCAATTAGCATTTATAGGCTTTTGGGTGTCTTTGTGTAGTGCTGGGCTCCTATCACCTTTTATGTTGTCATCGTAACTGGAAGTCCCTCTGCTAATTATCTCAAGATTTCCTCAAAGTCACTCAGCTTATTTTCTGCCAGGGGAGGAATCCAAAGGAGTCCAGGAGTAGATCAACAGCAGTGAGGTTAGAGAAGGTTGGATAAACCAGAAATTCCAAGACTGTTAGCTCAACAGGGGCAGAGTACAGTTCAGAAAATATGAATTTTTCTGAAAGCCAATATGTAGTAAAAACACTGGAATGGATGCCCAGATGGTGTCTGACTTGTTCTCCCCTGCACTAAAGTTGATCCTATTTCTTGTGTATCTGAAAGATTGATGTCTACACTGGTATAGGCATTTGGGCCTGGTTTAATCCTGGATACATACTGGTTTTTCCACAATATGGCTGAACCTCTGTTACAGTCATTGAAATCACATGAATTCTAGTAGTCTTCTGAACTGGAGAACAGAACAGCTACCCTAGTCCAGACTGATAACCTTGGTCTTTTTCTGAGGCTTAGGGGTGGCAGGGGAGAAGAATATTGTTGACCTGTGTAATTTTATTTCATTGTGGCACTATCACAAAGTCTCCTTTCATTTGGAAGAAAGTGATGAAAAGTAATGAAGAAAAGGATCCTAAAAAGTGTCTCTGTAACTACTGTGGCCAAAGTATGCCTGGGCCCTTAACTTTATGTTCTTCTGGGGTTTGGGGAGTTTTAATTGATGTTTAGCAAAATCAGCATCCTTATAGACACTAATTGTGTTTGCATCCTTGTAAGGCTGAGCATTGGGTGAAATCTTATTTCCTTTTGAAGTGCTCAGGTTTGTAGATTTATTTTCTGATACATCTGGCATCAGTACTTGGCCAGGTGATCGTCTTTGCCGGCTATTAAATGCTTCCTATGTGCTTGGCTAATTACTGTTCTCATTGTGATTAAAGAATTAGGTGACTGGAATTAGCCCTTGCATGTGTATCGAAGAATAGTAGGTCCTAGTGGCATCCCAAAGCATTTAGTTATCATTTCCCCAGAATCTTAAGAATTGCCAACTCATTCTCAAGGAGTTGAGAGGCATTGATACAGTGAAGGAGTATTTGATAGCATGTTTTTTTTCCAGTGGATTTCCTGTAAGGATCAAAAAGAAAACCATCCAGTGCAGGTTGGCTACAGATGTTTGAGAAACAGCAAGTGCCATAAAATTATTAAAGCAATATAAGCTGCTTGTGCATATTATGGAGGCAAGGGAGGAAAAGATAGTGAAGGAAATCTGACACTTATTTCCAGGGAAAAAGGAGAGCAAATTCATCTCATCATTTTGGGAAGGTTCTGAGATTCTGGGACCACAGAAGGTTCTCCTCCTGCCCTCTTCCCCCCCCCCCAACTTTTAAGGATCTCATTTTTGGGAAGTGTGGTCTTGTCTGGGCTAGGAAAGAAATGTGTGATCTTTGAAGGTCATTGGAAATGCAAAACTGGTACCTGCTCTCTGTGGCAAGATAATTAGTAAAGTTTGAGGCCAGACCGTTAGCATCTCTCTGCAGTTGTGACATCTCTCTGGTAGAGATCAGTGCTTTTCTGGTCACTTGCTTGGAGGCAGTAGAGACCCTCTCCAAAGGAAAATGGTACCTGATCTGGAACATTGTCACACATCACTTATAGAACTCTGAGCCTAGGTTTTTAGCCTCCAAGATTAATCGTTAGGCTTTACTTTCCAGAAACAAAGGGTCTCGGCCTAATGGAAAGAGCCTGGATTAAAGCATCAGGAGACTAAAAGTTTTAGAGCTGGAATCTTAAAGCTGCTGTAGTCGAACCCCTTCATTTTACATGGCAAATCAAGAAACAGAGTTAGGTCTAGAATCTGGTAATTTTGTTTGCAGATTCAGAGCTAGATGCCATGCTATCTATCTCTTGACACTAGTTGTAGATCTTTCATTAACCTGTTGTATATGACCTTAGGCAGAGTACTTAACTTTTCAAATAAAATAGTTGATATGAAAGCACTTTGACGGATTTGAAATGCTATACAAATATAAAGTATTAATTGTTATTGCAAGGGAGTGATTGCCCTGTTTGGTCTGCTCAGAGTTGTGGCTTCTTCTTATTTTAAGATTAATATTTCAAGCCTCTAATGTACTCAGTTAAATCCAACAAATATCTACTATGTGTTTACCATGTGCCAGGCACTACTCTAGATACTGTTCCTTAACTTTATGAAATTTCACCTGGTTTCATCCAAACTATACTGTCCTCAAAAATTTTTATTTAAAAAAAAGGGGGGGGGAAGGCTTTATTAGGTGATGGATGGATAGAATCTCTGTCCTTGGACCCTAAACAAAAATGGCAATTTTTAGACACACTGAGATATTCTTGTGACTGGGCAGCAGGAAATTTAGGGGTAAATAGAATTGTAGTCAGGTAGCATGGGAAAGGGAAGTTCCTGAAGCACTTAATACTGGCTTTATCAACCCCAAACATGGTTTCTCTAGCCTGAACAATTATGTTAGACCACATAACTTAAAGAACTCTGGGAACTGGAGTATATATTGGAAACTGTATATGTATGCCATTTCAGGCTACAGTGTATATAGGCTGAGAGTGACTTTGTAACTACGGTGAAAGGCTCAAAAGCAAACTAGCTTGAAATACGAGCTAAAGCAGTGCTTTTAGATGAGCCGTAGCACTAGGTTTTCAGGATCCTGTCCCTCCTGGTTCTCTTCCTCCCTCTCTGACCACTCCTCAGTCTCCTTTGCTGGATTTTCATTCATACGGGTCACACCTGCTACATGAGTGTCCCCAGGGTTCTGTCCCAGGCCTCTTTTCTTCTCCCTTTATACTATATATATACATATATTTTTTTTTTTTGGTGATTTCATTAGCTCCCATGGATTCAGCTGTCATCTTTATGCAGATGATTCTCAGATCTATTTGTCTACCAATAATCTCTCTCCAATAAACCTCCAGACTTGCATCTCCATATTATTGGATATCTCAAACTGCATGTCTTATAGACATCTTAAACTCAGTATGTCCAAAACTGAGCTCATCTTTTCCCGTAAACCCTTTGGGACAGCTAGGTGGCACAGTAGATAAGAGTGTTGGGCCTCAAATCAGGAAAACTCATCTTCCTGGATTCAAGTCTGGCCTCAGATACTTCCTAGCTGTATGACCCTGGGCAAGTCATATAACACCATTTGCCTCAGTTTCCTCATCTGTAAAATGAGCTGGAGAAGGAAATGGCAAACCATTCCAGTATCTCTACCAAGAAAACCCCAAAAGGGATCACAGAGAGTCACTGAAATGACCGAACAACCACCACCACAACAAATCCTTTCTCTTCCTATGTTCCGTATTACTGTCAAGGGTACCACCATCCTTCCAGTGACCCAGGCTTGCAACCTAGGTATCATCTCCAACTCCTCATTCTCTCACCCCCTCTCATATCCAATCAGTGCTAAGTCCTGTTATTTCTACCTTGTTAACATCTCCATCCACCTTCTACTTAGCTGTCAAACTGAATTTTTTTTTTTGGTAGTTGTGTTTCAAGAACACTTTGTTGTTGGCACATAGTTGGGATGGACCATTGGATCAGGATAAGCACAGGTCAGGCAGGCAGGGAGGCCCAGCTTCTTCTAGTCATGTTTCAGGTTTAGCCTCTCAGAACAGGAACTTGCCTAGTTGCAGGTGGCACAGGATGGTCAAGTGGTCGCCCAGATGCTTCAGCAGCAGCATCTCCTCCCCCAGGTAGTGGCTGTCTGGGAAATCATAGAGATATGGGTCTCCTTGGCTAGAGCTAAGGGCATGCAGTTTCAGTAGTACCTGAACTAGCTTAGAGGCTGTGTCTTTTTCCAGGCTCAGGGCAGCCTCCAAGTTGCAGCTGTCCTCATCCTGGGCAGGTTTCTGCACAGCTTGGAGAAGGACATGGCCTCCATGCTGGTTCTGAAACCGTTGAAGGCTCTTGGCTATCTTCATGATTTTCCTTTGCCAGCCCACAGAAACAAATCTGACACTCTGGGCAAAGCAGCATCATCCTGCTTGAAATAAAAACTGAAGGACAGGCAAGTAGAGATTGGCTAGGTAGTTAACAAGTGACCTGGACCTCCCAGGAGAAGTTTTGTTGATTTGGGAGGTGGAGTTGTGACACAGGAGACAGGAGGCTGGCAGCAAAGAAAGTAACTGGTCTCAGAAGCAGGGGACCAGTGACAAAGAAGGAGGCAGCTGGTCCAAGGAGTTGGCAGGTTGTGGAAAAGTGAAGGTCAATAGTGAGGAGCCCTGGGGGAACCCTGGATCCGTTCTGACCAAACACTGTTGAAGCAAGAAACAGAGACTGGATGATATGATCTGCAAATTGATCTTTTTTTTTTTTTTTTTTTTTTGGCTAGGCAATGGGGTTAAGTGACTTGCCCAGGGTCACACAGCTAGTAAGTGTTATGTGTCTGAGGCTGGATTTGAACTCAGGTACTCTTGAATCCAGACCCAATGCTCTATCCACTGTGCCACCTAGCTGCTCCCAAATTGATTTTCTTAATGCACAGGTTTAACCATGTCACCTCCTTATTGCCTCCTGGATCAAGTATTAAATCCTCTTTTGGCTGGCTTTTAACTCTTCCATTACCTGGCTCTTTCTAAACTTTTTAGTCTTTTTACACTCTTCCATGTAATCTGGGATTCCATGACACTGGCCTCCTTGCTGTTCCTGGTGCAAGGCACTCTGTCTTTTGACTCAGTATTTTCATTGCCATCTGTTCTCATCCCTTAGCCCCCTGCCTTCCTTTGAGTCTCACCTAATGGCTTCTTTCTACAAGTCCTCCTTAATCTTAGTGCCTTTCCTCTGAGGTTATCTCTGATTTACTGTGTATATATACTGTTTGTACATAGCTGTTTATGTTTTCTCCCCCATTAAACAGAGCTCTTTGAGAGCAGGGATTATTTTTTGCCTTTGTATCCTGAGTGCTTAGAAAATAATAGGTGCTTATTAAATGCTTGTTGACTGACTTCTTATGTTGGAACCTTCTTCCCCCCCCCCCCAGTTTTTCAGCAGCTTTTGTGTGTTATCTTCTCCTATTAGAAATAAGCCTCTTAAGTGTAGGGATTGTTTTTCTTTCTGCTTGTATTAGTATTCCCAGGGTTTAGCACAGTGCCTTGAACATAGTAGGTGTTTAATAAATGCTTGTTGAATAGACTTAATTTGATCCTAAAATCTCAGTCCCTGATGAGGAAGTTGAAAGGACACCTAAGTCCAAGTGAGAAGAGTAGCCAGACTAGACCAAGAATACATTAAAGAAACCCATGCTGGAGCTGACTGTATCTTGAAAGCATTGAGAGATGGATCTGTAACAAATTTTTTTCCCATTTAAAACTTCTGAATTTAAAAAACATCAATTAAAATGAGCACTTCCATATAAACAATAGAACAAAGAGAGGGTTGTACATGAAATTGCTTTTCTTTTTAAGTATATAATAAATTCAACATGCTACTTTTCAAGCTGACCTGCTTGTGATTCCTTTAACCTTTTCTTCTGTGCATTTCAAAAACATGTTTTAATGGTCTTTTTTCTCCCCTCATTTCTTGAACAGCCCTCTCCTTTTCTCTCTCCTCCCTTTGAGAAAAAAGAAAAACAAGATCTTTGTAACAAATATGCATGTTTACATAATTGAGCAAAACATTCTCATATTGGGAATATCTAAAATGTTATATCTCATTGTGCAAATTGAATCTTTCACCTTCAGTTCCTCTGGAATTCCTCTGGAATTGTTATTTGGAGTTATGGCTTTTTTTTAAAAGAAATCTTGGTATTCCTTCAAGGAGGAGAAGATGCTAAAAGAATGGAAAAATTGGAGATCATAGCAGAAATCTAAAACTAAATCTAAAAAAGCCAATCTGGAGCAGATCAATAACTACTGGCCCATATGCCTAATTTTTCATATTTTACATAATCTTTATGAGAATAATCTACATAGATCTTAGAGGTACTCTTTTTTTTCTTTTCACATTAGTCATATTATAAGGAAGAATTAGAACCAAAAGGAGGAACCACAAGAAAGAGGAAACAGAACAAAACAGAAGAAAAAAAAAGAGCAAATAGTATGCTTCAATCTGCATTCAAACTCCATAGTTCTTTCTTTGGATGTGGATGGCATTTTCCATCATGAGACCTTTGGAGATGTCTTCGATCCTTGCGTTGCTGAGAAGGTCTAAGTCTGTCAAAGTTAGTCATCACACAATGTGGCTGTTACTGTGTACAGTGTTCTCCTGGTTCTTCTCACTTCACTCAGCATCAGTCCATACAAGTCTTTCCAGGTTTTTCTGAAGTCTGCTTGCGCATCATTTCTTATAGCACAATAGTATTCCATTACATTCATATATCACAACTAGTTCAGCCATTCCCCAATTGATGGGCATCCCCACAATTTCCAATTCTTTGCCACCACAGAAAGAGCTGCTCTAAATATTTTTGTACATATGGGTCCTTTTCCCATTTTTATGATCTCTTTGGGATGCAGACCTAGAAGTGCTATTGCTGGGTCAAAGGGTATGCACAGTTTTATAGCAATGCATTAGTGTTCCAATTTTCCCACATCTTCTCCAGCATTTATCATTTTCCTGTTTTGACATGTTAGCCAATTTGATAGGTGTGATGTGGTACCTCAGAGATATTGATTTGCATTTCTCAGAGGTATTCTTCATGAAAATGTTGAAAAATATTAATGTTATACTCAGCTATTTAGACACAAGTGTGTCAGAAACATTTTTTAAATTTAATATCCTAAATCTGAGCATTTCTAGCTAAAAGAGAGAAATGTTGAGACTGATATAGTCCCCCCATGCCCTCTGACACCTCTGTACCACAAGACAATTTGAGAAAACATAGAAATCTTTTTTTTTAAACTATTTTTTTGTTTGTTTTGTGAGGCAATTGGGGTTAAGTGACTTGTCCAAGGTCACACAGCTAGTAAGTGTCAAATATCTGGTCTGAGACCAGATTTGAACTCAGATCCTCCTGACTCCAGGACCAGTGCTCTATCCACTGCACCACCTAGGTGCCCCGAAACATAGAAATCTTGAACAGTATGTTAAAATACAGTTTTGTGTTAACACTGTACTCTATCTAATGGACTAGAATGTTAGATGTTTAATCTCATCAAAACCATGCATTTCTTTCTTTGACCTTTCTTCTCAAGGGTTCTAAGGGACCTTCTCCCCACAATAATTATCCTAATCTCTTCAGAATGGGGAAAAAAAAATACTGTCCTTATTTGGGTTGTAACTCTGATTCCTGTAGTGTAGAGGTGTCGTAACACACTACCTAGTTTGGCCTGAATCCAGTTAAAATGTAATTGGGAAATATTTAACAAAATAAATATATGATAGAACATAGTATTAATATATGATTTTCTAAGTCAATATGTGGTCCATCAGGGATCCTTAATGTATGGTCCTGTTCTTATTTGAGTATGGCATCACTGCTTTAGGGGTTAAGAAAGGCTGTGATTTGGAGGTGTTTCTTGTCCTGAGTTTGGTTACCACACTTTAATCCATTTTTTCTGGCTCTAGCTCTTTTGTCGTTGACCTTTTACACTTTCCTAAGAGAATTAGTTTGAGTCTAAGAGAAGAGGAAAAGGTCTGGAAAAGATACTAGAGTATAGAAATAATTGCTTCTTAATATTTTCAACTGTGGTTTTTAATATGCTTCCACAAAGTGCTAAAAATGAAATAGGCAGGTTTTTAAACAAAAATATCTTATTTTTATTCATATACATATTTGTACATGATATTCATTTGTCAATGTATCCCTGATTTCTCCTCTCCCCTTATAACAAAAATCCAAAAAGACAGAGAAAAAACATTTCAGGAAAACTAAGCAACACATCAACTATGTCTCTGACACTATGTACAATGTTGTATGTCCATAGTCTTGCACCTTGCAATAAAGGGAGGGAATTTCAATTTCTCAGCATTCATGGTCATAATTATGTAGCTTTCAGTATTATTTGTCATGTGGTTCTTTCCATTTACATTATTGTAGTCATGGATATTGGGCAGCTAGGTGATGTAGTGGATAGAGCACCAGGCCTGGAGTCAGGAAGACTCGTCTTTCTGAGTTCTATTCTGGCCTCAGACACTTACTAGCCTTGTGATTCTGGAGAAGTCACTTAATAATGTTTGCCTCAGTTTCCTCATCTGTAAATTGATCTGGAGAAAGAAATGGCAAACCGCTCCAGGATCCTTGCCAAGAAAATCTCAAATGGGATCATAAAGAGTCGGACGTGACTGAAACAAGTAAACAGCAATAAGTCACGTATGTTGTTTCCATCGGCTTGTTTTACACTCTGTAGCAGTTCATACAAGTCTTTCTATATTTCTCCAAGTTCTTTGTATTATTTCTTATAGTGCAGTAATATTTTGTTGCATTCATACACCCTGATTCATTTAGCCATTCTCTGTTTCCAGTTTTTTGCTTCTTTAACAAATATTGCTGTGAATAATTTGGTGTTCTTAGGACTTTTTTTTTTCTTCTTCTGTATATAGTCTTTGAGTTATATGCCTTAGTTATATGGGCTCTCTGGATCTATGGACATTTTATTCACTTTCTTAGCGTCATTACAAATTGCTCTCCAGAACAGATGGACTGTTTCACAGCTCTACCAACAGTGTATTAATGTACTTACCTATCTTTTTGCAGCTGTCCCAATAATGACTTGTTTTAAAAACAAATTTTTATTGATATTTTCTGTTTGTTACATCACCATAGTTATCCCAAGTATCCCTTCTGCTCCCAGAGGGCCATCCCATATGACAGATAGTATTTTTTAGAGAGGAAAAAATATCAGTACACTTATTGATATGTTGCAGAAATCCAAAAACATATGCAGTGTTTAATACTTATAAATCTGCCACATTCACAAAGCAATAGGTTGGGGATTTCCTGTCATATTTCTTTATTTGAGTCCTGCTTGGTCTTTATAATTTTTATACATTTACTTTTGTTTCTTTTGGTGTATAATTCTTTCCTTTTACATTATTGTCATACTCTGTATATTGTTTTCTTGGCTCTGCTTACTTCACTCTGTATCAATTCATATAAATCTTTCCATGTTTCTCTGTATTCATCATTTCTTATAGTAACACAATTATTCCATTATTTTCATGTACCACAGTTTGTTAGCCGTTTCCCAGTTGATGGGCATCTGCTTTGTTTCCTGTTCTTAACTCTCACAAAAAGTGCTGCTTTAAGTATTTTAAAGTATATAGGGACTTTTTTTTTTTTAGGTGAGGCAGTTGGGGTTAAGTGACTTGCCTAGTGTCAGCTAGTGTCAAGTGTCTGAGGCTGGATTTGAACTCAGGTCCTCCCAACTCCAGGGTCGGTGCTCTATCCACTGCTCCACCTAGCTGTCCCAGGACTTTCTCTTTATCATGCCCATTCAGTGACAGTGAATGCTGCTGAAACTCGAAATGGGGTAGTGAATGGAAAAAGTTTAAGAAGCCCTGGATTAGAGAATGTTTGAGGAAACCGTGACATATCCATGTAATGGAGTGCTGTTTGTATAGTAAGAAATGAGAAATTTGAGGAATTCGGAGAAGCATGGGTAGATTTGCGTGACTGATACTGAGTGAAATAAGCAAAACCAGAAGAATGATATATGTGATCACAACAGTGCAGATGAAGAGCTCACCAAAAGGTAGCCATATGCTTAAAATGAAAAGCCAGTAACTGCCCCAGTGAAGTGATGAAGAAGCGTGGCTCCCTCCTCTTAATAGAGAAGCAGGGACTGCGCAGGCAGAATAGTGCACATGTCATCAGCTGTGCTCGCTGCTGTGATTTGTTTTTTTCAATTGTCAGTATTAGGGAGGGTTCAGTTTTTCTGTGCTGGGATAAATGGGGCCTGTATCCAGAAGTGACAGGTATAAAATCAAAAGGCATAAATAAAACTTATTTTTAAAAAACAAGTGAAGGGAGTAGGCAAGAGACTTAACAGGAAACAAAAAAGACTAGGATTTCTGAAATGAAGTCCAGAGAGAGGAGTATGCAGTTATTGGGAAGGTTTTAAGGAATTGATCCTGGCAGTAGCATTTTAGAATAGCTAGGCCTTGTCACTAGGTTGGCAGTGGGATGATAAATTTTTTCAGCCATAGCATCTCCCAAAGGCCATCTAGTAAGGCATAGAGGAGTTACTCTCTGTGTTTTTGGAGAAGGAGCTCATATGGATAAAATCACAGATCATTAATGTATTAAATGAATGAAAAATTGAATAAATGAATGAAAAGAAGGAATCAAAGGTGACTAAATGTTCAATCACCTCTTGCCAATGACCAAACACTTTAATAATGCAACACCAGAGCCAGTGTATCCTCCAAGTGGTCTTTCTTCTTGTTAGGGTCCCCTATGTAGGACTACTACAACTCCTTGGGGAAAGAGAGAACACTGGCTGGCCAGTGGGGCAATGTAAGGTTCACAGGGAATGGCCAAGTAAACTGGTATATAAATGTGGTGGAAAATTACTACATGGGGAACAACAAATAGGAAGAATTCTGAGATATGTGGGAAAACTTTTAATGAGATGACATGGAATCTCAAGGCTAGAGCCTAAAGAACAATATACTCTGTTACTACAGAAGTGTAAGTAAAGTCAACACTAAGAGGCAACAATAGGTAACATCAGTACCATTCTTTCAGATTTAAAGCACACGACCTTCCTTTTTCTTAACAATTAATAAACTACAAAATTGGAAAATGATATAATTTTTACTATCTACACTATCATATTAGGCAATTTTACTTAATTGTTTTTGGGTAACTAGGGGTATTGTTTGAGTGTTCTTTGGGTAGTATCTATTGTATTAAAACAGAATGGATCAATACTTTTTTTTGGTAAATAGTATTTTATTTTTTTCCAATTACATGTAAAGATAGTTTTCAACATTCTTTTTTATAAGATTTTGAGTTGCACATTTTTCTCCTTCTCTCCCTCCCCTTCTTCCCGAAGATGGCAAGCAATCTGATATAGGTTATACATGTGCGATCATGTTAAACCTGTTTCCATGGATCAATATGTTTTAGAAAGAGAAAATCTAAGGTTCTTGCCACAAAGACTTTAAGAGTTTAGTTCTCCTCAGATGATTTGTTTCCATTGTGAGTAACTAGGAGCGTGCCTTGGTCTGGTTAACCACCAGTCTGAGGCATCACTGGGTTGGGAAACCAGCAAGCAGAACATGGTCCTGCAGTGGCTGGTCTGCTGAGCCTTGTGAGTTTGGAAGAACTAACCAACTTTTTCCATAACTGAGATTATTGGTTGTTGACAGGCCCAAGCAGGGCTGATACTGCTGGCTGTTCTGGAAGAGATTGTTGGGGAAAATCGGGATCCCATGCAGATGATAAGTCAGGGTTTAGGCATCACTCATCTGAGGTTGGACTTAATGAAAAAGTAGCTGAAAGCACTTTGTGAGCATCAAGTGCTACAAGAATCTAAAGTAATTCTGTCTTGTTTTCGCTTCTATTTTATATTTACTTTGTGTCTCCCCTAAACTTGTAGCACTGGCCAGCGCCATTTCCCCATGTGGTGTTCCTTTGCATTGTCTAGAAGTAGCAATTGGTTTGTTCTTGTCCCCTTTACTCTTCCTGCTTAGAATTCCTGAGAGGGGCAGAGGAAGCTCAACTCTCCCTCAAGAGCAGAGTGTGATATAGCAATGAGCTGAACCATATTGCTTTGCTCCTCGCTTACCGTAGAGAAATCACAGACCTGTTGAATGTTAGGGCTGAGAGAGCATTGGTAAAACAAGGAGGCAAGAATAAAGATTCTAAAGCTCAGAGTGGTTATCATTTGCCTACAGTCCTAACAAAAACCCAGTTTTCTGGGAAAGTCTTTGGCTTTCTGGGCAAGTATTTTTTCATATAGAAGGCATCTCTTTTCCCTTGTCTTTTTCAGATTCTATTGGAAGATCCTGATAATGGAGCAGTCACCCAAATGGATCCATTTTTTTTTCTCCCAGATTTCTTGGTGACTTGTGCAGTAACTGCTCAACAAGATAAATATTTGGGTCACAAATCCAATATGACCACATTGATATGGGCTTTGATCCCACTGGAAGTGACTGTTGATTAACATTTAGGACCCAGATACCGAGGTTTCACTCTGGAAAGCCATGATCCAGGATTGTGTTGATTAACTATCAGTGTTCCAGTCAAGGAGTCATCCATTTTTTCAAATAACTTTGATCAGAGAATGCCTTGAGTATTTTCCTATAAGCTTGGAAGTCTTGCTGACAGAGAAACTCTTCCTTCCATGAAGGGGCCCCAGTGTGGCTACTTCCTTAGGTCTTGTGAATGTGTTGGGCATACAGAAGAGTTGTGTGCCCATAGTGGCAGCTTGAGATAGCCACAAAGAGTGTCCTGAGTGTAAACCCTTTTGGAAATTGCTGCCTGCTACTTCTTCACTTTCTAAAGTCTTTTGGTCTGGGGAAAGCTGGCTGATGAGACTCACAGTGCCCTGCTTCCATCCTCCCTACAGTAAGCCAGGGGCTGGATCTACCTCTGGCCAAGTGTCATTAGCTGTTCCTGCTATTTCCTTTCTGCCACAGGATATAGTTCTCCCAAAGGCTTTTAGTAATTGACTCAGTCTCATTCCAGGACTGTCTGTCTCAGATTCTCTTCTCTAAACTCAAACTCCAGAGGTGGGGGTTGGGTAGTAAGGGGAAAGGCAGAAAAAGCAGCTTTGGTGTGCTTTGTCGTCATAGTTGACCACAGAGTCGGACTGCCTGGAGATCACCCAGTCAATAAGCTCAGTCCTCCCAACACTCCCACTGTCGGCAGTTACTGCCTATAGGCTGGAGAAAAATGTGGGTGTTTTAGGGGGGAAACATGCCTTTTATGTTTGGACATAAAATTTTGGCTCTTTACCTTTGATCAAACTTCTTTATCACACAGAATTGCGTCTTATTTTGGAGTTAGGAGGAGCTAAGCTGAAACAACAAGATAAACAAACAGTGAAGGCAGTAGTGTGGGCTATGAGCCCTCTGGGAGGGCTGGGTGGAGGAGGACTCCCGCCCAGCATACAAGCCAGCTGGCTTGTGTTAAAGTCACTGGCTGAAAATAACCCTCATTGTCTGGGAGCTGCTACTGCATCAGGACTGGCTGTGGCCTCAGAGGGGAAGCAGGGCAACATGAATTGAGCATCCTGCCATCTCTAGGGTTGGTTCAGGGAGGGACTTAACTCATTGAGAACAATGGCCAAATGGGCCCGGCCTTACTATAAGTAGAGACATATTAAGGGTATTTGAGACTCTCCCACCTCTTCCATTGGAGTCTGGGAGTGGGCTCTGGTGTCTGGAATTACCCATTTGGTGGCACCAGCCAGCCACTGACCTGGGCTATAGGGTTTGCCTGGTTCTGCTAAGGACATGGCCAGTTCTGATGGTCACAGAAGATATAGTTGATTTATATTGTAGTGGCATTTTGCCAATGACTCAGTAGCATTAAGAAAAACATATGGTACTTAGAACAATGTCCTTCCTGTTTCATCTCCTGGGGAGTTCTAGGCTTAGTTCCCTTGGATGGAAAGCTGAACCAGGCTGCAGGGGAACTTTCCTTTAGGGGGACTACAGCAGTACTGGTGGGAAATTTCAGAGACAGGAATATTTGGAGGAGTGGAGAAGGAGCTAAAGAAGTGGTTACCTACAGCAAAACAGCATTTTATATTCAGGCCTTTATCTTAAGATTGGTCTCAAGGTGCTGGACTTGAGGTCAGAGCACCTGGATTTGAATCCTGGCTTTGCCACTTATGTAACTTTGGTAAATCAGTTCCCTTCTTTGGGCCTTAGTACTTTCATCTCTGAAATAAAGAGGTTGGATTAGATGACTTCTGCTAAATGTATGATTTGCTCAAAATAAGCCCACTTCCTGGGCCTTTCTCAAAGCCTCCCAAACCGCCTCACTGGGAAAGTTTTTGAACATTTTCTTCCTTTCCTTTTAAGATTTGCCGCTTTTGCCTCCATTCCTGGGATTACCATGATTGGTGTAAACCTAAACCAGAAGCCCTTTAAAAAAATAAATTCTTGTTTCTATTATCTGTTTGGATTTTTCGTGTCCCAGCTCAGGGAAGTAGATAAAGTCAAAGCAGAGACTAAATCCTTGGAGAAACCTCAACCCTTCTATTTTGTGATGGAGCAGCAATGAGGAACATAAGGCTAAGATCTTCTGACCACAGATCATAAGATCACATAGATTTAGAGTTTAGGGGGGAGCTTTAGAGGTTGTTAGGCTAAACTCCCCATTTTACAGATGAGAGGTGAAGTGTCCGGTCCAAAGTCACACGGATAGAAAAGGAGCAGAGTTGGGATCTGAACTGGGGACCTCTGATTTTAAAATGGTACAAAGCTAGGGATTCAAACCCAGAATCTCTCACTCAAAACCCCATGTTCTTAAGAGGTTTGGCCTTAGATTAGGCTAATACCTGCTCTGCGCTGATCTGTGACTAAGGTGGAATATCAATTTTAGACTTTTATCCAGAGCATCGGCACCATTTCTGCTTCTTCCTTATTATAGACTGCATATGTGTGTAAGTAGCATTAGGGACTTTCTCCCCCCCAATTTTCTTATCCGTTCTGTTTCCAATTTGATTTTCTTTCCCTTCCTACCCATTTTTCTGTTCTGACCGTTTTGACTATTGCCTTTCTCCCTCACTTCCTTACTAGAGTTTCCATCTTCAAGATTGTGGCACTCAGTTTTACTAAATGTTTTGATCAAATCCTAGGGAGACGATAAGCAAACAATTGGTGTGGATATCTCTGCAGGGCTTAATATTAATAATAATAGCGATAATAATAACTAGCATTAATATAGTGCTTTAAGGTCGCCAAAGTGCTTTGTAGACGTTATCTCATTTGATCTTTACAACAGCCCTGGGAGAAAGGTGCTTCTACTACCCCCATTTTACAGGTGATGAAACTGAGGCAGACAGAAGTTAAGTGACTTGCCCAGGGTCACACCCAACACAGGTGACTGGCAGAACATCTTTTTTCTTTCTTTTCTTTCTTTCTTTCTTTTTTTTGGGGGGGGGGCTAGGCAATGGGGTTAAGTGACTTGCCCAGTATCACACGACTAGTGTCAAGTTTTCTGAAGCTGGATTTGAACTCAGCTCCTCCTTACTCCACGGCCTGTACTCTATCCACTGCACCACCTAGCTGCCCCTAGGCAGACTAATTGACCAAAGATTGAGACATGACTAATTTAGAGGTTGTCTCCTTAGAGGCTTAGTACTGCTGATTTCCTTAAGTAGGTGCTCCATTCAGTGACTCAGTTCTTGCAAGATTAAGAGCACCACCTCACATTTATTTAGTGCTTTATGGTTTATGAAGTGCTTTACTACACTAACAGTCCTGTGAGACTGGTGTGGTATAAGTATATTATCTCCATTTAACAGATGAGGAAATTGAGGCTCAAAGTTTGTAACTCCCTAGAAATCACAAAGAGTTAGAATTTCCACTCAAATCTTGTGACCTCAAATGCGGTGTCCTTTTTGTCACCCCTTGTGGGGTGGGAATGTGTATGTGGGGTTTCTAATTGCTTCCTTCCCTATTACATTTCAGCACTGAAGACACAAAATATAGGGCAGGTGTCTGCTTCCAGACTTTTCAAAGTGAAAATCCTTTAGTTTGGCAAGAACCCAGAGGAAAGACTGAGAACAGGACAGCTTGTGGCCTTGGCTGACTCGCACTCCTGGCACCCATCACACATTTCCCCCATTCTGTGTTCCCTTAATTCCTGAGGAACCAAAACTTGATGGGATCCCATGCTTCATTTCTTCCATACACTTAGACTCAGGGCTTCCATAGTGACTGGCTTTGCTACATGAATAAAACCCAGTTGGGACAGAACACACGTTCTCACCTTCTCACCTGAGTTGTAAAGTGGCCTGATGCTCAAAAAGGTATAAAGTGACCCAGCTGGTGTCACAGTGGCCAGAGAGAAGACATCTTCCTAGTATAGCCAGGAAGTGATGACCACCACAAGGGTGCAGATGTACTCCTCCCCCTCTTACCAACCCCTTGAAGTCAGTGGAAACCTATTTTCATAGCTTAGCTTTACGGGTAATAGCCAGATGGCTATGATATATACTCAAGATATGTTCACGGGTTAGTTGGAAGAGCATTAGATCGAGAGTCAGGAAACATGGGGCCTAGTCTCAGCTCTGCTACTGATGAGCTGTGTGCAGATTATGTTTGTTATGCAGCATACTTTTATTGCTGTGTTAAACTCATTGCTTCCTATGCTAATATACAATATTATGCATGTATTATTGCTCTGGTGCATGTTGTATGTTTTTATATGTAAGATATATATATGTGTGTGTGTGTATGTATGTGTATATATGTGTGTGTGTATATATATATGTGTATATATATGTGTATGTGTGTGTATATATATATATATATGTATATATATATGTATATACACATAGGCAGCTAGGTGGCACAAAGAGTCATGAAGACTCATCTTCCTGAGTTCAAATCTAGCCTCAGATTAGCTGTGTGACTCTGGGCAAGTCATTTAATCCTATTTGCCTCAGTTTCCTCATCTATAAAATAAGCTGGAAAGGGGAATGACAAACCACTCCAGTATCTTTACCAAGAAAACCCCAAATGGGGTCATGAAGTGTCAGACATGACTGAAAAATGACTGAACAACAACACCAACAACATACATATATATGTATGTGTGTATGTATTTATATACACATGTACTTGGTCAAAAATACAACTTTTATATCATATTTTGTACTGTGTTGAGATTTGTATCTCTAGTTTAATGTCATGTTATAGGTGCCATGTCATTTGTATATATGATATAAATATATATATGTATTATATGTGTGTGTGTATAGTAGTCATCTGTTTATCAGTATTATTTGCATGCAGTTCCAGTATGTGCCATATATTAGGTATCTGGGTATAAATGGCTGGTGGCTGCATCATCTCTGTTGGGGATTGTTCCTTCTGCCAGCTTTAGGCAGTGGCTATCTTTGGTCTAGTCTTCTGGGGTGTAGTGGACAGCTTCTCTATGATAAGGGTGGGCTGAAAGATGTTTAGTCATAGCCATTACACCCAGCTAACAAAATCTAAGCAGAATGCCCTTCAGCTAAGGTTGCCTTTTCTTTTTTACCCTTTCTCTTTCTTTGTCTGAGTTAGACATTGTTAAGATATTCTCTGGTTTAGCATGCAAATGAATTTGAACCAGGGCAAAAGATAAACTAAGAAGTAATGCTAAAAACAATTCTAAGCTAGGCTTGTTATTTACTGACAGCAGTACCCCCCCCATCCCTCTACCCATCCTTCTCAAGTGTCCCAGTTAATACTGCCTCTGCATGCCTCCAGGCATAATTGTTCACAATATATTGTACTTGGTCCCTATGTTTCCATGGAACTTCTCTAATTATAGTGCTAACATTCCCTCCCTTTGGTTTAAGAATATTCTTCTTCCAGAGTGACACACCCCACCTCACCACTAAGATGTGGGCAATATAATTTCCTGAAGCTGAGAATTCAGCTTGCTCTTTTCCAGGGTTGTCGACATCTCATACTCAACACGTCCAAAATCAGAATTCATTATCTTTCCCCCAAACATTTCCCTCCCCCAAATTTCCCTATTACTGCAAGGGAACCACCATTTTCCTAGCCAGTTGTCCATCGTTGCAACCTCAGTGTCATCCTTGACTCCTCGTTCTGACTCATCCCACAATTTTAGTCTTTTGCTAAGTCTTGTCATTTCCAATTTCATAACATCTCTCACATATTCCCTTCTCTCTGCTCATAGCAGCCACCACCCTAGTTTAAGTCCTTATCACCTCCTTTCTGCACTATTGTAGTAGCCTTCTGGTTGGTCTCCCCACCTCAAATCTCCCCACTGCTGTCCATCCTCCACTCAGTTGCCAAAGTGATTTTCCTGAAGCTCAGGTCTGACCATGTCACTCCACAACTCACCCCTCTCTTCTGCCCTGATTCAGTAAACTCCAGCAGCTCCTTATTACCCTTCAGGATAAAATAGAAAATGCTCTGTTTAACCTTTAAAGCCTTTCATAAGCTGTTCTCTTCCTATCTTTCCAGACTTCTTATACTTTATTCCTTACAAACACATGTGTGTGTACGTGTACACGTGTGTGCACATGCAGACACACACACACACACACACACACGACACAGCCAGTGTCTTTTCACTGGTTGTTCCTTCTGCATGGAATGTTCTCCCTCTTTACCTCTGCCTTGTGGTTTCTCTGACTTCCTTCACTATTCAGTTTATGTTCTGCCTTCTACAGAAGCTTTCCCAGCCTTCCCTACTGCTTGTGTATTACCCCTGAGATTACCTTCTATCTACTCTTTCTGTGTCTTGTGTGGACCTAGTTGCTTACATGTTGCTTCCCCCATTAGAATGTGAGGTTCTTGAAGTTAGGGACCAGGTTTTTCTTTTCTTTACATCTCCACGCTCTTAGTACAATGCCTTCCATATATTAAGTACTTAACAAATACTAGATTGACTGATCATGCTTCACTCCCTCCTCTCCAGCTCTTACTCTTCCCTTCTCAGGTTGCTCTAGGTGTAGAGCAATGAACCATTAGCAAATCAACTCTGCCATTTTTCCTGGATAAGGTGAGTCATTCTGTTCCCTAACTGTGGCCCCAGTCATCATCCCTGTACTTTCCTGATCAAAATGCCCCCCCCCCACTGGTATTTCCTTATGTGTTGTGTCTCCCGTTAGAACATAAGCTCCTTGAAGGCAGATACTATCTTTATTTTTGTATTTGAATACTTAGCACTTTACTAAAATAAATAAGATACAATAAAAATAAGTAAATTCAATAAAATAGTTTTATTTTACTCATTCTGCCCATCTAACCCCCATTCCAGACTTTATTATGCTTTACTGTCAGCTGCTCCCTTCTATTGCTTTAGTAATGTATTTAGGAGAGGAAAAACCTCATCTTTCTCCATCTGGGTTTTTTCAGTTCTAGAATTCTATGACTCTGGGATCATGCGGAAGCCTGGGTCAAAACTTCACTGTTTTTAGTGTTGATTTGTTTGTTTCTATTGGCATCAAATCAGTTGCTACCTATATTGGAATGGAAACTTAATTCTTGAAGGACTCTGCTTTAATTTTTGGATTTCATATGATGAGGTCCCATATTCAGGCTTCTTTCTCTATCCCATCTATTCTGTTATCCAACCATATCTTTCTATCATTAGTCCTTAATTTGAAAAGTTGTTAGTTTGTAGGTAGTTGCCCATTCTATTTCCATTTTCCAGCTACTCCCCAGTTTCACTCAGTTGGAAATTTTATTTAACTGTTTAGGCTCCATAAGTCATATAATAGGGAGAGAACTATTAACACCTTTCACTTAGCAAGGGCGGGGGAGAGGCAGAATGGTAAGAGGGAAAGATGTTATCTTCAAGATATAAAAATTTTTCCTTTTCCAAACTACAGCTGCTATATAGAACTATTAGTACAATATGTATTTCAGGTGTTGAAGAAAAAAATATTAATACTGTATTCAGTGTTATAGGTTCAATCTGCCAGAAAGTTTTACTAATTTAACATTATTCTAAATTGAAGCATCTCTAACTTAGAGAGCGAAAAGTCCAAACTGACATAGTCCCCTATGCTTTTGAACATCTTTCTATGACAAGGCAATTTGAAGTAACATTTATAGAAATGTTAAATAAAGAAAAGGTCATGGATAGGTTAAAATACAGCTTTGGGGGTTCCATTCAACTGCATCGAATAGAATGATAGTCACTTAATCTTCTCCTAAGAGTACTCAATTCTTTGCCAGATTACTGTTCTTAAGGATTGAAAGGGCTTCCTCTCTATGACCAATACCCTGTCCCCAGTGACTTCATGAGATAGAGAATGCAATGACCTTAATTAGACAAAAAGTACTTGTTTTACGTTTTATCACCTTTAATCCATTTTCCGGAGGCATTAGTTTTGTTTTCGATTTGACCTTTGGTTTTGACCTTCTATTCTTCTTTTTCCAAAAGGAAAAGTCTGGGAAAGGTTAAGCTGGAGAAAATTTTTTCTTAATATTATCCACTGAATTAAAAAGGCTCCAAAAATATGCTTCCACACAGGTATACTATGTGTTATAATAAAAGGATTTTATAAGTTGTTCTGGTACCCCAAATGTCACATATAATACTGTTCCTGTGTTTCTGAGTCCCAAACAGCTGACATACAGATAAACTTTTCAGTTCAGCAATTGTGAGTATGTTGTTGTGTGTGCATTTGAGTGCCTTCTATGTTCAAGGCCCTCTGCCAGGTACTATGAGTTATACAAAGATAAGTAGGTCTGCCTTGACGAGTTCACAAACTCTTGGATTATCAGGTATATACAGTAAATACAATATAAGATGTGTGATAAGTGCCATAAGAAATATAGGTGAAGTAGTACGAGAGCTTAGAGGAAGAGGTTAAATTTTGTTTGGAAGAAGGGCACATTCATGAAGGAGAAATCTTTTTTTTTTTTTTTTCTAAAAAAAAAAGTTTTAACTTGCACTCTGAGTCCATCACTTCTCTATGTGGAGGTAGAAGAATGTATTTTATCATGAGTTCTTTGGAACAGTAATTGGTCATTGTGTGCATCAGAATTCCCAAGTCTTTCAAAGTTGTTTGTCTTTACAATTTTGTCTTTGTTTACAAATTGTTCTGCTTCCTTTCACTTCACTCTGCATCATTTCATACAAGTCTTCCTAGGTTTCTTTGAAAATGTCCGCTTCATCATTTCTTTTTTTGAAATTTATTTTGGTTTATCAATAATCACTTCCATAAGCTTTTGAGTTTTAAGTTTTTCTCCCCCTCCCTCCCCGCCTCCCTCTCCAAGAGGTGTGTAATCTGATATAGGCTATACATATACATTCCTATTAAACATATTTTCACATTAGTCATGTTGTAGGGGAGAATTAGAACCAATAGAAGAACCACAAGAAAGAGAAAACAAAACAAAACAGAAGAAAAAAATAGCAAATATTATGCTTCAATCTGCATTCAAACTCCATAGTTCTTTCTTTGGATGTGGATAGCATTTTCCATCATGAGGCCTTTGGAGATATCTTAGATCCTTGTGTTGCTGAGAAGGGCTAAGTCTATCAATATTAGTCGTCACACAATGTGGCTGTTATTTTGTACACCTTTCTCCTAGTTCTGCTCACTTCACTCAGCATCAGTCTATACAAGTCTTTCTGAAGTCCGTCTGCTCATCATTTCTTATAGCACAACAGTATTCCATTACATTCATATACCACAACTTGTTCAGCCATTCCCCAATTGATGGGCATTCTCTCAATTTCCAATTCTTTGCCACCACAAAAAGAGCTGCTATAAATATTTTTGTACATGGGGATTCTTTTCCCATTTGTATGATCTCTTTGGGATACAGCCCTAGAAGTGGTATTGCTGGGTCAAAGGGTATGCACATTTTTATTGCCCTTTGAGCATAGTTCCAAATTTCTCAAAGAGAAATCATTTAAGATGAACCTTGAAGGATGGGTGGAAGGAAAAGCCTGATAAAGTTTTAGGGAGAAAGTATTAGGCTTGCTCGAGAACACTGCCTGACTGTCACATCAGGTGTTTGCAGGCATGTAGTGGGAGAGTAGTCTGATAAAATAGGTTGGAGGCATATTTTGAGAGGGCTTTGAGGCTGACTGGGAGAGACAGTGGGGAACTCTTGAAGATTTTTGAGTATGAGTGTGACATAATTGGAGCTTTAAGACTTTACAAAGGTTAATGCAGCAACGGGGTATAATTGATTAGATAGGCAAGAACTAATTTGTAAAATTGGGGACTCTCTGAATATAAATATATAGGGAAAATAAAGATATGGTCCCAAGGAAGTCAGTGACAAGGAAAAACACCAAAATGGACAAGAATATTGATAGCATCATTTGTGGTAACAGTGTATGTCCAACAATTAGGGAAAGACTGAACAAATCGTACTGTGTGGTTGTAATAGTCTGTAAGGAATAATGAGTATGAAGAATTCAGAGAAACATGGAAAGACTTGTAAGAAGTGAAGAGGATGAATAAAGGAGAACTAAAAGAACAATGACAACCATAACATAAAGACAACAAAATTTGGGTCAAATACAAGGGAATGTTGGTGCCAAATTAATAAAATTAGCACATGTGCTTTATGTTAACAATTAGTATGGGGTAGGGACTGAACTCATGATTTCATTGATACAGGAAACACCTACTTGAGGAAAATGGCAATTAGGAGTTTCTAGTTGACTGAAGGAGAACAGAACTGTTAGGGCACCTTAATGCATGTCTAGTGCCAAATGAGACTTCCAAGCAGAGGGGGTCTGATCTGGAGCAGAAATGACCCAAAGTGGAGTACAGACAATTAGCAAGGGAATGTAGGCAAAAGTGAAGTGGGGGACTGGAGTTACTTTTCCAATAGAGAAAGTTAGTTTACAGAAATCCTTAGACCTAGTATGATTTCTGGAAGCTCAGGGCATGGGCAGCCAGATCGTTTTACTCCACATGACTCTTTCCCCTTTTCTCCCCTAAAGCCTACCAAGAAGACCTAACAGGAAAAAGGGGAAAGTAGTAGAAAATAGACAGCAGTTCATCAGACCTTTCTAGCCTTTGAAGCTTAGATTATTTGGGCCTCTCTCTTTTGTTAGTGAAATGTCTTTGCAGATAGCATCGCATGGTAGAGAAGGCTGCCTTAGAGTCAGAAATCTCTTATCTGCTACATTCTGGATGTGTGACCTGGGACGTCCCTGACGCTCTCAGGCAACTTTCCAAGACTCAAGACTCCAAGACTTGGAGAAGAGCTGTCAGGCTGCATTGATAGAGGGGGTTTCCTCTCCATTAGTTCCCTGTACTAGTGAAAAATGACAGGTTCACGGACCTTCTTCTTCTGCTTGCCCCACTCCCATCCCCCAGAGTGCAGTGAGGCAAAGTCAAGGGACCCAGGAACACAAAACAGGTGGTGTGGTCTGTTTTCCATCCAGTTATTGTGCCTTAACAATCGCGGACTCATTTCTTTTTTTTTCAGAGCTCCATGAATCTGCCTCCAGACAAGGCCCGTCTCTTAAGACAGTATGACAATGAGAAGAAGTGGGACCTCATCTGTGATCAGGTACTGGGGTCAGCAAAAACAGGAAAGAGAGGAAAGGAGCATCACATGTGCCAGCCAGGCAGGTTTGCTGCTCCAGTCCCTTGAAGAATCCATTCCTGAAACATCAGACATTACTTGACCTAGCTTCTGGAGCATATCATTCATGTTCGAGTAGGACACTTAGGATAGGAGTCTAGCCAAGTGGCAAAATTGCTTTTCAGTTTCCACAGCGACTTCTGTTTTTCTTGATTTCTCCAGAAAAGCAGTGACCTAGGGGGCAATTTATTGGAGGCAAGGAATATAGTCAGGTCTAGACAGATTGAACTTTTTCAGCTAAAATAACACAACACTCAGGTTGGTAGCACAGGGAATTCCTAGGTCAGAGCCAACTCCTGAGTCTTTTCCAAGGTAGGGGAATAGGGTTTGACTCATAACTGACTCCTTGGAATTGACAGGATCTTCCAAATGGTATTTTATCCCTTACTCTGCCTTCAGGCAGTATTATCTATGACTTTTGCTAGGTCTAATTGTTAACCTCTCTGATATAGGGAATATTCTTTATGCCCTGTCAAGTCTCCTGCCTCTGTGTCTTAGCACCTTCCAGGTCCAGAAATTCTTTATGACAGGGTTAGCCCTGTGCTTTGGTTAAAAATCAATTTCTTCTGCTCTGAGGAAATATGGAGAAAACCTGGTCATGATTCCCTTCCTTACTGAATGGCTATTCCTCAGTGTTAATTATCTCCAGTTCAAATAAGCTCAGTTCTTTTACACATTTCTCATAGTTATAAGTCCTTTTTTTCTAATGCTAATTATCTTCATTGTTCTTTCCTAGTTCTTCACATTTCATAGTGAGGAGACCCAAATTTGTCCAAGATTGTTAAGGATTTGACTAGTACTGAATAGTGTGAGAATATGATTTTTGCAGTTGCCTTCTAGAAGGTGTTATTTCTCCTTAGTCATTTGGGATTTCTTTGACATGTATATGAGGAAGCACTGTGTTCTAAGCACAATACTCAGAATCGGGAGACTTGGGTCCAAATTCTGGCTCTCATTTTTACTACCTGTGGGTGACTTGGAACAAATGACTTTTTTTTTTCATTTTTTTTTATTAATTTATTTTGATTTAAGCATTTAAGTTTTAAATTTTTCTCCCCTCCCTTCCCACCTCCCTCCTCAAGACAGTGCACAATCTGATATAGGCTGTACATACACGTTCCTATTAAAAATATTTTCACATTAGTCATGTTGTAAGGAAGAATTAGAACCAATAGGAGGAACCACCAGAAGGAGGAAATTGGAACAAATGACTTATAAATGACTTCCAGAAAGGGGTAAGAATACTCCATAACCTACTGAACAGAGATGTGGTGTGGAAAGCACTTTCTGAGCTTTGAAGTACAACATAAAGTGAGATCGATAGATCGATCGATCGATCATATGAAACTAAGCAAAGGAGAGATGTAGTGGCAGGTATAGTCCCTCCTTGGATCCTCAAAATAAGAAGATCAGGCTCCTTCCTCAGGTTTCAGAACCTGGAAGGCTGGTTCAGGAGATGAGATATTTGCAAACTAAGCCCCGTTTTTCTCTGTCCCTCAGATATAGGCTGGCCTTGAAAACATTAGGAATTCATACAAACTTTATTGTCAGTCACTCAGCAATGTTGATTGAGCTCCCATGTGTGTAGAGAATTGTACTAGACAAATGTCTTAATGTTTTTGGTTTGGCACCTCAGTGTTAGAGATCAAGGATGAAAAAGGCTTTCAGAGGCTCGTCTTCTGCAATAGCATGAACAGTTTGCATAAAGGGGTATATCGATGGGAAAGGGGAAACAACATTTTAGGGCAAATGTGGCATGAGAAAGGGAGAGGAAGAAGACTAGAGAATGGGGAATATGAGTGATGATTCCCACAATGAATACTGTGACTGCTGTGTTGTGCGCTGCCCTTGCAGGAGCGGTTTCAGGTGAAGAATCCTCCTCACACTTATATCCAGAAACTGCAGAGCTTCCTGGACCCCAGTGTGACGCGGAAGGTGATGTACTTTTTATGCGGAGTTTTGGGTTTTAGTTTTTGTGCCCCCAGTGATCTTATACAGTTAAAAGAACATTTTCATTTAGAAATGGGGGTGGGATTGCGGGGGATTGATCTGCCTCTAAGGAAGAGGAATTGAAATGCTCTTATATTTTAAGAATCACCTTAAGCTGTAGCCCTGGAATGCTGTGCTTCCTGCATTGCTTTTGTTCTACAAATTTAGGGTGAGGTTCTCTGGGAATGACTGAGAATTTGATGTTTGTAGAAGTTCAGGAGGAGAGTCCAAGAGTCGACCAAAGTGCTGAGGGAGCTAGAGATCTCTCTTCGGACTAATTACATTGGGTAAGTTGGACTGGTCCTCATTGTCCACAAGCAGGGCTGGCTGTTGCAGGTGGATGAATGTTATTGTTCACTTAGAACTGGCTCATCAATCCCTCCTCCAACCTCTGCACGGAAGAATGGGCCTGTTCCTGTCATGGTTTTTTGCTCTGGACTCCTTATGGTTACAGGCTGTTCATTTTCTGGCTTCTTTCCCCGTCAGCTCTGCCAGCTGATGACTAGATAATACTGGCAAGCTGAGGCCTTTCTTGGGGTCTTCTTCCTGTAGCTTTGTGTTTAAAAAATTCCCACAGCAACAGAGACTGAAGTTTTTCCTGTGGGGTGGAGGCAAGGCTTGAGTCAAGGGAAATCCAGAGAAGCCTCAGGGAAAGTTCATTTCCACTGGGCTGGAAGCTGTGGCCTAGCTCTTGGCTATTCAGGGCCTAGAAACCTAAGGGCTGTGTGTGCTCCAGGAGGATTCTGAGAAAGCAGATCCCCTATTTGACAGAGCTAACCCTCCTAAAGCGAGGTTATATTTCAGACCCAGGAAAACTCTCCCTCCAGAGTGGGGAGAGGCTCTGGCTTCTAGGCTTCTAGACTCTGTTCTGTTAAATCATTGGATTGGTACGTGGGCACTGAGCTAAGTTTGGGCTTCTCAAGCCCATGAGAAGATAGGAGAGGGAGCCTGGAAATAATGAGAATGCACAGAGTGATTGTTTTAGTGAGGGTGAGGTGGAAAAGTGCACAGCTTTACTGGGTCAGAACTAATGGGAGTCTAGATTGGGAAGGATGTATAACAGTTAACCCTGGGGTGGAGCTGAAGATAGGGAGAGAAAATAGAGACCAAGAACAAACTCTTAGCCTCATTTAGGAATCAGCCTTAGACTAGAAAGGCCATTTGGTCTGAGGCCATTGACCTGAGTAGAATCCCTCTGTAACACCCTTAAGAGATCGTTGGGCCTCCTGCTTGATGACCTTCAGAAAGGGGGAGCTCACTATTTCCCAAGGTTCCATTTTTGAACAGCTCTTAATTGTTAGGAAGTTTTCTGTTATATCAAGCTGAAATTTGCCTCTCTGTGACTTCAGCCTGTTACAGCTCCTGCTTCTTCCCTCTGGGGACAACTCACAGTCTAATCCTCATTCTATAAGGTAGCTGTTAAAGTGCTGAAGACAGGTAAAATGTTCCACATCTTCCAAACCTTATCTTTCCCAGGCTAATCACTCACAGTTCTTTCATCAGATCCTCACATGTGAGGCCCTCCATCATCCTAGTCACCTCCTTTGGACTTCATGCTTGTCTGTTTTACACATTATTATTGTCCTATCCACCCTGAATAGCCATCCCATTCCCTCTTTGAAGGCTCATTTTCTTTGCCCTCCAACAAAGCTAAAAATCATTTCTATTATCCTTAGCATTTGTAACAAGCCTCAGATCATTCTGGGCTTTTCTTCAAATATGTGGGGAGAAGGGGCACACTTGGGGCCTGAGGGGAGACTAGAGTAGGACTGTTGCCAGCTCTGTATTCCCTAACTTCCTGTGAAGAGCAATGGAAAGAGTAGACAGCAAAGCCCAGCGATGTCAGATGCCTTTTTGCCTCTTGTCCAAGCCGAATGTTGGCAGGTGGCCACCCACTCGTTTATCCACACTACATATATGTTGGGTTAGAGAGGGTGGGAAGCAGGCAGGACACCTGTCCTCTGTAGCAGTAACAGGAAACACCACCAGAGACGTTCCTGTCCTTGGTAGCTGCTGTCCTACCTATGTGATTTCCCACTCACACTGTCAAACCAAATATTGAAAACAGCTTTTGGGAAACTTGGGATCTTTATTTGGCGAGTTTTTTAATATTAGGTAGGAGGAAGGACCCAGGCAGTGAAAAGAGAAGGGGTTTGATGTTGATGTTCCTGATTGGGCCTAATCACTGGAAGAGATGCAGACAACTTTTACAGATATGAGCCCCCCATGCTCATCCTGTCAAATCTTCAGAGAATTAAGTAGCTTGTCACTGCCTGCATTATTTCGAAGAGCTCTTCCCTGTCCAGGGCTTCACCTGTAGTTCTTATGAAGTTCCCATTGTAGTCAAATGAACAAGAGGTAAAGGCCATACAGTAGTGAATGTCCTCTCCCCCCCCCCCCCCCGATTTCTTCTATCTGATAACCTTCCTGACTAGAAAGGAGCTTTGGCTATAGCAGTATGACTCTTGACCTCTTGTGAATCATCTGCTTGTCTTCTGGACTCAGGATTTGCCAGTAGTTGGTGGAAAGGACTATACAAATCATGGGATTATAGCCTCTGGGATACTGGGCTCTAATATTAGAGCCTTCTCCTTGCCTTTTTCCAAACCATGGCCCTATTTCTTTTCCTACTACTGGAGTGTAGATTCTGTTTTTAGGACTCTGGGTTCCTGTAGGTTAATTTTCATCTTATTTAACCCAGAACCAGACTGTCACCCCATTTTTCAGACATTTGCAAACAATGCAGCTGTGTGTGTGCTCTTGAACTCCCTTCCCCCCTTTCTAACCCTAGCTGTCCTTTATCTTCCTCTTCTGGAATATAAATAAGCAACTTGAGGTCCAGGATTGTCTTGTTTCTTTTTTGTATTCTCAGTATTTAGCAGACTGCCCAGCACACAGTAAGTATTTCTCCTTTTTAGGATACTATTCTCTCTTGATTTTCTTCCTACCTGTTTTGACTATTCTTTCTCCGTCTCTTTTGCTGGATCAGCATCTACAACAAGCCCCCTAACTGTAAGAGTCCCCAGTGTTCTGTCTTGGCCCCTTCTTTCTCTTGATGACCTCATTCACTCACATGGGTCTAAGTATCACCTCTATGCTGATGATTATCTATATTTACAGCCTTGGGGGGGGGGGCGGGTTAAGCGGGGGGGGGGGGGGGGGGAGAAAGAGAAAGAAAGATAGGAGAGGGAGACACTTTTCTGGCAAGAGAAAGCCTCTCAGAAAGAGGCTGAGCATAGAGATACTTGATATGCTGGCCCTCCGCCTGCCAGGGATGATTCATAGAATTGAAGGAAGAAATTGAAGTTAAAAAGAAACAGCCTCAAAATGTAGAAGATGTTTGTGATGATAGATTAATCAGTCAGTCAGTCAGTAAACATTAAGTTCCTACCATGTGCCAGACACTGTGCAAAGGGCTAGGGATCCAAAAAATGGTAAAAGATAATCCCTGTCCTCAAGTAGCTTACAGTCTAATTTGGGAGACAATATGCAAACAAATCTATACAAAGCAAGCTATATATAGGATAAATAGGAAATAATTAATAGAGGAAAGGCATTTAGAATTAAGAGGGGTTAGGGAAGCCTTCCTATAGAAGATGGGATTTTAGTTGGGACTTAAAAGAAGACAGGGAAGTCAGTAGTCAGAGTGGAGGAGAGAGAGCTTTCAAGGCATGGGAGATGGAGTGTCTTGTTCGTGGAACAGCCAGGGGGACAGGGTCACCAAGTGGAAGAGTATTTGGTGGGGGAGTAAGGTGTAAAAACACTGGAAAGGTAGGAGGGGGCTAAGTTATGAAGTGCTTTGAATGCTAAACAGAGGATTTTGTATTTGATCCTAGAGGTGATAGTAGCCACTAGAGTTTGAGTAGAGGGATGAGGGTGACATGATCAGACCTATTTGCTTCAAGAAAATCACTTTAGTGGCTGAATGGAGGTTGGATTGGAGTGGGGAGAGACTTGAGGCAGGCCAGCCCATCGGCTAGCTATTGTAATAGTCCGTGAGTGAGGTGATGCGGGCCTGCACTGGAGTGGTGGCTATGTTAGAGGACAGAAGGCACTGCAAAGGTGAAATCGACAAACATTAGCAACAGGTTGGATATGGGAGGTGAGAGATAATGAGGAATCCAGGATGACTCTCAGGTTGTGAGAGCCTGGGGGATTGGGAGGATGGTGTTGCCCTCTACAGTAATAGAGAAGATGACACAAGGTGGGGAGGTGTTGGGGGAAATTTAATGAGTTCTGTTTCTGACATATTGAGTTTAAGAAGGCTACTAAACATCTAGTTCAAATTGTCTCTTGGGTATGTGAGATAGGAGATCATTGGAAAAATTGGGGCAGGAGAGGGAGATGTGAGAATCATCAGCATAGAGATGGTAATTAAATCCAAAGGAACTGACAAGATCACCAAGTGAAGTACTGTAGAGGGAGACAAGACAAGGATCCCCAGCAGAAGAATCCTGCGGGACAACTACAGTTAGAGGGTGTGACATGGATGAGGATCCAGGAAAGTAGACAGAGAAGAGTTTGTCAGATAAGTAAAAGAACCAGGAGAAAATGTTGCCCTGAAAACCCAGAGAAAAGAGAGGATCAGGGAGGAGAGTATTATTAAAAATGTCCAGGGTTACAGAGAGGTCAAGGAGAATGAGGATTGAGGAAAAGCCTTTGGATTTGGCAACTAAGGGATCATTGGTATCTTTGGAGAGAGCAGTTTTGGTAGAATGAGGAGGTTGGAAAGAAAGTGGAGGCACCTATTGTAGATGGCCTTTTCAAAGAATTTAGCCTTAAAAGGCAGAAAAGCTATCGGATGATAGTTCTGGGCGGGAAGGGAGACATGGGCATATTTGTAGGCAGTAGGGAATTAGCCAGTAGAGGGGGAGAGATTGAAAATAAGTGATAGATAATAGTGTGGATGACAGAGGAGGCTGTCTGTTGGAGGAGATGGGGTTAGCCTTAGTAAAGAGTAAGGAGACAGGGGTAAAGGAGGAGAGAGTGGAGGAAGGCATCCAAGTGATAGAAGTTGAGGAAGGGGGAAGAAGTAGTACACAGCAAATGGTCTTGATTATTTTCTGTAAAATATGAAGCAAGATTCTTAGCTGAGAGAGTGAGGGGAGGGGGAGCCATGAGAGGTTTAAAGAAGGATGCAAAGGTTTGGAAGAGCCACTGTGGAGAATGGGATGGTGAGCTGATGAGGGAGGTATAGTAGGATTGCCTAGCAGCAGTGAGGGCCCACTTGAGGATATGTAAGATAAATTTGTAGTGGACTCAGTCAGAATGGTTATGTGATTTTCTTCACCTTCATTCAGAAACACATGTTTAGGAGCAAAGGTGACAAATAGTGGGAGTAATCCAGGGATGAGGCTTGGCTGGGTATAATCGGTGCAATGATAAGGGGGCAGGGAATTCAAGAGAGGAGGACAGTATAGAGTAGAATTGGTTCACCAAGAGGTCAAGATGGGGAAAAGAGGAGGAAGTGGCTAGTGCAGGGGAGATGGCCTGGGAGAGAATTGAGGGGCCAAGGGCTTGAAGGTCCCAGTGCAGACAAAGAACATGGTGTTTTATAAGGGGAGGCAGAGTGAGAGGTTATTGTTGAGTAAGGGGATTTCAGAATTCTTGAACATGGAGGTGGTAGATTTATGAATGATAGCAAGATCCAAGGATACGACCATCTTTTGTATAGCTGAGATGGAATGGAGGAGTAGCTCATGGAAAGTGAGTAGGTGGAGAAGCTGAGTGTTTGAGAGGGAGTCAGTATGTATGTTGAAGTCCCCTAGAATGATTCTTTAATGATACCATTACAAATTGTTGATCTTTTTATTAACCATTCTCAAGATGAAATCCAAGAAATGTTCTAAGAAGTGAAGAAAAAGTCACAAAATGAAATTCAAGCATTAGAACATTTTAACATTAAAATTAAAGCTCCTGAAAGAACTGATTTGAATACCCAGTTAAGTGCAAAATATAACTTTGGACTTCAAATTCAGTAATCTTGCCATTGTACCATAGAAGCTCCTTGGAAAAGACAGGACCGGGGATGGTTTGTGCCCAGAGAAGTGGTAATCCAAAGACAAGCTTTTGGCTTCCTGACTAGCATTTCAGGAAGCTGACCTGTGACTCTATCTTATCTTCTGTGTGTCTTTTGGGCTCAGAAGGTGTGAGGTGGTACTGAGGACAAGAGAACAAAACTCAGGGATGGGAAGAGGAGAAACCTGGTCAGTACCCCGTGAATCAAAGGGTGAATCAAAATGAAATGGCAGGAGGAGCATCTGAGTTGGACTGCAAGAGAGTACTTCACACCTTGGGGAGGGTTCCACAAGGGACAGAAAATGGATTTCTGAGCTGCTTTTACTTTGTTTCTTGCTTTCTGTGTGCATTGGTTTCTCTGCCTTGCTTAGGTGCCCTTTAACCTCTTCTCAACATGTCAAGGGCCTGAAAATAGCACTGTGGATTCAGACAGGAAATGAGATGGGGGTGGGGAGCTGGAGAGCAGACAGACAGGAAATGGGAGGCCTGTCAGCCCCCGGGAGAGGAAGCTAACTTGAGGCAGCTCCAGTGTCAGCTTCAGCCTAAGCCTGCTGCCAAATCTCCACCAGGCCTGGCTTTCTGGGCCAGAGCCTGCTTTTTGTAGCATGAAGGGTGTGGCCTGCCGTCATGGTGCCTGGTGTCCAACCTGTCTCCCCAACTTCAGCCTTCCCACAAGAGAGGAAGTTTGATAGGGATTGTCCTGCTAGAGCCAACAGAAAGTTACATACATCCTGAATGAACAGAAGACCCCAGAGATTAGGAAGCTTAATGGGTCCACTGTGTAGGAGTGATTCTATCACACAACTTAGGTGTGTGCAGGGCTCCTAGCTTTCAAGGTAATGCCTCTTAGTGACATGTTTTAGGATTGAAAAAAGTAGGATGGCCAAGGGGGCCCTGACACTTCAGTAGACATCAAATTATTGTAGAATTATTAATTTGTGGCCATGATTAGGCATTTAAGGTATTATGTCCTGAGCCCAGAGATAGGGAAAATAGATTCTCCCATTTGCAGTACATTAAGTAGGTCTTAGGGCTAGTAAGATAGGTCTGCCTCTTAAGGCTTTGGCTATTAGAAACCTTCATCATATTGGAAACTACCCCCTTCCCCTGGCTGATCACTCTGTGTTATTGTGACTAGGAAGTGTCCTTAATTCAGGTTTCAGTGTTTTTGTCCATCCCTGGCCAGGAAAAAGCAGCAGTCTAGAGTATAGGTGTCTGCATGTGACCTAAACCAAATCAAAATATAATTGGGAAATATTTAACAAAATAAATAAAAACACAATAGAACACAGACAATGTAATTATATGGTTTTCTAAGTGGCTATGCAGCCAGCAGGGATCCTTTTAATGGCCCCTGTCTCTTTTTGAGTTTGACATCACTGGTCTAGAAGGCTTCTGGGAAAGGGGCTGGTTCCTTCACTGGTTTCAGGGGCAGTCTTTCAGACCAGTGTCATGACTCCAGGGAGACCTTTGAGAGGGTCTTGACTTGTCACTGATGTTCCCTACTCCACCCTCACAGTGTACCAGCTTTATGAAGAAGAACAATGCTGAGTGTCTGCATTTCCTGTCTGCAGGTGGGTCCGAGAGTTTCTGAGTGATGAGAACAAAGGGCTGGATGTGCTGGTCGATTACCTGTCTTTTGCACAATGTTCTGTCATGTGAGTACAGTATGGAAGTTAGGGCTGAGAAAAGTAGAGGGAGTAAACAATCACAACCTGGCCTCTTGGTTTCCCTCTTTGACTTAAACAGGCGGTGACCTCTAGGCTGAGAGATAGACTGGATGGAAAAATGCTTTTGTGGTTAAGTTTCAGGTTTTTTTAGTGGGAGGAGGAATGCTATTACTGAATAAACTCTCTCTTAGCCATTCAGATCCTAAAAGTCCTTATGGAAATTAGAGTATAGAATACACTTTTGGAGAACTAAGCCTTTATACAGGTAAGCATCCTTTGTTTCTCTTAAGTGATTGAGTGTAACACTTGTTACTTGGACTTCAGAGATCATTGGAACAGTCTTTAGAGGGGGTTAGAAGTACCTCTGATTGAAATGAAGAGGAAGCTTGTAATTAATTACTGCTGACATTAGGAATACTTCCTTTAAAGTTGGCTGGAGGCACATTGACTGTGGGAGGAGAGTTGTTTGTTTTCCTTCCACTCTATATTCCTTTCAGAGATAGTTCAGGTGGAGAAGACAGTGTTGAAAATACATTGACAACCCCACCTAAGAAGTGAAAACCTACCTGGTAACTGAGAGAACACTAATAAAAGTGATGATGATGATAATGATAACTGGATTTTAATAGTACTTTAAGGTTTGCAAAGTGCTGTATGTTATCTCGTTTGCTCCCACAATAACCCTGTGAGGTAGGTACTTTTAATAACCCCCATTTTGCCGATGAAGAAACCAAGGCCAAGAGATGTTGTGACTTTTAAAGTTCTTCATTTGCCAACTTAATCCTGGTCTTTTACCCTTTACATAGTCCTTTCCTTTGTATGCAACCCACTTGCAAAAGTCTGATCAGTGTTAGGAGTGTATATTCCAGTGTTCCTCCTGTGTCATCCCTTCAACCTATCCTTTTCCTACTTTAAAAAAAAAAACAAACTGAGTCTGCTTAATAAAATACTTGTCAGCAATTCTCAGGTTAGTGGCTGTCCTTTTTCCCTATGGACATTTCAGTATTCAGAGAAACCCAGACCTAATCTGCTTGACTGTCAAGCTTTAGAAGACTGCTGTGTCTTATGCACTTCAGTCCCTAAAGTCTCTAACTTTTGTTTTGACATTGGCATTTGCCCAACTAGATTCTAAGTTCCTTGAGAGAAAGGAAAGAGTTCCCTTATAGCTGACTATATTGTGACAATTTGTTGTTGTTATTCAAGTCATTTTTCAGAAGTGCCTGACTCTTCGTGACCCCATTTGGGGTTTTCTTGGCAGAAATACTGGAGTGAATTGCCATTTCCTTTCCAGCTCATTTTACAGATGGGAAACTGAGGCAAGCGGGGTTAAGTGACTTACCCAGGGTCCCACAGCTAGTAGCTGTCTGAGGCCAGATTTGACCTAGGTCTTCCTGATTCCAGGCTGGCGCTTTATCCACTGCACCACCTAGCCGTCCCATTGTGACCATATTGCCAGGCAAAGTCCTCCTTCCACATGGGGGTAGGTTCAACCATATGGCCAACCATCATGATTGACCTGAGGATTTCTAACCCTTAGAAGTATAGATAGCAGCTCCAAGTTCTGTGGCCTTGTGGACACATGGTACCCTCATCACCCTGCCACGCCCATAGGCCAGAAACAGCTAGCAGAAGCAGATTCCTAGATCCCTTGGAACTGTGGGCGTGTGGTCGTACCTGGTGTTCCCACTGCCCTTAGCAAGGCAGTTGATTTCACCGCAGGGTCACAGCTTTTGATTTAGAACAAAAATAGATGTCAGACACCATCTAGTCCATCCCCCCTCATTTTACAGATTAGAAAACTGAGACTCGGAAAGGTTGGGTGACTTGCCCAAGGTTCCACAGGTAGTGAGGAGCAGAGCCAAGATTTGACCTCCACTGTTTATACTCCTTGATGCTGTCTCCCCGTCTTAATTATCTTTGCTCCCCTCAGCCTATATGTTGCCCTCTGCTCTCCTGGCCTTTGCTCTTTGTTGCTAGGGAGACATGAATCGTTGAGGCTGTCTCCGGGAGCCTTGCTTGAGTTTCTTCTCTGTGTGCGTGCCTATGTGTATCTGGTGTGTGTCTTTCCGTGCTCCAGGTTTGATTTTGAGGGTCTGGAAAGCAGTGATGAAGGCGCTTTTGAGAAGCTGCGATCCTGGAGCAGGTCTATTGAGGATCTGCAGCAGCAGCCCAGTGTCCTGTCAGCTCCTTTTGCCAACAGCCTCGCTCGCTCTGCACGCCAGTCTGTGCTACGGTATGTATCGGGCTTGCTGTGCGTACCAGCCTGCTTTCCTCTTCCTCCTTCTGCTCCTGCTCATCTTCCTCCTCCTTTCCCCTGCGAGCCTAGAGCCTAGGTGATGGCAGTGAGCACTCATGGCCTTCCCTTTTCTCTCTCCATCTCTCCGCTTCCAGGGCTCGGCTCTCTTTCCCTCTGCCTGACAGTCTGTCCTCTGGTTTGTGCTCTCTCTGTCCCCCTGGCTCTGCCTAGCAGTTTTGTCTTGGGTAAGTACTTATTCCTATGGCTGTGCCCACCCTCTTCTGGAATTATTCTCCCCTCTTACCCAATCTCCCAATTCTTTTACCCTTAACAGAAGGGAAGTTGTTTCTTTCCTTAAACTCTTTTTTTTTTTTTAAATCTTTTCATAACCATCTTACCGGAGGAGAAATCCATCTTCCATACTAGTTCTTTTTTCACATATACTTGTGAGTTCAGGGCCCCTTTTCTGTGTGATATTTTTCTTCTGCTGGCTAGCATATGTCCTTCATTCTGTTTTCTGTTGGCTTTTCTGGATGTTTTTATGCTCTGTAAGCTTCTATAAGACCAACCAACCTTCCTTTAATTTCTTCCCCTTCCCTTGATTTTTCCTCCCTCTTTGGGGGACTTTTCTCCCCAAAGTACTATATATACTCATATGTCTGGGATGTTTTGAAGGGCCGTCACGTCTAGAGACAGAATGGCATAAATGACAATTCAAAATCCCTTTTAGCCCAGTGATTCTTTGCCTTGGTTTCTTGTTTCTCCTTTCCATGGATTCTACCCATCTTGTGCCCATACCGCTCTCCTATGTTTTGGGGGGATTGCTCTCCATGTTCCATTATTCCAACTATGCACCCGGGCTTCCTGAGTCTTTCCCTGAAAGATGCTATATATGTTGTCAAATTTTTTTTTTTATGGAATACCTTATAAGATACTGGGTTTCTGGCCCTGAGGCTGATTACTTGCTAAGGAGGTATATGGACACCTAGAAAATACAGGTCCAGATGTATAATCACCGGGATGCCTGCGTCTGGTACCTCGAGTTGGTGCTTAGCTCTGCCTTTCCTGGGATATCAGACCTGGGGTGGTAAGCAGGAAATTCGAACCCTAAAGGTTGTGTAGAATGTGTGGTAATGGTGGGTTTCCCTATAGATTAAGTTCTGGGAAGCTAATTTCGCTAGGTTAAGCAAATTAGTTATTGGGAGTAAAAAGGCAGAAAATTGAGAAATAGGATTATTCCATAGATTTAAGAACACATAGCCCTGGAAGTTGTCTCAGGACTCCAGCAAGAGATGGCTGGTTAAGAAGATTTTCGGAATTGAAATGTCCCCTGCAGGTAGCTGGGTCTAGACTCTAGGATGGGAAATTAGGATAGTCGGCTGCTAGGGAGAAATTTAGCCTGGAAGACTAGCCTGCTGTTATTGATGTAGTTTTAAGGTTTCTGGAGCATCACCTGCCAGTTATGTTAGCTTCAACACTAAATGTTTAAAGACTAGACTTACTCTGTTTAGCTCTAGAAGGTACAATCGGAGGCACTGGGTATAAGGTGCAAAGGAGCAAAGATAGGCTTGATGACAGGAAGTACTTCCTAGCAGTTAAAGCTATAAAAAAGTGGAATGGGCTGCCTTGAGAGGTTGGGGGAGGGGGAAGTTCCTGCATATCCTTAGTGGTCTTCTGGAAGAAGCTGGATGACCACTTATTGATCAGGTATATTATAGTAGGGTTTCCTTTTGTGTGTGAGTTGAACTGCTGTATGGCTGCTAAGGTCCCTTCCAATTTTCCAGTTTTGTTATTTTGTAAAGCCTCCTCTCCTCCCCAGGTACAGCACACTTCCTGGGAGAAGGGCCCTGAAGAACTCTCGCCTTGTGAGCCAGAAGGATGATGTCCATGTCTGTATCCTCTGCCTCAGGGCTATTATGAACTACCAGGTACAAAAGATGGCAGCTCTGACCTGCTTGGCCTTGTGATCCCCCTTGGGGCAGGGGCCAGAGCCTGCTTCACCTTAATGAGTAGTATTTGTCAAACCAGTATTCTTCTTTGAAATCCCCTTCTTTCATTAGTCATTTGGAAAGATCTGAATAGGTACCAAGAGGTATGATCTACCCAAAGTGCATTGTTCTGTGAACATCTTTAGTGAACCAGCCTTTTCCTACCTGATAAAACTCTGCATTTGACTGTAGCTTTATATCCTTCCTCATATGGAATGGAGGGAAAGTAGTAGAGGTCAGTTTCCACCTTGCTCCTGGCTGAGCATTACCTTCGTGATCTACTTATCTTTCTATTCTTTTTCCCTGCAGTATGGATTCAACCTGGTCATGTCCCACCCCCATGCTGTCAATGAGATTGCCCTCAGTCTCAACAACAAGAACCCCAGGTGAGACCTCTTGCCTGTCCAAAGTTGTAGAGACCTGTATACCTACCTGTCCCTAACAAGGAACTCTGCTTTGTGGCTACTATGACCCCACCAAGGACCAGTGACTGATTTGGAGGAACTTTCTTCCATGCTTGGGAAAAATGGGATCCCCATTTTCCCTTGGGTTACAGTAGCTTAGTGTGGGAAAGTTGACCTTCCTGGCCACTATCTCTGAGTTCTCCTGCTCTGAATTACCAGTGGTTAAACTGAGCCTTTGATGGGGAGGTCCAGAGGTAGGGAAGTTAGGGCCTGTGTGTGTCTGTTTCTTGCCCCCAGGACCAAAGCCCTTGTTCTGGAGCTGCTAGCTGCTGTGTGCTTGGTGAGGGGAGGCCATGAGATCATTCTTGCTGCCTTTGACAACTTCAAAGAGGTCAGCCTACTGCTTCTGCCTGTGGGTGAAGGATGGTAACTGGGATGGTGAAAGGGACAGAGAATAGCTAGGCATCACTCTTTATAGTATGGGGGTAATTTGACTGTTGGAGCTCTTGTATAAGCATCAGCTGCCACCTAGAAAATGAGTCTTAACCCTTGAGTAGGGCAGAGAAGCTATCTTGGGTCTTATCTCTTTTGTACTGAGGATTTTGTAAGCCAGTCTTTCCCAGGCCTTGCCAGAGAAGTTCATGACTAGCTGACGTGGGCTGCCTTGGGAAAGCTAAATCAAAGCATGTATGTCTAGGGAAGATGAAATAAGAGAGCAAACATTTTGACCTCAGGTTTCCTGATCCAGAGTTTTCTCTTATGTCACCTAAGCCATTTCCCCTCAGAATTGCCCATTTCAGAAAGAATCCCTTTAAGCCACTGTTTCTGAGGCCAGCTTCCCTTGAACTAGGTAACTAAGACTTGAGTGCCCCCGTAGGTGGATCCTTGCTTTGAGGCTGTCTTTGTTCCACACAGGTGTGCAAAGAGCTCTACCGTTTTGAGAAGCTGATGGAGTACTTCCGGAATGAGGACAGCAATATCGACTTTATGGTGAGGAATTGAACCTGGGTCAGGCAGAGCTAGGTTTTCTAGGGAGGTCCAACATGTGTACATAGCATATTCCTATAAGTTCATAAACATTTAGAAGGATCGAGACACTCTTCTATTTTTATAAATTCTTCTTGTAGCACTTAGTGTAGCACTCAACACAATTTGACCTCAGTGGGTGCTTTCAGAAACTGGAGGCTGAACTCATGGCTGAACTCAACCAGCTCTGTCTCTTCCTCTGTTTCTGCAACTTTGTCTTCTGTGGTCCTGGTCTCATCTAAGTAATTTTCATTTCATTCCTTCTCATTCATTTATATTCACTGACCCAGATTCCCATAATATGTAGTGAAATACAGAGTTGAGGACATTTGGGCCCCATTTTATGTATCGCTTTTCAACCAGCTTTAAATGTCTTTGGTGTAGTTATCTTCTTTCCCACTGTTTTGACCTTCTATCTTCCTCACATCCTTTCTTTCATTATTTAGGCCTGTTCATCCCATCAGTATTCCTGTCTTCATTTTCCTAGTCCTCCTTCACCAGTTTTCTTTCTTTCTTTTTTTTTCCAAACCAAAGACAAGGTTTATTAAAGATCCACCATATTAGCCAGACTCTTAAGGAATCTGAGCACCTGTGAGCTATTGGCTACATTGTAAGAATCTGAGCAGTGGCTAGATAAGAATCTGAGCACCTTAATGGAGACAGGATGGACCTTATATACAGAAAGACTGTGGGAGGGATCTAGGAGTGGCCAAGTAATTTGGGGTAACTGGAGGAGTTGTCTAAGGAAGATCTGAATGGGTGAACAGAACACCTGGGAACTGGACCTCATGGCCAAGGGAGAATGGAGCCTAGCTAGGATTAAGGGTGGGAAATGGCCGGGGACCACAGGGAGGTAAGAAAATGGAGGGCTAGGCTAGGTTAAAGGTAACAGAGTTGGGAGATTGGGTGTAGCCACAATGAAAGGCCAGTTGATGGAATTATAGCCTCAGACAAATTTGAGAGATTTGGCTATGTGGGAAAGTCCAGGATTTTTCCTTTTTGGGGTCTAGCTCCCATCCTCATCATTCCCCCCTCAAACAAATGGGACCCAAATTCTTTTGGGGTAAAGGGTGAAGGCCTTGGCTTCTGAAACTGCTTCTTGCTGGCAAGGGGCATAGAGCTGTCCTTGCCTTGAGGGGATCCCAAAGAGGGGGTTGACTGGAACCAAGCACAGGCTGCATCCAGGAAACAATGGGGAGACATTGGCTGATACCTGCTGTTTGCTACTAACTGTAGGTAAATGGCCTGTAGTCTGGAAGACAAACCTGACAGAAAAGACTGCAAAGCCCAGATATAGAATAAAACATCCTTAGCTCTGTTTGGATTCAGATAATTCAGTTTTCCAACCATGCAGTATCAAATCCACCTCATAGCCAGACTCAGGAATAGCCAGGGTGGGTATCATTCCTTTTCAAAGGAGCATAATGGGGAAACTGAGCCAGGAGGATCCCATCTTAGACTGGAGGCTAAAATCGTCCTCTCAGCTTTTCCCACTGCTGACTTCCCAACAGTATCACATTCTGAGTAGCTTGTGGCATTTCTCTCAGATGGTGGATTATTGATTATTGATGGATTATTATGATCCATTAGACAACTCAGAATAAAATCCTATGAGCTTTTACCTCAAACAGCAAGTTTAATCACAGCTTAGGAAAAACTTTTCCAAGATTTACATCTCAAATTTAAATTTGTCCTGGTGTAAAAAGCCAATTGTTAGAGATTATTTCTATATACTTGCAAATTCTCAGCAAATCAAAACTCAAACAAGCTTTTTGGCAAGTTTACACATTAAAACAATAACCAACAATAGCCAAATTACTTTAGTGGTAACCAAATTATGAAAAGTTGCTTGACATAACTGATACAAAAAGTTCACTAATTTGAAACTTGAAACAAACCCATTACCAATCATGTGATTTCAGTTTTGTTAAATGCATTTCCAAATTACTTTACACAGAGAAACATCTCATCATTAGCAGTTAAAACTACAACTTTAAAAGAGCGTTCTTACTCAAGTTTAGAGGCTAGCTTCTTTACCTTGAGCAGAATGTGCTGAACCTGGGTGATGCTTCCAGGCAAAGGTTGCCCTAGGGCCCAAGGCCATTGTCAGTGGGGCCCATGCTGTAGCTGCTGCCCCTCCCCTCTCCTGACTCAAGGGAAGGGAGTGACCAGGGTTGTAAGGAGGTGTTTCAAAACTCCGTAATGATCAATCACAAAACCTCCAGAGTCTGCCAAGATATTTTTAGCTGTTCTAACTTTTCCCTGTAACCTTCATGAAGGAGGATTCAGGTGTGTAGAGGGCAGGGAGTAAATAAGCTTCAGGGAACCAAAAAGCAACTGCAGTTTTCCCCAATTCCCTAGTGCCGAGAGAACTGACAGAATTGGGCATACACTTCCAGATAGGGCATCTGTCCTTGTCTTCTATGCTGCAGAAGGTGTTCCCAGGTCCATGGCCTCGAACTGAACCAGTGGACTGAGAGCCTCAGGCTGAGTGTAAGACAGCCTTGTAACTGTCTGCTCTACAAGCACCTCCAAGCCTCGGTGCTTGGAGAGCAACCCCAACTGCAGAGCAAGAAAGGAGAGGGGGAGGGGAGGCTTACATACCTTCCATTCTTGGCTGGAGAAGAACTTAGGGTTAGGCAGTTTCCCCGTATGGCCCACCAAAATGATGAGATTTAGGGGCTTAGGGGTGCTGGGACCCCAAAATCATGACCTGCCTGAAAGAATTCGACCCAAGCCTTCTTTCCGCCAAAGACAAGATTTATTAGAACATCTTTCGTATTGGCCAGACTCTTAAGGAATCTGAGCACCTGTGAGCTATTGGCTAGATTGTAAGAATTTGAGCCCAGCAGTTTTCCTTTGACTTAACTCAAATGCACTTCTTCTGCTCTATGACCCTTCCCCATTCGTGATCCTTTCCTTCTGCCTCTGCCATTCTCTGAAAACTCTCCTTGATGAAAGAGGAATGAGGAGAGAATGGACTCTCAGCCATGCTACGTTCCTCCCCTGAAAAAAGCAGTTCGGCAACTCTTAGTGGATATCTGTCACATGTCCAGGGAATTTCTTTCCTCTCTGATGGTGATAATGACAGCTGGCCTTTATTCAGTTCTCTAAGCTTTGTAAAGTGAAGTTATCTCATTTGATCCTCACAACAACTCTTGGAGAATGGTGCTGTTATTCCCATTTTATAGATGAGGAAAAATGACCTCTGTTAAAACATGAACATATTAAAACTAAATTAATATGAACCATAAAGTGGTTGCGTGCCTCCTTCTCTCCCTCTTGCGTTCTCTCCTCTCTGTTTTATTTCCCTGGTTTTCTTCTTCATTTGGTCTCTTTTCCCCCTTCTTCAGGTGGCCTGCATGCAGTTCATCAACATCGTGGTACATTCGGTGGAAGATATGAATTTCCGAGTCCACCTGCAATATGAGTTCACCAAGCTTGGGCTGGAGGAGTTCCTGCAGGTGAGCCTTGTGGAGCCTACTCTAAAACATCCCTTCGGCTGGCCTTCTTCTCATTGCTTTTCTCATAAGATACTCAGTCTTGAAGGGTCTGCTACAGTTCTTTGACTCTGACATAGCTTGAGGCTTTGCATCAATTTGTGATAGAAGATTCTCCACTCAAATAGTTCTTCAGTCTGACCTAAGTTTTTAGGGATGGGGAAGGAAAGAAGGAAGGAAACAAGCATTTCTTAAGTGCCTGCTGTGTGCCAGGCACTGTGCTAAGTGTTTTACAAATATTATCGCTTTTGATCTTTGCCATAACCCTGGGAGGTGAGTGCTTGACAACCAGATTTTATGAGGCCTTTCATAATTAACAGATTCCTCTTCTTCCCTCTCTTCCTCTCATGTTCCTTCCATCATCCAGCACTCCCAGAGACCTGGTTACGCCCAATGATACAGCCTACCTGGCCATTTTTTTCAGTATTGGTCACATCTTCTCTCATAGTCCCTGACTTGACAGCCCCCAGAGGAGGAATTATCATACTCCGTGTTCCCTGATGCTTTTATGTTGCCATCACTCACCAATCTCTTCTCCTTTGAAGTTCACTCTATCCAAATTAATCACCCACTATAGATCCTGGTGGTTATCTGCCACCCCCCCCCCCACGACATTTTTATTTCTTTCTCAGTTCAGTGCCTTCCTCTACTCTCACTCTCCTAAGGGATTTCAACATAAATGTTAATGCTTCCTTAAGCATCTCAGTCTACTCAACTCTCATGATCTCTCCCTTTGTCCCTGTTATACACAGGAATGGTTACACCTTTGATCTTGATATCACCTACAAATGTTCCAGTTCCATGATCTGAAATACCCTTATCCAGTCATAGCCATATCATTCCTGTTCTGCCAGAGCCTTATTCTTCCTCATCCTGTTTGTCACCCTCATGGTGACCTCTACTCCTTCCACCCCTCAGGACTTTCCCAGGCCATCATCTGTGCTCTTGGACAAACTCTTGCCCCCATCCTTGACCCTTGAACCAGTTCATTTCGGCACTGTCCTGTACTCTCATATCTGTTGCTCCTTTTCCCTTTTGTTACTTTATCATACCTCACTCTGCTTCTTCTCATGTGCAGAGCTGGAGAAAGTCATTCAGTGATGCTGACTGAACCCATTTATAATTTGTCCTCTAATCTCAACTGGGTCATTTCCACTTCCTGTTCCTCCTTCACCGATTCCTTATATCACTAACTGTTGTAAACTTTGTCCTCTCTGTCAGTCAAAAAGCACTCCACAGTGCTTAGCACATAAATGGCAAAAACAGACAGTCTCTGCCCTCACGGAGCTCATGTATTAGTGAGGGAGATAGTGTGTAAATAACTAGGTATAAACTAGGTATAGTGAGTAACTAGGAGACATTCAGAATAGATAGGAGGTAATCAGAGAGAGAGAGGAAGGCACTATAGCTGGGTAGACCAGTAAAAGTCTGCAGAAGTAGTATTGGAGCTGAGTCTAGAAGGAAGCCAAGGACAGTTAGAAGTGGAGTTTGTGGGGCAGAGCCTTCCCGGAATGGAGGGTAGCTAGCTCACAGGTATGGAGAAAGGAGGTGGAGTATTGGGTTCAAGGAACAAATTTCCCACACCTCCTCTTCTCCAACTCTTGTCAGGTAAAGATCTTGCCTCATATTTTGTAGAAAAAATTGGAGCCATTTGCCATGAGCTCACCTCACAACTCATTGACATCATCCTACACTATTTTCTTTACTCCAGTTTCTGATTAACAAGTGGGACTTCTCTTCAACAAGATGAACCCTTTTACATGTGTCCTTGATTCTATCTCCTCCCATCTTTTCCAGCAGATAGCATCCACAGTTAGCCCACTCTCTATAATCTTCATTTTCTCGCTGTTGACTAGTTTCTTCCTTCCTGCCTATAAACATGCCCAAGGCCCCCCCATCCTTAAAACATCACTAGACCTTATCATCTCTACAAGCTGTTGTCCTGTATCTCCTTTTTTCTCAGCCAGCCTCCTTGAAAAGGGTATCTACACCCATTGCTTCCATTTCCTTTCCTATTACTTTCTTCCAGATCTTCTGAAATTTGGCTTCCAACTTCATCCCTCAACTGAGCCTCTCTAGTTACCAAGTGTTATCCCTTAATTGCCAAAGCTTATGGCCTTCTCTAAATCCTGATCCTTCTTGATCAAGATTCCTTGACGTCCATCCAGGACTAGTCCTTCTCTGCTCGTCTCTCTATTCCAAACACCTATTATTCCATTTAGGATAGCTTCAGGACTTTTCTTGTCATTCTTCAACTTTATGCCTGACTCTACATCCCATACTTTCTGTCTCTTCCCCAGAAGTCTCGGCATACAGAGAGCGAGAAGTTGCAAGTACAGATTCAGGCATACCTAGATAATGTTTTTGATGTTGGTGGACTGCTAGAGGATGCTGAAACCAAGAATGTGGCACTGGAGAAGGTGGAGGAGCTGGAGGAGCACATTTCCCAAGTAAGTGTCATTTCCTTTGGCTGTCTGAGACGAAGTGGAGGAAGGTTTGGATTTCAGTATTTTTGGTGTTTTTTTTTTAAGTGAGGCAATCAGGGTTAAGTGACTTGCCCAGGGTCACACAGCTAGTAAGTGTCAAGTGTCTGAGGCTGGATTTGAACTCAGGTCTTCCTAACTCCACTTGTAGTTTTGGAGTAAAATATACCCTATAGCCATCTTATATTGGAACCAGAGCCCTGGGGAATAGCCTGGTCTCTCTCAGACATCCTCTACACAAGAAAAAACTGAGACCAGGCTTAACCTCCTGGAGCTGTCTCAGACCACAACAGATGACCTCAATGATGGAAATGAACCAGCCCTTCGGTATGTTAGGGTGCTCAATTCCAGCAAGCAAATGACCAGTCATGCCAAGATGACCCATACAGTTGTGTCAGGGCTGTTGGCCATGAGGAGAGACCTTTGGGAAGTCCAAGGACTTTAGTCTTGTGAAGACTTTTCTCTCATGCTTGTGTTTTGGGGGAGTGAACAGCACTGAATGCTCAATTTTAGCTTGGGGATGACAGAGGCTATGGGTTGTATTTTTCAATTCAAGTTCCTTTGAATCCCCAGAGCTGCAGGAATTGGGTTGGGTCTCCTACTTTTTTCTTCTTTAGTTATCTGAAAAGTTGTTGGATCTCGAAAATGAAAACATGATGCGTGTAGCAGAGTTGGAGAAGCAGCTGCTGCAGCGGGAGAAGGAGCTAGAAAATATCAAGGTATTGGGGATTAGTATAGGGAGTAGTCAGAAGGATCCAGGAATCCTTTTGCATGTGGGTAATGCTTTTACTTCCAAAGAGCTTTTGAATCTTTTTATTTCTCTTTTTTTCCCCCAAGGGAAATAAAACCAGCCTCCAGTTGGAAGTCAAGGCCCAGAGTGGGTCATTGTGTGACTCTTTCACATGATGAGTCAGGGGTGGAAGTAGGGTTGAACCCCAGTTATTAAGTTGTCTGATTCTCAACCTAGAGCTCTTTCCAGTAGGCCTCATTCTCCCTGAGTTCTGCCTAGAGCTGTTTGATGGGTTGGGGTAGTAGATGCCACTGGGTCCACGTGTCATAGATGGAGGTGGCCTTGCCATTCCATTTCAAAGTGGCTCTCTTCTGTTCTGCCACCTGTGTTATTTATGCTGATTCAGTTTGTATTAATTTTCATAAAGCTATGAAGTCAACTCCACTCTTTCAGAGTGTAATGTTTGTTCTCTTTACCTCCCTTACTCTGCTCTAGGCCTTTCCTATTCCCATTTCAGTAGCTTTGCTCCTCTGAGCACCCTGATAGAGACTCATTAAGAATCTCTCAGGTAGAAAATCCCTGAACTGGGGCATACCTTGCCCTAATGCAGGTCCCAGGGGCAACTCCTACCCATTCTCAGCTCTACCTCTCCCACCTCATTAACTTTGTCTGCTATGCAGGAGACCTATGAAAACACGAATCATCAGGTACACACTCTTAGGAGGCTTATCAAGGAGAAGGAGGAAGCCTTTCAGCATAGGTGCCACCTAGATCCACATACTCAGGCTTTGGAATCAATGGGCAGTGATCTCACCAGGGTGGGCCCTACTGAACTCAGTGAGAGTGTGTTCCCGTCAGACCTCGACGTAGCAGTCCCACCCTCACCCCCGGAAGAGACACTGCCCCTACCCCCACCGCCAGCTCCACCTCTTCCACCTCCAGCACCCCCACTTCCAGGTAACTATGCCCTTGGGATGCAGTGAGTTCCATTGTTTAGGGAAGTACCTAAGGCAGAAGCCACGTCAGTAATGAAGATTTATTATTCATTCATATAGAGATCTATTATTCATTACTTTTTTAAACAAAGTAGACATTGCAAAAATGGTTAATACATTAGATAATAGAGCTGTGAGGAAAGGCTGAAGAACTGGAAACCAAACAGCTGAGTGGAGGACATGAGGGTTGTGTTTAAGGTCGTCAAAGAGATTAACTAACCTGTTAGCACTCTTGTCTCCATGGACAGAAAAAGAGGGAAAGGAGAATTTAAGCTAGAGACAAGGAAAAACTTCCACATTATCCTAGAGGGAATCAATAGAATGTGGGTTAACTGAGGGTTGCTATAGTGGCTGTTTATCTAGAAATCTTCTGAGTTAGGCGCTATGGAGGAGGGAAACTCTGGAAGGCATTTTCCTCATCGTTCTATTCTTCTTCCTTTTCTTCCCTTAGAAAAATGTCCTCCTGCCCCACCTCTCCCTGGAGCTGCTCCTTCTGTGGTCTTGACTGTGGGCTTGTCAGGTAAGAACCATCAGGACTTTTGGTGGTGGAACGGGAAAGGAGATAGAGACTTTGTTGGCTAGAATTTGGGGCAGTAGGAAAATGGCTTTGTTGCTTATTCATGTCCAATTCTTTCTGACCTCATGGGCCATACTGTCCACAGGGTTTTCTTGGCAAAGATACTAGAGTGGTTTGCCATTTCCTTCTCCAGTGGATTAAGGCAAACTTGCCCAAGTTCACACAGCTAGTAAGTGTCTGAGGCCAGATTTGGACTCGGGTCTTCCTGACTCCAGACCCAACATTCCAACTACCGAGCCACCTAGCTGCCCCTAAAAATGGCTTTAAATTTCTCCAATGACTTTCACTGCTTCTCATCCATCTCAGCTATCCGAATCAAGAAACCAATCAAGACCAAGTTCCGTCTGCCTGTATTTAATTGGACAGCATTGAAGCCCAACCAGATCAGTGGCACTGTCTTCAGTGAACTTGATGATGAGAAGATCTTAGAAGTGAGGCTGGGTTTGGGTTCAGAGGGAAGGCTTTAAGGGCCCCAAAATACTAACCTTACCTCAGCTAATCCCATCCATCCATTCTGTCCATTGGGCTGGGAGATAACCATCACTTGGGAATGGTGCCTGATAGTCGAAAGCTTTGTTGAAACTGGGAGGGCAGTGGTGGAGCCAGGAGAGCCAGATATCTTGGGGAAATAGCATCTCCCTTGTTTCCACCAGGATCTGGACCTGGACAAGTTTGAGGAACTGTTCAAGACAAAGGCACAGGGTCCTGCTCTTGATCTTGTCTGCTCCAAGAGCAAAACCTCACAAAAGGCAGCCAGCAAGGTTACTCTGCTGGAGGCCAATCGAGCCAAGAACCTGGCGATTACTCTACGAAAGGCAGGCCGCTCAGCTGAGGAAATCTGCAGAGCAATCCATACGTAGGCCACCACGCTGCCTTGGCTCTTCTTCTCCTTTTCTCTCTCCCCACTCCACTCCCCAAGTCCTCTTCCTCATCCCATCTGAGCTAAGTCAGGTGGGGCAGGTTAGAGCCAGTCCAGGATGACAGGAAACCCTCCCTCCTTCAGCTTGCTCCTTAGGCATTTTTACTGCCTCCCAGAGTGGCTACTTTGGGAACTGCAGCCCCTGGTCCTTGCCCATGTCCCAGTGGGATTTACCTCCCAGAGTTGTGGTTCACTGTTCTCTCCCTGCGGGCTTGTGGTGAGTGGGGGAGTGGGGCAGTGAAGTGTGGTGGGAACGAGGAATGGGACGGATGGAAATTCCACCTGAGAAGGTGGTAAAAATGGTGGATAGATCCAAGGGGCCTGAGACCGCCTCTTCTCTGGCCTCAGGTTTGACCTGCAGACGCTGCCCGTGGACTTTGTGGAGTGTCTTATGCGTTTCCTGCCAACAGAGGCTGAGGTGAAGCTCTTGCGTCAGTATGAGCGAGAACGGCAGCCCCTGGAAGAACTGGCGGCTGAGGACCGTTTCATGCTGCTCTTCAGCAAGGTGGAGCGGCTGACCCAGCGCATGGCCGGCATGGCCTTCCTGGGCAACTTCCAGGACAACCTGCAGATGCTCACACCGGTACCAGCTCCTTCCCAGCTTCTGCTCTCATCCCCCATTAAGCATCTTCAAACCCTGTTGCCGTCCCAGAGTGTCCTCTGCTGCCTGTCCACTCAGTCATTCCACCTAGCCCCTTCCCTCCAGCCCCACAATTAACTCAGCTGCTCCGTCCTTCCTTCCAGCAACTCAATGCCATCATCGCAGCGTCCGCCTCCGTCAAGTCTTCTCAAAGGCTGAAGCAGATGCTTGAGGTAGGCTGAGGCCCACAGGCTGACAGGCAGGGGGGAAGTGGGACCTGGTGTTCACAAGGGTGCTATGGGTAAAGTAGAAGAGGCCTACCTGAGCAGGGCTTCCTGTCTCCCCTGTGGCTTCTTGGCAGATAATCCTTGCTCTGGGCAACTACATGAACAGCAGCAAGAGGGGTGCGGTGTACGGCTTCAAGCTGCAGAGCCTGGACCTGGTAAGGATGGAGCTAGAGTAGGTGGAGGCTCCAGGGGATGCATGATGGGAGGAGGTTGGGGGTTCTGTGATTAGCAAACAAGCAAAGAAAGCCTATATGCTCCCATCTGTGCTCAACACCATGACTTTCACCCCTATCTCATCTCCACCTATAGCTATTGGACACCAAATCTACTGACCGGAAGCTGACCTTGTTACACTTCATTGCATTGACCGTGAAAGAGAAGTACCCAGAATTGGCCGGCTTCTGGCATGAGCTGCACTTCGTGGAGAAGGCCGCGGCAGGTGAGAAGAACCAGGCTTCCCTGAGGCCGGGGCTCTTGAGCTGTGTGACGCCTCCCTTGCTGTCTCAGCCCCAGGACAATCCCAGGAAGTGAGGAGGGGGAGCAGGGGGCACTTGTAGCTCCTTTGTTCTCTTTCTTTTTTCTTTTCCTTTTGACTACTTCAAAGTTTTCCGTGGGGGCCATGGCTGGGGCTGCCCAAGGGGGAGCCTTCCTCCAGGAACAGGGCCCTGGCCCAGCCCTTCCTAGCTTTGTGGAGTGGGGCGCAGAGAAAAGAACTGCCTTTTTACTCCTTGCTCCTTTAGGCTTGGTTTGGTAGATTCAGGGTTTGTTTTTCTAACGACATATATGAAAGTGCTTTAGAAAAGTTTCAGGTGCTGTTCCAAATGGAAGGTATTTTTAAAAACTGTCTTTCCTTGCCTGCTGTTCAGATGGACCTGGACAGAAGAGTAGGCAGGGGTGCTCTCAGAGGTAGTTATCTCAGAACCCCCTGGAAAGCGCACTAGGTTTGGAGTCTGAGGGTGTGGGTCCACGTCCTACCTTTTCCACTTCTCATCTCGGTGACCGTGAGCAAGTCATTTTACTTCCTGGGCTCACTTCCCTTATTGGAAAATAGACCTAAATCTCTAAGGATATGATCCTATTTTTTCCTCAGAAGCGATCTTCTTTCAGAATGTAGGTGGGATTAGGGCATGAGGTCACTGTCCAAATCATTTCTTGCTTAATAGGTAGACTTGTCCCCAGTTAGAGCCTGGTGCCTTGGCTTTCTGAGTGACCAGTGAATGGTGGTTCCCAGATCTGTCTGCAGAGGTCAGGGTCTAGGATGAATAGAAGCCTGGGAAGCCCCGGACTGATGCCTCACTGCTTCCTCTGGCTAGATTCTTCAGTTAGTCAAACAAAGCCTTTATCAATACCTACCTTGTGCCAGGCCCTCTACTGGAAGTTGGGGGTACAAAGACAAAGACAAATGAAACATTTCTTGTCCTCAGAAGAGCTTACACTATTGAGGAGACAGCATGTACATATCTAAGTATGTGCAAAATGAAATGTGTGCGTGTGTGTGTGTGTGTAATCAGGAAAGAGTCCTGTAGTTATTGATCTTTAGATCAATACATCTTTATATGGCATTATCTCATGCCCCATCATCAAGCTAATTCAACATTTGTACTTGCTGATGTTCTTTTAAAATAAATATAGTGCCCCAGACACTCCAGATGTGGTCAAAGTATAGCAGGCTGATTTCTTTCCTTGTTCTGGACACCCTTCTTCTTTTAATGTAGCTTGAGCACAGAGACTTTTTGGGGGCTGTTTTATCTCTCTGTGGATTCATTTTGAGTTTTATAGTCAATCCACTTAAAAACCTTTCCCCTCCTTGTTTCTGAGAACTTGATTTTTTAAAAAACTCAACTGTAAGATTTTGCCATAATTTATAGCTATTACATTTTACCTTATTTGTTTTGGTCCAGTGTTCTAGGCCTCTGAGTTCTTTTTGAGTCCTGACTTTCTCATCTATAACTTGTCCTTCCTCGCTCAATGTCATCTGCAGATAGGCGTGCCATACTTGTCTTTACCCAGAGTATTGTTAAAAACGTTACAGGAGAGGGACCTACTTGTGGAATTAGTTCTAAACCCACTAAAGTGGCCTTTCCTCTAGCCTTGAGGGAGGGGCACTGAGTAGGGGGCTATTGTGCTAGTTTGGGTGAAAGAGCTAGAAGCTAGAAATCAGGAGGGAGACTATGGGGTTATTTGCATGTGGATGATGATTAAACCCATGGGAGCTGATGAAGTCGCTCAGTGAGAGCATAGAGAGAGAAGGGAAGAGGGCCCAGGCCAGAGTCTGGGGTCATATTCACAGTTATCAGGTGTAAGATATAGGTGAGAACCCAGAAAAAGCAGTGCCATGAAAATTCAGAAAAGAGAGAGTATTGAGGAAGAGAGGGTGGTGAACAGTGTACAAGGCTGCAGAGAAGTCACGAAGGCTGAGGACTGAGAAAAGGCCATTCGGTTTGGCAGTTAAGGTAACTTTGGAGAGAGCAGTTTCAGGGGATGAAATTGCAGAGGACTAAGAAAGGTGAGGAAAGTGAAGGCAACAAATTTTGTTTAAAGACAGCTTTTCCCCTCAAGGTGCAATGGGCTGGGCAGGGAGGCGGGAATGCTAGGTCTCATGTATGTCCTCAGCCTGGGACTCGGGTGTCCACAGTGTCCTTAGAGAACGTGTTGCTGGATGTGAAGGAGCTGGGCCGAGGAATGGAGCTGATCCGGAGAGAATGCAGCCTTCATGACAACAGCGTCCTCCGCAACTTCCTCAATGCGAATGAGGGCAAGCTGGACAAGCTCCAGCGAGATGCCAGGACAGCAGAGGTGGGGCCTTGGGCAAGGAAAACCAGACAGTGGAGGGGAGAAGCATTCATTTCTCCATTTGGCTCCTGATGAGTTTCCTCACCACCATCATCAAAAAGCATTTATCAAACACTTGTGTGCAATTTTTTTTCTTTTATTTTGTTGGGAGTGGGGCTGATGGGTGTGGTGGGTAGAACTCTACAAAGTGTGCTATCCAAATACAGGGCCTATTCTTGCAGGGCAGACACAAAAATACAAAGTAAGGATGATAACAATAGCTAACATTTATATAGCACTTAGTATGTCCCAGGCACTGTGCTAAGCACTTATCTTATTTGATGCTCAATCCTGGGAGGTGGGTGCTATTATTATCCCCATTTTACAGATGAAGAAACCGAAGCAAATAGGTTAAATGACTTGCCCAGAGTCACTGAGCTAGTAAGTTGTTTGAAGCTAGATTTGAACTTAAGTCTTCCTAGCAGCCGTAATGGGATTCCTCTATTCTGTTATGACTCACAGTGGGTTAGAGTGTACTGCTTCCCACGTCTTGAGATTTTGGTTCTCCTGTGTTTGAGTTGACCTCCTTGCTGCCCACTCCATGCCGACCCCTTTTGTCCTCTTCCTTTCTCCAGGAGGCTTACAATGCAGTTGTACGATACTTTGGTGAAAGCCCCAAGACAACTCCTCCTTCTGTATTCTTTCCAGTATTTGTTCGGTTTATCCGCTCTTACAAGGTATGGAGTAAGAAGGCTCATTAGTGAGAGGGAAGCCCCAGTTTGAGGGGCAGGGGTGCTGTGCTTCAGCTTTAGCTCCTTCTTCACCAGTGGGGTTGGAGGTGGGAGTTCCATACTGTTGAAAGGCCCCTTGGCTAGGGAGTGGTGGGCAGGGTGGGGACCCAAGCCCTTCCTGTAATTGTCTGGGGCAGGAAATGCCCCTTAGTGGGTGGCCACCTGGGGTTAATATGGTCCAGTCAGCATCACCCGCAGCCTCCACCCCAGCCCTCCCTGCTTCGGTTCGCCTCACCCCCGTACCTGAATCCCATTGGTTCCCAGGAAGCAGAGCTGGAAAATGAGGCACGAAAAAAGCAGGAAGAAGTAATGCGGGAGAAGCTGCTGGCTCAGGAGGCTAAGAAACTGGATGCCAAGGTGGGTGGGGCAGAGAAGTGTGTGTGGAGGGTGGTGTTTGTTTAAGGGAGGAAGGGAGGAATAAAGTGTCAGAAATAGTGTGGAACTGAGAGCCAGGGGAAAAGTAAAGGTGGATGGTCAAGACCAGGATGGTAGAGTGGGCCCCCAGGTAGTCTAGGGGATTAAAGCCCAGTGAGGGAAAGGGCTCATAGAGCTGGAGCTACAAGGGACCTCTCATTCAACCTTCTCATTCTTCAGGTGAAAAAAATGAGGCCCAGAGAGGGTTTAAGTAACCTGCCTTGGGTCATGCAGGGACTAGATAAAGGGGGAGGGGCTAAAGAGATTCCTGAGCCTTGCTGTGGACACATGAGGCTAGAGTACAAGGACAAAAGGGAGTCCCGGTTACTTCTCAGACTGACCCAGGCCAGGTCAGGATGATGGTTATGATGCGTTTCCTTCTCCTCCCAGACTCCATCCCAGCGGAACAAGTGGCAGCAGCAAGAATTGATTGCAGAGCTTCGGCGGCGCCAGGCCAAGGAGCACCGGCCTGTCTATGAGGGCAAGGATGGCACCATAGAAGATATTATCACAGGTGAGACTCCTTTCCATCATAGGTCTCCTGCCCAGGGCTCTGCTGACAGCCCAGAACTACATGAGCCAGCACTGAACTCGACTGTGCTGTGCCAAGTTGCCCAGTTGTTCGTCCTCTACCCATCTCCTATATCCCCATTCACTTGGGGTCTGATCAGTGTCTCTCTCTTCTGCTGGCTGCAGTGCTGAAGAGTGTCCCCTTCACAGCCCGCACTGCCAAGCGGGGCTCACGCTTCTTCTGCGATGCAGCCCATCATGATGAATCAAACTGTTAGCCCCCAAGGCTGGGAGCCCCTGACAGGTACTGGGCACCTAAGCTGCCCAACTCTGCATGACCATCCCCTGGAGATGTCTGCTGCATGACTCAGATCCATTTCCTATTAGAACCTAACTGTTAAGATCCCTCTCTGTCCTTGCATGTCCCTTTGCTCTGGGCACCACTTTCCCCCTGCATGTTTCCTTAGGGATTGGGCTTCTTTGAAATTCTGAGGAAAAAGGGTCTTAGATTCAAAGGCTGGGGCTTTGGAGCTATGTCAGAGGAGACAACATTAGGAAGTTTCTTTGGACTGGTGAGGCAGAGGGGCCTAGTGGTCAAAGGCAAGCACTGTATTGGGGGGACAGGGAAGTTAGGGACCTATGGTTTAACACAATAGAATAGCTTTCAGCTGGAAGAACAGATGCATTCTTGCTATCATGCCTCCTGGCAGCTATTCTGTGCCTGGGATTTCCTTGCTGATTCTGTCTCTTAATTATTCTCGTTTCTGTCCAGTGGCAAGAACCATTCTCCCTAGTTCCACTGTCCTTTAACCATTTAAATTCCTCAGTAGTATCTATACTAATTTTTCCAGCTAATGCTGGTCCATCCTGGCCCGTTGGTCTACCTAGCGAGGCAACAGCAGCTTAAACCCCTACAGGGTCTAGTGAGACTTGTCTGCAGGGGAGTGGGGACCAAATGTATGCTTTTTAAGATGGCACACCTTTGCCATGCCCTGCTTGGTAAGTGCTTCTTTCCATCCACAGGCATGCACCACTGGGCCTGGAGCTATGCCCTGGCCCGAGCCCCAGGTCCCCACTGAGGCACCAATCATGGAGAAGGAAGCACTTCAGGCCCTCAAGCTCGTCTCTACAAGTTGAAGGGGTTTGATCCGGAGCCTTGGAACTGGCAGTGGCTCCCAAGCTGGGACTGCCACATTTATCCCCTCACTTCCTGTTCCCATCCCAGGCCTTGAGACTGGCTTCCCATTGGCTTCTGGTTCAGAAAGGGAGACAGTAGTCATCTTCTCTGTGGGAATTAGATTCCCCAGGCTGAGTCCCTGCCCAGGACCCAGGAACCATGCATTGTCTTTTACTGCACTTTGCTCTTAAGGCCTCTAACCACCTGCCCTGCTAGGGCATTCTTAATCCCTTCAAGGCAGCTCAGCCCCTTGTTTGGAGTGGGCACAGCCCCTAGCTGGATCAGGGTGGAGATGTCAGCTTCAGCACTTCCTGAGAGCTTAGGCCCAGAGCCCTAGGCCTCAACCCAAGGGCATGAAAAAGAGAAGGAATAAATGGTAGTGGCTAGATCCTAACTGGAGGAGGGGCAGAGACAAAACCCAGAGTATGAGCTGATGGGAGAAAAGTCCTAGAGTTACTTTGTTCTAGACCCTTAGATGGCTGCCAGAACACTGGGGGATGAGAAAATATTCCTCCAGTGCCTGGGGTCCTGCCCTGCTAATAAGCAGGGTAGGCTGTTAAGCTAACTTCTAGGCTTGTCAGTATTGATGGTGGAAGCTTTTCTACCTGCCCATATCTGGTCACTGCCTGGCTTCTGAGTGGAGACCAAGGACAGAGCTGGGGAAAGAGGAAATAACTGGGATTGCCTGACCTGTTGAAGGTAAAGAGGGGGGCATCTACAGCAGCAGGCTAAGCATTGGAATGGACCAAACCTGTTATTTTCTAGTGAGGAAATTGCTAATTTAGATCAGCACCAGTTTTGCAACTTAAAAATCTTGAGCATCCCGAGGCCCTGGGCAGGTAAATGACTTGGCACAGTCACACAGCCAGTAAAGGACAGTCAGACAAAGGACTTGTCATACTGCCTCTGTACGCTAAGTATTAAGGGAAGAAAACAACAGAAAAGCCTATGCACTGCTTTGCCAGGTTAGGGCTTTCTATTTGAGCCAAATATCTCCTCCTTGTCCTTCTAGCTCCCTCCCCTTTTCTGTCCCCTGGAAGGGAATGTAGGTTATCCATCCCGTTTTGTATATGGAAAGCATTCCATCCCTACTTGTCTTGTGTGTCTATGTGTATATATCTCTATCTATCTATATGCTCCCCAAATGCCAACAAAAGCTTAGAGCATCACTGTGTGTCTGAGTTCTTTACCCTCAGGGTCATGGGTTGGCCCACGGATGTAGTGTTAGGGGCAATACCCCTATATTCCTTGGAGTACAGGCTTCTTTCTGTTGAACACAAAGTAAGTGGTGACAGGCATGAGCTGTTTAACAAGGAACAGGCTATGGATGGCAGACTCCAAATGGTGCCTTGGACTGAGACTGGCTATAGAGTTTGAGATGCAAAGTTAACACATGCTAGGTTGATCCATGATGCAATACTCCCCCCTGCTGGCTTTATAGGGTGTAGCATCCATTGAGTCTATAGGTCTCATTTTAGACTTATTGACCAAACCCTGTCTTTCTCTGCCCTGCCACCCCGCCTTAACCATTTAAAGACAGGAGTCTGTAGCCATGTTATAAATATTATCATTATTAATCATTAAAAAAAAAAAACACTGAGTTCCCAGGTTGGAGAGAGGAAGAGGTAGCGCCATTGGGCCAGGGTAGGAGGAGTAAGGGGCAGAGAGCTACTTTGAATGGCCTAGAGTGGCAGGGCCTCCCCCTGCCCCCTTCCCAACTGGCTCAGTGCCCGTTGGCAGACTGCAGTTCTCTCACACAATGACCCTTCCTAGGGAAAGACATAATGACAAGTAGTGTGGCACGACTCCCCCTGCCATACCTCCTCACTCTCATGTTGGTGCTGCCTAACCCCATCAGGCCTGGACAAGGGAGTAGGGGTGATGCCAGGGACCATACCGGATGTCCAAGATGATGGGGGGGGCCTCTGAAGAGCAGCTGGGGCAACTTTATAGTGCCGATGCTGGCCTTTGGAGGGGTTTAGCCAAACAGGAACAGGATGCCTTAGGGACAATGGGCGTTGAGCAGACTGAGGAAGGAGTCCTGGGCTGGGGAGCTTGGCTACAAGGGTGATACTAGGAACACAGGCTTCACACAGTCCCACAAGGGGAGGGCGAGTATCGGGGTCACTGCTGATCATCCAGCTGCTGTAGAAGTGTCCGGCGGCGCCGTTCCAGTTCCCCTTCACTCAGCTCACTCTCTGATGTGTCCCAGCCTGTCTGTAAGGGCAAAGGCACTGACTGACTGGTGACCCTTAGCTGTTTGTTAGGGCACAAGCTGACCACAAGCGAGAAAGCACTGCATGGCACAATGGCAGAAATGCAGAGAGCCCTGACGGGGGATCCCTGCACCCCTCACCTTCTCTTTCTTAAGTCCAAGGCCAGGGGACCGATTCCGGGGCTCTGGCCTCCGGGCCTCCCTCTCTTTGTCCCGTTCTCGTTCTTTCTCTTCCATTTCCTTGCTTCCTTTCTCTTTCTCTCGCTCTATTTCACTCTCAGGACTGTTCTGCAAGACCACACCACAGAACTGCTCAGTTTCTAGTGAAGGGCAGGAATGAAGGGAAGCCAGGGGCCCAAAGAGAGGACACAGAAACTGAGTCTAGAGCAGGAAAGGTAGTCTGGTTCAAGGGGGAGGAGCCAGAGGCACAAAGGAATTACTGTTGCTCTCTAGTAAAATGAACTGAGAACCACTGCCCCTGAGCCTGCAGTACCCCTTCCCCATTTACCGACTTGTGCCTCTTCTTCTTGCCTTTCTTCTTCGGCTTCTTAGACTTCCGGAAGCCATGATCTAGATTTGGAAGAGGGTGGCTCAGTATCCCCAACCTCTCTTGGGGAAGAGAGGAAGTCTAGACACTTAATTAGTCGAGCCCCAGGCCATCTCATCCTTGCCTCCAAGAAGAACGTTCCTACAGCCATTCCAAAGAGATGGGTCCTTCTAATTCTAAAACGTCTTTACTGTTGTCTCGAGCCTTCAGCATCTCCCACTCCCATTTCTCCATTTGTTTCACCCATATTATAGTAGTAAAGTTCCTTCTGCCTTCTAACCTCAGATTCTCCTATACAGTTTTGGCCCATCCTCCCTTTTCAACCCTCAATAATAACAAACTCACATTTATATAGTGTTTTAAGGTTTACAAAGTGCTCTACCCTCAAGGGATCTAAAAAAAAAACAGTGAGCCTTCTCCCCTGAATGAATTCCACGGCATGTCACTCTGTCATTGATTCCCTCCTTCAGCTTTCTCTTCCACTGGCAAATGTCTTTTTATTCCCCCTTTTATTTCATACAGCTATTCCTAGGGCTCTCTACTCCCCCACAATAGGCTCTATTAAGTGACTTTGCCTGCTCCAAGAGGGGGGCGGCTGGAGGGAGAGCCCCGGCCCCCAAGAGGGCCACCCCCACTCTCAGCTGAATCGAGTGAAGATGAGGGTTCAGAGCCTGACTCGGAGGGATTCCATTTTCTTCGTTTAGAGGGCCGAAGAAGGGGTGGCTGCTCATCCTCTTCAGATTCAGAGCCCTGGAGAGAGACAAGGGAAGGAGAAGGCCCTCAGACAGCCTGAAGCTGGCAAGGAGAAGGATGGTGGAGAAATAAGAATATCTGTCCTACTTTCTAAATGATCCCTATCCCGCCCACAGGGTCTTTGCCTCATCCCACACATATTTTCCAATAACTCACCGAGGGCGAATGGGATCGCTTTCGATGATGTTTCTTGCCCTTTTTGCCATGTTTTCTGCCTTTGATGTGAAAGTGCTGGCATTCGCTCTGATGGGGAAGGAGGAAGAAGAGAAAAGCTCCAGAAGCACCTCTTCTCTGCCTCACGATGACCTTTTGGCCTTAGGACATGTTCCCTCTTTCACTTACAGTACCCACCCACCCATCCTCCTGTCCCCTTAGGTCCCTGAAGGGCTTTAAGAATTAGAAGTCACTCAGGTTAGCCTAGGCAAAGTCGGGGATAGGGGCAGAGCCAGAGAACCACAAAAAGATAACAGAGAGGCAATACTTTCCTCCTCACCTGTAAAAACTCTCGGAAGAGGCGTATCCGCTCGGACTCCAAGGTGATCTGTTCAAAGGCAGAGTCGCACACAAAGCGCTCTCGGACCTTGTTGGGGGAACAACAAAGCCAAGCACGTAGATGAGAACGCAAATTCGAGATCAAGCAAAGCTTGGTGGAGGCAGTAACCAGGCATAAGGGGTCTGGGGACCAAATCAAACAGTATCTTTGGAGCAAGAAGGAAGTCATGTAGTATAACCTCATGAAAAGTGTGGTGTCCAGTTAGTTTCCTCACCTCCTCCCAGCCAGTGCCAGGCTCTAGGGCAGGGGCAGCTTGCCTCAGCATGCTCCGAAAGGCAGCTTCCCTACGTCGAAGTCTCCGTGCTTCTTCCTTCTCTCTCTCCCGTTCTCGTGCCTCTGCCTTCTCCAGGAGCTGAAGGTATAAAAGACATCATCTAGGGTCACTTAAGATTGCCTGCCAGGAAAAGCCTGGAGGAGCAGGCAGAAGCATCACCTGGGCAGAGAAACATGAGGGCTAACAAGGTAGGGGGTATATATCACAACTCAGGAGGGGGAACCTGAGGGGCCTGGGCTCACCTCTGGGAATCTGGGCTCTTCCCACTCGCTCAAGCTACTGGGTACCATAAGCCCTGAAATGCAGCTGCCTCAGAGATGAGTATATGAGAATGGGCAATAGAAAGGAAGAGGACTAGAAAGTATTTGACAATTGTGCCCCAGTCTTGCCGGGAAGAAAACGGCTCTTCCTCATTGCATCTTTCACATCCTAATTCACTTCAACTGCCCTCTCCTCAGCCCCCACTCTGCCCCTACCCCAACCCTGCCCCCTCACGCTGTTGAAGGTCAGCTTGATATTGCCAGCATCCAGTGCAGCAGCCCTCTTGTCAAAGCTAATGACGTGTGCAAAGTCCTCAAAGGCTGTGTTCACTTCCACACTGAAACCCCGATCCTATGGAGTAAGCAGATAGAAGGCATGATATTAAAAACTAGGCTTTCTGATATCCTGGTCCAAGGTTGGCCAAAGACTGCTGAGAAGAGCCCTCTCCCCTTCGTAATACCTCCTCTGCCCAACTCCTGAAATTTCACAATTAAGAGCTTTTTTCCTCTAACACACTCCCAGGTCCCTCTTACCTTAAGGATGTCCTTAATGATTTTCTTCTCATCATGGAATCTGGCCTTCAGATCCTCTACATAAAACTTGAAGAGATCCAGAGGGGTGGAGCCTGCAGAGGAGGCAGGGAGGGGGGAGGGGACCTGGCTGGTGGCATCTTCCTGAGGTCTAGGGAATGAAGTTAAGGGCAGGGCAAGGGAGAGGTGGTGCAGAGAACCGGTCAGGGGCAGGGAGCCGGGGAGGGAAAGCCCGGCTGCCTTACCCGGCTGGCCCAGCATGTTGGCAAAGCGGGCATCGGTGCTGACCGCTGGGTACAGCTCCATCCAGGTAGACATGGAGTGCAGCTGCCCTGTCTCGTGCAGCTCGTCCAGGAAGGTCTGAGCGGGGAAAGGCCAGTTATGGGGACAGGGACAGAGAGAGAGATGAGGAGATTGAGAGAGAAATGGAGATAGAGACAGATAAGGGGAGAAAGAAGGGAAAACAGGTAGAGAGAGGATACCTAGATGGTGAAATGCAGAGGTAGAAAGAGAAGGAAGGAAATTTGAAACAGACAAGGAAACAAAGTCATAGAAACCTGTCTGAACCTCACACACCCCTACCAGCTCCCTGTAAGCACAATTCCCCCACCTTGCCACCCCAGAGATTAGGAACAGCCCATCCAAGATTCCCACTGCCTAGAAAATGCTCCCCTCGTTCCACGCCCTGTGGTCTCTGGTGCTTATGTGGTGCTCTCTGCTTCTGGAGAAGCTGAAACATCAAGAACAAGGCTGGGAGTACAGTGGGACCCAAAGAGCAGAAGAGGCAGCAGAGCAGGGAGCAGAGCAGCAGCTCGAAGGGGCCCAGGGGTCAGATCTAGGGTCCGTGCCCATCACGAGGCTGAGAGGGCTACCTGGAAGGCTTCGCGGTTCTTGCGATGCTGGCGCCTCTCCCGAAGTCGTGCCCGTTCCCGCTCTTCCTCTTCCTCTCGCTCCAGGGCTCGGATATGCTCCTCAAAGCAGATCAGCGCATCCTCCTTGTCCATGTCTGCCCGCAGGGAGCAGGCTCAGCAGACATTGCAGGGAGGTAGAGGGCACCCTCTCAGAACCCAGCACCCCCAGCACTACAGGGATGCTTTCCCCACTGTCTCCCAAGGGCACCCGGGGAGGGGAAAGGTGAGACCCCAGAAGATGGCAGTGACAACAGGGAAGGGTCTGGTGGGACAGGCGATTGGGATGGAGGACTTGGGAAGGAACTGTCAATACGTGAACAAAAAAAGTCCAGGTATTTGACCCTACGAGAGGGAGCAGTGATTGAAGGGGCTTCACATACATTGGCAAGACATTTTTATGGAATTGGTTTTAATAAGGCTTTGCCACTCCAGAATGTGGTACTTCTCATATCATCAGGAGATTTGCCAACAGCAGTTTGTATTACGTGGGGCCAATAGGGTCCATATCGTTAAGCCAAGTTAAGATTATATTCATCTGGGCTACAAAAATCCTCATCATCATTCAAGTCTTCTTGAATGTCCCAGCCTAAGGCTCTTCCTACTAGGCCACATTGCCTTCAGGGCCATAGTGAATCTCAGTGGAAGGGAGAGGGATGTTCCAGGGTGTCTTGGAAAAAATTTGGGAGCCCTAGAGTCCGGGCAAGTACAGGGGAATCTGTACTTGGGGGTCTGAGAGCAGTAGGGATATGGAGGGTACTGGGAGTCCCAGGAAGTTCAGGACATTAGGGGCTCCTGAGAAGTCCGAGATAAATATAAGAGGTTCAAGGGAAAGAGGGCCAGGTAGGTTCCAGGGGTCCCAGGAGGTCTTTGGGGAAGGGGGAGGGGTATGTAGGGGTGTCGAGGCCCTGGGCTCACTCTGCAGCTGGTGGTCCTGGGCAAAGCTGGGGTTGTCCATGAGGTGCTGTTGAGCTTGGGACCAAGTAGTTTGGAAGCTGACACTGCTCATTCCATCCAGGATGCTCTTTAAAGCCTGGATATTGCGGCGACGCAGTTGTTTAGCTTGTTCCTGAGGTGGTGAAAAAGGAGGCAACAGTTAGAAAATGTGTCTAGGGGAGAGGATGGGAAACCCTAGACGGAGAGAGGGGAAGTCAAGGCTCTATTTATGGGTCTGAGGCCAGGAGACATAGGGATACAGACCAACAATTTATTTTCCCAAGATGGGGCCCTGCTTGGGACCAGAAAGGATGGAAACGAAAAAGGATTTGATGGATACTATGAGAAAAACATGGGCTGGAGGCTGTCCAAAACACACTTATGGACTATGCAAAATATAACGCAAACGAGTGGCTACTACCTCTGAGTCAAGACCTAGGGAAGTGAATGAGTAACACAAGGAGTGAAGCAGGACCGGGAAAACTAGAGTAAAAGGGTGTTGGAAGGATCTCAGCTGACAAGTATTACCTTCTCCTTCTTGGCAAGGAAGAACAGGACATCATCATATATTTCCTTACGGTCCCGCTCAGGTACTACAGCCCAAACTTCCAGGTCCCCAAATGTTTGCTCAGCTCGCCTAGGGTTATACAGGTAGACTATGAAGTAAGATGGCAGAAGACACTGTCCCCCTGAAACAGCATGTTCTAGATACAGTTCACCGCCTAGGAATACCTTGGCATTCCACCCCTAGACCCTCACCGGTATCGGGTGGTAGAGGTCATACGGTCATGCTGTTCCAGAAAGTGCTGAAGGGTCTGCTTGGCCTCTTTGGCCCTCAAACGGGCCTCTTCCTTTTCTTCTTTCTCCCGCTGTGCTTTGTAGGCATTGAATGCCTGCTTTTTCTCACTTAGTTTTGGCAGAGCACTGGGATGGAGAAGATAGGGTCGGGGTAAGTCAGCCCAAATTACCTGCATTACAACTCACAACTCAGGAAGCACTGGTAATCAACCCAACAGTAGATAGGAAATCAATCAGTAGTAGGTATGAGCACAGCAGGGCCATGAGAGGAAGGGGATATGGAAAGGGCCGAGGTGCTGAGAGTAGGGATGCCCATTCATTTCAGTGGCATCTAAATCACCCATAAGCCTTTGCCACATCCAATCCCCCTCAGTCCCCATAATCCTGAATGTTTCCTTTTCATCATGGTCATCTCTTGGGCATCTCAGTCTTCTACTTTTATCCCCTCTCCCACCCATCCCAGGCTATTACCTTCCCGGCTCTTGCCCATCCCGATCCCTGAGGGGAACTAGGATCACTCCAAGTTTCCCCAGCCCTGTTGTTCCCATGGATAGGTTTTAGGGGTTGTCTGGGCTCCCCCTCCTCAGCCCTACCTGTAGCGGGGGTCAGTGACCACCATCTTCATGGCTTGTTCCCATGAAGCATTGGAGGGGACGGCCTGGAATTGAGCGGGTAGATGACTAAGAGTTTCAAACTTCCACAAATTCCCCCCAGCCCTTAACTGAGAAATCACCCCACACGAAGTTGTAGTACCTTGTCCCTTAGCAATTCCTTGAATGCCTGCTTTGCCTTTTCTCGGCTGCTCCAGCTGAAGCTTGACCTCTCTGGCTCGAGCTTTGGCTCGTCCTCCTCCTGCCGCCTAGCAGCACTGGAAGCCAGACAGGATTCAGCCAAAGGCCCTCATCATACCCCTCCCCTCCAGCCTCTGGGCATCCTGCTCCCCTCCTCCAGGGAGGGATCCCCCCAGGATCCCCGGCAGAGGCAGCAAGGTTGAGGATGCTGGACATACAGAGGAAGGTAGAGGATGGCAGATATGCCTCAGGGGACCAGACACAGCTGACCTAGATACCGATGTGCTGCAGCCTTTACCTGCCAGTGCTCTCCTCCTGATGCAGAAGTCCCTGATCCAGAGGCTGGGTAGGTTCTGACAGTTCACAGTCTTCATGCCCACCTGGCTCAGGTTCGATGAGGCCCGTAGAGACTGGGGCCGGTCCAGGAGTAGCAGGAGGTGGCTCAGGCTGTGGCTGTGGCTGTGGCTGCTGCTTCCTGCAATGACCCCAGCGGACAGTAGAGCAGGGGTACAAGATAGGCATGAGGTCATGAGTTGAGGTGGTCCTTCTACCATGGGCAAGACCAAGGGCTGAAAATGGACTGTCCTGAAGTGGTACAGGGAGCTCTCTCCACATAGATAATAAGAGGTGGGGGGCTCATTCAATACTTCATACCCAAGGCTCCCACCAAGCCCACTGGCCCTGAGGATAGGTGGCCTCACTCACCCTGCAGCCTCCTGTTTGACCAAAGCTGCAATTAGGGAAGAGAGTTTGTGGGTCAGAGCACAGAGAGGGCAGGGGCTCCTGGTGCCCCCTACACCAGAGCCCCCAACCCAGCCCCCACCCTGCCCCTCAGACCCCTCACCCTCCAGTTCATCCAGGTCCTTAGGCCGGGTCCACCGGGACTCCTTACTCTGGTTGTTGTAGTAGTAGGGTTTGCCAGTGTCTGACTTGTACTCTTTCCAGGGGCACTGAGACAACAGCAACTGTAGGAGTATGGTAGGAATTGAGGGACAAGGTGTGCATCAGACAGCTGGGGTGGTACTCTTCAAAGGATGTTAAGGGAACCATCAGAGTGGAAACATGGAGTGATTATCAAAAGGTGGGCCAGGTTCAGAGAGCAGACTTCCTACTCAATTAGTGGCTACACTGAAGACTTGGGTCCACAATAAGCATGTTCAAGGAAAACAAGGAATGTATGTTCAGAGAACTAAGGATATCCAGAGTCATAAAGGAGTGTCACACATATGAATGGGTAAAGGTGATTAAGACACAGAAGTTGAGACAAGCATAAAGATCAGAGATGTGTTGGGGTCAGGGCTGTGGTAGGAGCCAAAGATTCAAGGATCCTTCACCTCAGCTTTGGACTTGAGTACGCTGGGCTTCTCCCATACAGACTGCTTGTCATCTGCATTGTAGTAATAGATCCGCCCATCAGGAGCTACATGTTCACTCCACAAAACTCTCTAAGAAGCAGAGAAATTTTTTTCAGGCTCTACTCCCAATGCCCACCTCTCCCCACTCGTTTGCTCTCAGGCTTCTCTCCTTCAGTCCTTCTTGATACACTCACCGTAGGGTCTGCTCCAGCCACAACAGCTGGAAAAGAAATTGAAAAAAATATCTAAGGCCAAGTTCCGACCCTGGCCCGATACCCCCCAGATACCTGGTCCCCCATCATCCCACTCCTGCCAATGCCCACCCTGGCCCAATCAATACCCCAAATTCCCTGGCACCCCAACAGGCATGATCCACGGCAGGTTCCAGACCACCGTCCCCCTCCCTCTATGCCCCCAACCTCCGAGCCTGGGGGGGCCAAGCCCCCAGAAGACTCACAGCTGGCGGTGTCCACACCTGGGGCCGTCTGCCGAAGAAAGAGGGGGAAGGGTCGGGGCCAAGCCCAGTGGTCCCCAGGACCCTAGGTCCTGGGGGAAGGGGAAGTAGGCCGGGCCAGGACCCAGGTGTCTTGGCTTTTAAGTGTCTGTGCTTCTTAACCAGTTCCACCCACCCCCAATAGCTGGAACCTTGAGATAGCAGGGGCAAATCCCACAGGTGCTTCTTTCTTCTCTTTCCTTGAGTGGAAATGCTTTGAAAAATTAAATCCCATGTCTCATTTCCCTCACTGACAGACACAAACCCTACAACCTGCCCTGGCAGCTTGACTCCCCATAGGCATTGACAGGCACCAAAAGAATGAGTAGGATGAAGTTTGACAATGCCACCTCCTTCAGTGGCATTAACATATATCCAAGTAGGTGTTTGTGAATGTGAAAAGCAATGTACATTAAGTTTGTATGCACATCTTAGTGAAATAGAAGAGCAGAAGAAAATCTGTGTGACTTCAGGAATTTATGGAACTAAATTTGCAGCTTGGAAGTATACATGAAGTGATTGAGAGGGAAAGTTGATGGATTAGGATGTGAACAGAGAAGGTAAGAGAGGCAAAGTGAAGAGAGAGGGTGAGGGGAATTACCCCTTGCTTTGAGTCAGACCCACAAGGCTGCAGGACAAAGCTCAGATGCCTAGGGGGCCCCCCAACGCTTACCGCAGCAGTGACAGGTACCGCGGGCATCAGCATCCCTGGCATCATGGGTGGTACCATCCCTGGTATCTGAGCACAAACAAGGCAAGAGCCAGCCACATATGTCAGGATGGACGTGGACGGGGTTGCAAATGAGGCAGGGGGGCAGGGAGACAGACCATCACTCAGAACATGGGGCATAGCAAGTCCTGGTCCTTGGGCTCTCTGCCCAAGCTGGCAGTTCTAATCAATCACTCAGCAGTAAAAACTGCACAGGTATGCCCACCCTCCTCCCAATTCCCAAAATGCTTTTGTCTTCCACCATTCCCTAGAGAACACCAGTGTCCACTATCCTTACCCTAAGAGTCATCCCCAGAAAGAACCCCAAAAAACTCCACCGACAAAGTTCCAAGAGACTGGGTGTGTTCAATTTCCATTAGACTCACTGTCTAATTTCCATTAGATTTAGGCCAGGCCTACATAATTTCAACTAAGGTTCCTTCTGCCTTTCCCCCCATTCTCATCCCCACCTTCAGGTAAACTGATGGACCTAAGAACACTTATCCGTAGTTCCCTAGGATGAAAAGAGATAAGTATTACCTGTGTAATTGGTGGTGGCCCCCCCATTGGTGGGAGCATCGGGGGCATCATGCCAGGGGGGATGGGAGGGATGGCAGGTGGTCTCTGGTTCATGGGAGGTAGCCCCATTGGGGGGAAGGGTGGAGGGATCCCTGGAGGGGGCATCTGGAAATGAGGGGAAGGGGCACTGAGCAGAGAAGGTATTATCCTAGACATGACCACCTGCTCCCACCTCAGGAGTCAAGTGAGGCAGGTAGGGCCTGGATGCCAACCCCAAACTCAGAATACTTGTGGATGATACATAGTAGGTAGCACCCTCCCTTTTCCTGGCCTGGTGGGAGGTCACCAACAACAACGACTGTGACCCATAAAGGGGAACTATGGGATTAACAGGAGATCTTGCTGGAGTAAAAGGCTCTAAGTCATGCTCTGGGACTAGGCCTAGAATTCCCAAACCTTTATCTAATAAACACTGAAGCCTCTTAGGAAACATGGGGAAATGAAGTGAATCTGAGTGGGAAAAACAAAGTCACAGGGGTGATCTACTTTCTAAGATCCTCTTCCCCAAACAGTTTCCCTCAGAAATGGAGAAAAGTAAGAACTGGTACCCAGCTTCCCCTAATCATCTGCCTACCTATCCCCTCAGGTCTGATTCATGACATTTCAGATGTTATGCCAAAATATAAAGAAAAGAGAAAAGAACAGAAAGGAAAGTTCAGTTCCCTTCTTTCTCCTGAATGCCCTTGGCCCTGTTCACTCTTATACCCCAACCATATCCCCATATCAAATATATATTTAGAATGAGGACTTCTTCCTCACCTTTCCTTTTCCCCCACCTGTAGTGCCTTACTTAGCAGGGGAAAAATCACACATATTTTAGACACAGAACTTGTCACCAGCTCCATCTCCCATAAACACACCAGGACCCTCCCCTTCTTGTCCCTGGGCCAAGGGACAGAATGATGCTATAGGAAGACCATGCCCAGAAGGCAGCAATGGCCAGGGGAATACAGAGTTGGGAGCTGAAGACTGGAAGGGCCATCCACAGGGAAAGACATTAAACTTACGAAGGGTGGTGGCATCATGGGGGGCCCCGGTGGGAAAGGGGCAGGTGTTGCCAAGGGCCTGGGGCCAGAATCGGGAACCGACTGTTGAGGGAGAAAAAAATGGTCATAGGACCTAGGATAGGTACAGAGATGGGGTTCAGCAATTAGGCAAAGAAGAGGTGAAGATGGAGTAACATGATAATTTGGGGAGGATGGACTCCAAGTCAAACATCCTTCCCTACCCCAAGCTGATCTCCAGTGATACTTTCCTCCAAACTAGCCTCATTTCTCTCAGACCCATGCTGAAAGTGCTATTCCAATACCACTTTGAAACCAGCAGTTTCCACCACATCAAAAGCCACAGGGGGTGGTTAATAAACTAAGGGAACATAGCTGCAAGGCCTTGCACCTCCACCTAAGGGCCTGTTTATGGGAGGAGGGGGAAAGAAGTTGAGGTCAGGGGCTGATGTAGTTCAAGGGCAGAATTGGAGGGTCCAGGCAGCCCATGAAGCCCCTGATCCTGCCCAAGTTCCCATTTTCAGAAACTGACCCCTCGGTATCATAAAGTGTTTTCTGATATCAAAATGCAGACCCTCCCACTAAATCTACTGCTTTCCTCTGACCAGTTCCCTAGGGGAGCTACAGTGCATAGCCCAGACTAAAAATATTATCTTCACTCCAGTTTCATCTTTTGGTCTACCCCTTGTCCAAAGTCTGGTTTCCATTTTTCAAGATTCCTCATCATCTCGGGGTTCAGTCTCAGGCAAGGACCTACTAAATTGTTGAGAAATCTGAAGAGTCTCCTGTTTAGACTTTCCTGTTATACTACTGTGTGATCTCTTCTGAATCCACCCAGGTCCTTCTCCTTAACCCTAGCACCTGCCAATTCTTCCTTCTGAACTCTCGATCTTGGCAGACCACTCATAATTTAGGAGGGTGTTAGGGCACTCCTAATTACTTCACCAAGACATTCAGATGTCCTCTTTGAGACAAGTCTTCCTCCCCCAAGTACCCAGCCAATGGGAAATAGTGCTCTATTTTTCACTCTAGCATGCCATCTGCTCCCCTATCCCCAACTAATTCATATGTTATGCCAGCCTTATCTCTGAAATCTAAAGTGGGAGAAAAGACTAGAAAAGGAAAGTGTAGCTACCTTTGTCCTGTACATCCTTGCCCCTGTTTATCCCCATGTCCTAACCTTGTCCCTTTATTAAATATCTAGATTTCCTCATCACCACTCTTCCTCCCAAAGCATCAGTGGGAAGGGGGAAATCAGGAACTTTAGACATGGTGCTTGTTACCAGCTCCATCCTACCCCACTCCCTATAAATACACCAGGATCCCCCTTCCTGTCCCTAAGGGGCAGGATGGTGTCATAGGAAGACCATACTCGGGGGTGGGGGAGCAGCAATGGCCAGGAGAACACAGAGTTGGGGGCAGGAGATGGAAGGGCTATCTGTCCTTGATAAAAGAGGATCACAGAAATCATCTATTAAGATAACAGGAAATTTTTATACCAATGGAAGTGGTAGAAAATTCTACCAATTCCAACAGGAATCTTTTCTAACAATGGGTCATTCAACCTCCACTTGAAGACATTCAGTGATAGGAAATTCACTACTTTTGGACAGTTCCAACTGTGAGAAAGGGCCCAATAGTTTCCCTGCATAAGAATTACAGTGACTAGCTAATGCCTTCCATAACAGACACAGAGGGGTGTAGCTAGTAATTGGGCCTCGGTGTTACGAAGACATTGGTTCAAGTACTGCCTCTGATACCTACTGGCTGTGTGAACTTGGGCTAGTCACTTAAATTCCCTGTGTCCCAGGCAACTCTCTACACTGTAAATTGAAGAGAAGGTGCTGATTTACATTAGGACAGGCACTTTCTCACCAAGATCTCCCTACACCAACGAAATCACAGATATGTATATGAACATATGTATTTACTATTTATATGATAACTATGTATGTCCATATATCTACCATATTAACTCTACAAATCCTCCCTCTGTATTATTGCTCCTTACAGCTCCATCACTTCCTTTGAAACCCAAATTAAAACTTACCTCCTCCAAGACTTCTTTTTCTCATTAATTCCATTTCATCCCCATTTCTATTTCTTTATTATGTGCCATTCAGCACATATTTATATAGTACATACTACATTGTGGTATTTTTGTTCTTTTTATGTTGCTTTGTAATTGATCCCTAGTCACTTCACATGTATGTCTCTTCCAAGAGAAAAATTTCTAGAAGATACAAACTCTTAGATGCTTTTTAATCCCACAAATAGACAGGTGTTCAGTAAACACTTAGATTCTGCTCCATCTCTGTTGGATAGCGAGTTTCCCGTCTTTGACGGAGAACCTAGAGTGATCTGGCCCCACTCTCCATTATCCAAGGGGCTGGGGCACCAACATATACATTTCTCAGCTCCATTTATTCCCATCCATTTTCCATTCTTCCCTCATCATCGAGAAAAGGGGCAGTCACTCCTGTCTACATGGCTTCTTGCAAACAGCTCTAAGGAAAGGCAGGGTTGGAGAAAGAGGGGGAAGCAATATGTTTGGTGAGAAAGATGGATTACTTCTAGATTTTCATTATACAGAGACCTCATTCCAGGTTGCCAAAATGAGGACTCTCTGGGAAATAAACACAGATAAGCCTTATTAGCACTGTTGTATCCATTGTCAGCATCCAATTCTCTGGACTAATGGAGGACAGCAGAGGCACAGATTAAACAAAAAAAATGGTAATTCACAAGTCTTTGCATTTCACTAAAGAATACAGTGTGGGTTATATATGTACATAAACACACATAAAATAAACACACATAGAGACACACATATAATCTGGCAACTTTGCTTTCCTAATTAATTTTCACGGCACAAGATATTTGGTTGCAGCAGTGAGGACTTGGGGATATCTAATTAGCTGTAATTCAGAAGTGATGAAACACAACCATCCATTAATGGGATTAGAAAGGGAAGGGGTATGTGTGTCATAACATAAAAATTAATCTGCTTAATGATGTGTTCACACTTAACCACCATCAATACTATCATTTTGTAAAAAGGATGGCAAATATAATATATATGTATATACACATATATTTCCCTCCACTTTACACAAAGTATGTGTCCTGAAGTTTTTTTTGAAAACTGTATTAAAAAACAAAATCAAAGCATACCTTTAAATGTACCAGGAAAAGTCATTATCTATTCTAAATGAATTCTTTTGTAAAGTGAAGAAAAAACCCTAATTTAGCTGTTTCATAAATTTTAACTTTCAAAAGTTTTTTTAAAGACACGCTTTATTAACAACATGCACAGACATATATTTGTATTTCTTCAAATTATCTGAGCATATTGACTGGGTAGGACAGTAGGAGATAGTAACAGTAAAATATATGGTTGGTTTGGAAAAGTTATTTTGAGATCAAATATGGCATATAGTCTTGAGCAATTAAGGTAAGAACTTCTGCATAGGGTATTCAATTCAACAAGCATTTATGAAGTGCCTACTAAGTGCTAGGGGTTGACATTGGCTAAGGCCTGTTTTGGACACCTCCCTGAATGTGGTGAGGGAAAAGTATACATAACAAATTTCAGCAAAACTTTCAGAGTTCTCCCTCTATTTCACATTCTCCCACACCACATATCCTACATGTCCCTTCTACTTTCTAATTCCTAAGTAATGTAGAAGTTACACTTATGAGTGGCAGTCTGATAGGAAGTTATGTTGAACCACACCAGTGGAGATAGTTATTGGGCTAGATAAAAGATGCTGGGGTTCTCACGAAATAGATCTTGGGTAAGGGAGAGGAGAAAGTACAATTGAAAATTACCCATCTCCAATAATGTATTTACAGGGGAAGCTGTCAGGAACACTTTCAAAACAATAAATTCATCACATACCACATAGCTAAGGGACAAGGCTGGGGACTCCAAAAGATGAAGGAATAGAAAGGAGAAAGTAAATTGACAGAAGGGACTCCGATGGAGTTATGCCACAGATGGTATTTCTTACAAGACCAATTCCCCCATACCTGCACATCCCCCCCCCCCCCCCCCAATCTTACTCCTATGACCCTGAGGGAAAGCCAATCTTGAAATTCCAGTGGATCTGGGAAGAAGAACTCAAGAGTCTTATTCAGGGAGGTAGGTAAACAGGTAATAAGGGCCAGTCTAGAAGGTTTCTAGGTCCCTCTGGTCCTACTCTGCCATCTTTCTTGGTTGACAGTAGAAGTTGGAGATCTGAGGGATTTAAAGTCTCACAAATGAATAGCTGCTTCAAATGGAGGCAGAATGAAGGCTGCAGGATTCCAAAGTCAACTGCACTGTGGCTCTCCACTTTTACCTAGTTGCAAGTGTATTCCCATTCTAGGCTGTTCTCCACTCAGCTATGAAGGTGATCTTCCTAAAGCCCAAGTCTGATCACATTACCCCCCCTCTCCCAATTTAATAAACTCTAGTGGCTCCCTATTACCTCCAGGATCAAATAGAAAATCTTCTGTTTGACTTTGAAAGCCCTTCATAACCTGGCCTTCCTACATTTCCAGTATTTTACACCTTTTCCCCCTCCATATACTCTGTGATCCAGTGACACTGGCCTGCTTGATGCACAAAACACTGCATTTCACAAGTCTGGAATTCTCTCCCTCCTCATCTCTGCCTCCTGGCTTCCTTCAAGTCCCAGATAAAATACTACCTCCTAAAAGCAGCTTTGCAGATTTCTTTTAATAATAGTACTTTCTCCCTGAGATTATCTTTAATTGACCTCATATACTTCTATATATCTTGTTTGAACATAGTTGTTTGGCCCATTTAGAGCTCCCTGAGGTCAGGAACTGTTTTTACCTTTCTTTGTATCCCCAGAACTTAGCACGATACCTAACACAAAGTAGCCCCTTAATAAAATGCTTGTTGACTTGACTCCATGTACTCCAGTTTCATCCATTTCTGGCTTAAACCTGGTCAGTCTGATTCTGTCACTTCAATTGCTTTCTTTTCAACCAGAAAGGGGGGAGGGGAGGGGAGAGTGTTTCTTCCCTCTCCATCTTTATTCCAACCCCTCCATCACTTGAAATATCTTGGTTGGACTAATGACTCCCACCCCCAACCCCAATCTGTAAGTATTTTCTTTCCCTCCTTCATGAGCCAACTCCAGTGACTTTTCAAGGCTCGGTCTGAAAGCCTCCTTTGCATCCTCATCCCTTTCCCTGGTTTTTGGTCCCCTTCTCCTTGACTTCCCTGTCTCTGCTCTCTCCCATTTTCCTGACTTTTCACCTCCTGTTAAGGGGTGCCCGTATCAGGGCCTTCCCCATGGAAGGTAAATCAAGTAAGCAGGCCAAGGCTGGGGAAGGGGGGGGGGATCCTAAGGGGATTCCTAGCCCCTGAAGGGCTGGGAAAGGAGAGGGGGAAAGGGGGGCAGGGGGAAAGGGGAGGAGAGAGGAGGAGAAGGAAAGGGAGAAAGGGGAAGAGTGGAGGAAGGAAGGGGGGAGAGGGGAGGAAGAAAAGGGAGAAGAATAGAGGGAAGAGGGGGAAAGAATGGGGGAGGGGAGGGGGGAAAATAACCTGTGACTCCCCGTATTTCCTTCTCTGCCTTTGCCTCACGCATCCCCCACCCCCACTTTCCCAGTCTCTCTCCCCCTTTTGTTGACCCCTCTTCCTCTCCCCTCCCCCCGGGTCGCCCCCACCCCTACTCTCTCTCCTCTTGCCCCTCTCCCCTGAGCCCCACTGCCGCCCCTCCCCCGTCCCACCCCAATGCCTCCTCGTCCCCGGCCCAGCCTCTCCCCTCAGGTAGCCCGCCGGCACTTCGCCGCCCCCCCCCAGTCCTTCTCCCCCCAGCCCCCACCGCCGACCCGGGCCGCAGGGGGCGCTGTAGGACCGGCCCAACCCCCCCCACCCCCCACCCCCGCACGGGGACTTTACCATGCCAGAGCCTCCGAGCAGCTGGGCCGGCCCGGCCCACCCGCCAGTAAAAGCCTCTCTGATTGGTCGGATCGCGGGCAGGAGGGTGGGACCGGCAAGGAGAGCACCCTTTCAGTGCCGGAGCAGAGGCAGCTTCACCTAGTCACGCCTCCACTCCTCCCCCCTCTCCCTCTCAGCCCCGCCCCCGCTCCCGCCCAGGACGCTGGCTAGTGCGGGAAGCGCGCGAACCGAGCTCCAGAAGGACTGACGAGCAGCCCGTCCAGGGCCACGCCCACCGCCTCCGGGTGCGTAGCCTTGGGCGGCCCTGCGGGCTGGCCCCCGGCTTGGGGCTCCTCCCTCCTCCCTCCTCCCTCCTCCTCCCTCCTGCCACCCTCCCTTCCTTCTCTCTGCAGCCTCCGGGACGGAAGTCGTATATTCCTTTTACAGCATCCAGGCTCTGCTGGAAGCCCTTCAATGATGGGGACCTCAGTACCTCTCCAGACAATCCGTTCCACTTTGGGCAGTTTAAATTTGGCACAAAACCTGGCACAGAGTCCCCTGGATCCTGCCTCCCTCTCTGCCTCTGCAGCGCCCCCAGGACAGAAGTCACTGATTCTTTGACATTATCCAGGCTCTGCTGCAAGCCCTTCAGTGATGGCACCTCACTAGTCATGGAGACAGCTTTAATTCGGCAGACTGCTTGGCACATTAGCAGGCACTTAATGAGTGCTGTGTCTAATCTATCTATCTACAGTGATGAGAAAGAGCTTCATTTTTTTTTTTCCTCCTTACCCTGAGATCTCTAGCTGTTTCTCCGGGTGCAAGAGAAAACACATTGGATTTGCTCCCAGAGGACCTTAGTTTGCATTCTGGCTCTGGTGTGTGACCTTGAGAAAGGCAGGCACTAAGTTAGGAGGACCTGAGTTCAAATCCAGTCTCAGACCAAAAACTTACTAGCTGTGTGACCCCGGCCAAGACACTTAACCCCAATTGCCTAAAAAAAAAAAAAAAAAAAAAAAAAGGAAGCACTGCTTTGGCCTCTGTTTCCTCATCTGTAAAATGGGGATAATAATAGCACCCACCTCCCTGGGTTGTTTTTGAGAATCAAATGAGATACTAATTGCAAGGCTCTTAGCACAGTGTCTGATGCGTAGTAATTGCTATATAAATGTTAGCTATAATAACAATAATGCAGTAATACAATTAATGCAAGTATTGTTATTATTATCTGAAGGTTGAACTAAGTGAACTATTATACAAGGGCCATGCAGAAGAATCCCTCTTCCAACATGTGGAGAAAAATTCTCAACTCTCTGGATCCTGTCCCCTCTCCCCCTCCCCTTTTTTCCTCACTAAACCCAGTTGGACCATTAGGGCTAGAGAAAAGACCATAGAGATCATATCATCTGACCTCATTTTACATATAGGAAAGTAAAGCCCAGAGAGGGGCCATCACTAACCTAAATCTACACAGTAAGTTAGTGGTAGAACTAGAATTGTAGTTCAGACTCCTCAGTCTAATGCTTTTCTTTTCTTTTCTTTTCTTTTCTTTTCTTTTTTTTTTTACCAGTAGAATGTAAGCTCTTGGAGGACAGCAATTATTTTGTTTTTCATATCTCCAGTGTCTTGCACATAGTAGGCATTTAAATGTGTGTGGAACTGAATTCCACTAAACCACACTTAGCATCTAGATTTATCCTCTGGCTCTTCCCAAATGTTCAGAACAGGGCTTTATGCATGGTGGGTGTTTAGGATAGATAGGTTATGGATGGTTAATGACTGTATTTGCCTATTTAGTAATAATAATAATAATAATAATAACAGCTAATATATAGTGCTTTTAATGTTTGCAAATCAATTATTTCATTTTATCCTCACAACAACCCTGGGTGTGGAAAAATTAGGACCTTAACTCATTGTTGGTGGATCTGTGAGCTGATCCAATCATTTTGGAGATTATTTTTTGAATAATTTTGGAATTATGCCCAAATAGTTATGAAACTGCCTATACCCTTTGACCCAGCCATACTACTATTAGCTCTGTTTCCCAAGAGGATTAGGGAAAATGGAAAAGAACCTACATGTTCTAAAATATTTATAACAACTCTCTTTATGGTGGCAAAGAACTGGAAATTGCAGGGATGCCCGGCAATTGGGGAATGGCTAAACAAATTGTGGTATATATGTTCATGATGGAATATTACTCTGCTATAAGAAGTGATGAGCTCAGTGACTTTATTTATTTTGATTTATAAACAATCACTTCCATAAGCTTTTGAGTTTTGAATTTTTCTCCCTCTCCCTCCCCACCTCCCTCCCCAAGATGGCGCACAATCTGATATAGGCCATACATATACATTCCTATTAAACATATTTTCACATTAGTGATGTTGTAAGGAAGAGTTAGAACCAATAGGAGGAGCCACCAGAAAGAGGAAACAAAACAGAAGGAAAAATAGCAAATAGTGCGCTTCAATCTGCATAGTTCTTTCTTTGAATGTGGATAGCATTTTCCATCATAAGACCTTTGGAGAAGTCTTAGATCCTTGCATTGCTGAGAAGGGCTAAGTCTATCAATATTAGTCATCGCACAACGTGGCTGTTACTGTGTACAAGGTTCTCCTGGTTCTGTTCACTTCACTCAGCATCAGTCCATACAGGTCTTTCCAGGTTTTTCTGAAGTCTGCTCATCATTTCTTATAGCACAATAGTATTCCATTACATTCATATACCACAACTTGTTCGGCCATTCCCCAGTTGATGGGCATCTCCTCAATTTCCAATTCTTTGCCACCACAAAAAAGAGCTCAGTGATTTTAGAAAAGCATGGAGAGACCTCCACGAAATAATATAGACCAAAATGAGCAGAACCAAGAGAACATTGTATACAGTTACAGCAATATTGTTTCAAGAACAACTTTGAGCAACCATATTTCTGACTTGGTTTAAAATATACAAATTAACTTCAAAGATCCTAAGAAGGAAGATGCTGTTTGAATCCAGAAAGGAATATTGCTATAGTGTAGGAAATGATTAGCCGGTTGATTTAGAAAAACATGGAAAGACTTGTTTTTCAGAGAAACAGATGATAGGAGGAAATAAGCATAGTATGGTCTTACATATATGTGTATGAGTATATTTATCTATGTTTATAGATATCTATGTATATATATATGTCCATATATACATTTAATTGTAGCCTTCTTTAGGGGTAGGAAAGAGGGAGAAGAGAGGGGAGGAGGGGGAGGAGAAAGGAGAAAAAAATAAAGTAAAAAGTGCACAGCAGAGAACAAAAGAAAACCAATAAGGAAGAAAGCTGGGCAACTTTGAAAACAATGTGTAGTATTTATTATATAGGTTTTCTTCAAATGGAAATTTATTGTTTTATATTGAATCCTCTCTTATGGTGTGCTGTGTGCATGGCAGTTTTTTTTTCTTTTCTCATTTTGTATTTAAGTGTAAAATAAAAAAAATTTACAAAAAAAGAAAACCCAACAACCCTGGGAAGTAGGTGCTATTATTAACCCCATTTTTTGTTGTTCAGTCATTCAGTTATGTCTGACTCTTCATGACCCCATTTAGGGTTTTCTTGGCAAACATACTGGAGTGGTTTGCCATTTCCTTCTCCAGCTCATTTATAGATGAGGAACTGAGGCAAACAGGGTTCAGTGACTTGCCCAGGGTCACACAGCTAGTGTCTGCAGTCAGATTTGAACTCAGGAGGATAAGTCTTCCTGACTCCAGGTCTGGCAATCTATCCTCTGCACCACTTAGCTGCACTCTACGTACATTATATAGGCAAACCATACTGTGGCCACACATATTTTACTGTGAAAAGAAAATGAACTTTTTTTTTAACCCAAACCTGTGGCATGGGTAACTTTTGATGAAAAACTTCTCTCCATCTGCTCTGTAATTTGTAGTATTAGTTTCCTGGTTGTGGTGGGAAGGGGTGGCATTGAGAGGTTAAATGACTTGCTTAGGAGGTCTATAACCACAGATGTCAGAGGGGAGGCTTGAACATAGATCTTCCTCAATGGTAGGCCAGTTCTCTATCCAGTCCTTCATCCTGCCTATGGATAAAAAGTATTCTGTGTAACATTCAGCCCCATGGCTTCCCCCCACCCCACCCCAAATCCTCCAGATCACCTCTATCACTTCTGGAAACAAAGGGAAAAGGACTGGAGGAGAAGTTGTTTGGAATCCCCTAGGAACAGCTCGACAAACGGAGAAAGATTGGAGCAAGGTGCAAAATGGGAGGGGAGTTACCTTGGGGTAGGATCAGTCTCCTAGTCCAATTTCACCAGCAGCTAAGGTTTCACAGCACCTGCCAGTCCAGCCTTCCACCACTTTTTTTTTTGAGGCAATTGGGCTTAAGTGACTTGCCCAAGGTCATACAGCTAATGTCAAATGTCTGGTCTGACACCAGATTTGAACTCAGGTCCTCTTGACTCCAGGCCCGGTGCTGTATCCACTGCACCACCTAGCTGCCCCAGCATCACTTCTTTTTCTGGTGGCTCTTTGGCATCTGCCTCAGCTCAACCTTCATCGTACAGTACCTCAACACCATAAATAGCCCTACCAAATGCTCTCAATATCTGCCTCTCTATAAGGAATAGGATAAGAATGGTAGGCTGCCAGTTCAAATAGGAAGAACTTCAGCCTGGTAAAATGTTCCCAAGCGAAAGCCAATAAACAAATGGGAAACTGGCTTGGGCATATGCATTTGCACCTGCAAAATCTCATCTGTTTCCCAATTCCTCCTGATGCTTTATTCCTGTCCTGAGCCTGCTGTAGTCAATTCCTGCTTTCAGTAGCCTGCTGGCAGGGTACATCACACTTCCACAGCGAAGAAATGCATGGCAGAGACTGTTACAGAGGTAAAACCAGTCCAAGAATGTCAGTCTCAGTCATCTGGCCAGGATCCCCGCTCTAGATGGGTGCCTATTCAAGACCTATGAAGTGTTCCGTGGTGAGCAGAGGATCTGAGCAAAAGGAATCACGTGTCCTTTAAGGATTATTTGCATACGTAGCTCGGCAAAACTTCACCACTTTAGAAATATTTTTGACTAAAGTTGTCCGGGATTAGGACTCCCCCTTCCCCTGGAAAGCGTTAGGTAAACGCACTCGCAAATTAACTCTTTGGCTTATGGAGCCATATGGTGAAGAGAATTGCAAGTTTTTCACTATAATAAAAGAAAGGACAAAGCTAACTATTATTTGCAGTAGTCATCAGTAGTACCTGGCAAATTAGCCCCAGGTAACAAGAACATTTGAGAGACTAAAAGTAGCTGTTCTAGGAGCCCAACGTGGTGGTTGCTCCAGGAAATTTTTTTTTTTTTTTTTTGGCTAGGCAATGGGGTTAAGTGACTTGGCCAGGGTCACACAGCTAGTAAGTGTTATGTGTCTGAGGTCACTTTTGAACTCAGGCTCAGGTCCTCCTGAATCCAGGACCTGTGCTCTATCCACTGTGCCACCTAGCTGCCCCTCCAGGAAAATTTTAAATGCAATTCAACAAGCATTTACTGAGTTCCTACTGTGTGCAGCACCTGTGATAAATTCTGTGGGAGATACAAAGTTTGTAGTCTGGAGTCATGGAGATGATAGTCCAGAAGAGACTTTGATATGCAAACAAATGGTTATAAAATACTACCTGATAGGTGCTTTGTGGTAGTACAAAATAAAATTAGAGGTAAATAAAGTGAGGTGAGAAGAAAGCAGGAGGCCCAGCCCCATAGACCTCATCCCTGGTTCTCCCCAGGCCCTATCCTTTTTTGTCTCCTTATTCTACTGTTTCCTCTGAACTCCACCTCCTACCCATACCCTGCCATTTTGATGCTTAGCAAACTCTTCCACATGTTGGATCTCTTTCTTTCACTCTCAGAATCCCAGAATTCCATGGCTGGATGGAACTGGAAAGCAAATTGTACCAAGAATCTTTTTTATGTGTAAAAAACTGTTTCATAGTTAATTTCTCATCCTCACTTCCATCTGTTAGTCTGCTTTCAGGAATTAGTCACCCAGTTTCCAATGCAAGATTTTTAGAAAATGTATCCAAACCCCTAAATTCACTTTATAGGAATCTATTAACATGAATCTGTATTTCATTAGGAATTCAGTAACTTATTTGATTTAGGTACAAAGTACAAGCTGTAATCATGAAATAGTGAAGGGTTTTTTTTTTTATCATTATACTTCTTCACTTTAATTTTTTTCCTTCAAATATTTTGCTTTAAGCAGGTTTTAAATTTCTTTAATTTTTGTTGTGTGCTGAATATCGTACATGTACTGTTCTGATTTGTTTTCTCTACCTCAGTTCCAACAAATTATCCCATTATCATTTTTTAAAGAAATATTCTTCTTAACATACTGAATGAGTGGATATCCAGTCCTTGCTTAATGATCTCCATTGAGGCGTAATCCATTACCTCCCGATGGAGCTTCTTTACTTTGGAGTGGCCCTAATTATTAGGAAAAAAAATCCTTCTAGGTAGCTTAAATCTGCCTTAAATCTGTATCTGCCATAGATTTGTGTGGTTCTGCCCTCTAGGTCTAGAACAATTCTAAGGACTGCTTTCCATATGTCAGCCCTTCAAATAATTGTCAAACAACAGCTATCACTGAAGATTCATTTTATCCAGGCTAAAATTCTCATTTCCTTCAATGGATTCTCAGAGAGCATGATCTCAAGATTAGAGCCTTTCAATGCTATGGTTGCCCTTTAGTTTACTAAATCTGCCCTAAGTAAGATGCTACACCTAAAATTAAACATAATTTTACGAGGTCTGACCAGGGCAGAGTACAACAGACAACAAGACTACTAAACATTACTTAGTCATGGACACTTCGTCTTTCTGTTGATAGGAAGCAGCTAGATGGTATAGTGGATAGAGTGCTGGGCCTAGAGTTCTGAAGACTTGCATGCAAATCCAGCTTCAGATACTATTTGACCCCCTCTACAAAAATGGAGAAAATAATAGCAGGGTTATTGTGAGGACCTCTGTGGGTTATTGTGAAGATCAAAGGAGATAATAATTTACCAGTTAAGAATTCATTAAGAGTAGGGCAGTTATGTGGTGCAGTGGATAGAGCTCCGGCCCTGGAGTCAGGAGGACCTGAGTTCAAGTGTGACCTCAGACACTTGACCCTTACTAGCTGTGTGACCCTGGGCAAGTCACTTAACCCCAACTGCCTCACCAGAAAAAAAAAAAAAGAATTCATTAAGAGTGAGACATGTAGTCTCTTCACAGATTGGAGTTCCGGCGCCAAAAATGCTGTCACCTGAAAAAGGGCTGAGATGATGTACAGAGCATAGCTCTAGATATAAATAGACAATAAGTCATTGCCTTACATTCTAATTAGTTCTAAGTTGGGGGCTACTAGTTATAGATTATAGCCCTGGCCCACAACGAATACAATGCATACTTCAAGGATTCAGTATAGATCTGAAACAAGACGGAGAACAGCAAAAAGTAGATAAACATATTTGGTGCTATCAGTGAGATAGACCACAATAATTCCTACGAAGTAGGAGGAGGGACTTTTTGACTGAAATAGAAGATTGCACCTAACAGGGATATGCATGAGAGTCTAAATAGTCTTTTTTTTTTTAGTGTTTCCCATTGCCTGCATATTGAGTCTGAATATTCTTACTACTTTTATTATGTTTTCAATCAGTTTTGTTACACTGTGGCTTTTTTCTTGTAACCCAGATTAAGCAACAAAATCAGTTTAGCAAGGTCGGCTGATAGATAAACCATGTCAGACTGCATACACAATGTTACATAGTCTTCCACCTCTTCAATGAAAAGAGGAAAATAAAATTTCTCTGGTGGGGGGAGAGGAGATAATAATTATAAAGCACTTGGCACAGTACCTGGCACATAGTAAGTGCTATATAAAAGTTACTGTTATTTAAAATGTTACTATAATTAACAATGAATAATAACTGTTATTATTGTGCTTAACAGTGGCTGGCACATCATAAGTGCTATATTGTAAGTTAGGCGGATTTTAGTGTTGTGTAAGGAGAATTTTTTTATTCCTTTTTAGATAATAGTTCTAGGATCCTAGATAATATTTCCCACGAATTATGGCTGAAAACAACTTCTTCTGCATAGTTGCAGCAGAGTATGCCTGCACCATGCTAGGTCATGATGATATTGCTAAAGTTTAACTGTGAGGCTATTGCTGGCAATGTTCCTTCTTTGTCTGTTGCCTTATAAAGTAAGTGGGCACTGGTTAGTAAGTAGGGAACCCATTTTGGGATTTGGGTAATAGAGTAATGCATGTACTTGCCTTGATCGGTTCCCATCAAGGTGTGGGGGGAATCTGTGTTTGCCTCAACCAACCCCCGTTGAGACTTAGGGGGTCTTGAAGGAGTTATACTCCATTCTCGCCCGCCCCTGTGACAAGTGTGATTAGGGAATGCTGTAGGAGTTGGTGGTACCATTATCAGCAACTCTATTGAGAAGACTAGACTAGAATAAAGTAAGCTCGTTTAACCCTCCGAAGCTGTCTTCCTGTCTGACCAGATCAAAAGTGAACCTGTGTTAGAACACCTGTTAGTGTTAGGAGCCCTCCTGTGTCCTCCTTCCCAACAAATGGTGTTACCTGTTTGTTTTCCTGTGAAACATATATAAATGCTAGCTATTATTATCTTAATGTGGCCTAAGATCATATCCACTTTTTTTGGTGGTTATGTCATGCTATTGACTTATATTTAGTATGCAGATCAGAAAAACTTTCAGATTGTTTTATCAGATGAATTGCTGTCTAGACACATCTCCTCTAACTGAAAAACATTATCAAAAAAAAAAAAACCACACAAAGGTTTGAGCTTCTGAGCATGTAGATTTATTAACAATGCATGCCAATTGCCCCAAAAATCAGGACCAGTCACCTTCCTTAGTTTGGCTCTGGACCCCTAATATAGGAGGAGTCAGATTTTTGTATGTTAAAAAATTAATCAAATAAGACCAATTAATTAAAAGAAAACAATTAACCAGGATGCAAAATTAAGTAATCTGATTTCTAATTGGTGGAAAGATTAGGAACTTTCCAAGTTGAGAGAGGAGTGAAGAGGTACAATTCCCTGAAATCAGAAAAAGAGGTATCCCACTCCCCCCACCCCATAAGATTGTAAACAATCAAAGGAACGTGGAAACAATAACTGATTGACCAATACAGGGTCAGTTTTCAGATAAGACATATGGGTTGTTTGAGATGTATAATTGTAAAAAAAAACCAAAAAACTCTTTGCACCTTTCCAAGAAATCAGATTACCTAATTTTGTAGCCTCGTTGTTTTCTTTTAATTAATTGGTCTTATTTGATTGTTTTTTTTAATGCATAAAACTCTGTCTCCCCCTGTATTTTGGGTCAGTGCCACAAGTGAGGGAGGCAACTGATCCTGATTTGTTAGGCAATTGGCATGCACTGCTTAATACATCGATATGCTCAGAAGCTCGAACCTCATTTCCTCAGTCATTTCATCTTTCAGCTACCACATCTCCCCATTCCAATCTGTCTCCATTCATCTGTCAAACTTATCTTCCCAAAGGGCAGGTCTGACCATATCACCCCCTTATTCAATAAACTCCCAGTGACTCTTTATCACCTCCAGGAACAGATAAAAAATTCTTCTTGTCTTTTAAAGCCCTTTCATAACCTGGCCCCTTTCTGTTTTTCCAGGTTTTTTATACCTTATTTCCCCCCCACCTACACATGATTCAGTGACACTGGCTTCCCTCCTGTTCTGGGCACAAGACACTCCATCCTCCTGACTGTGCAAATTTTCACTGGCTGCCTTCCATGCCTTGAATTCTCTCCCCTGCCTCATCTCTGTCTCCTGGCTTCCTTCAAATCTCAGCTAAAATCTCACCTTCTATGTATCTGCTTGCAGACACATAGGTGTGGGACAAGGTCTGAGATATTTTAGGAAGAGGAATGAGAAGGGAGAATAAAGACAGAGGAAGGGGCTGAGGCACTGAGGGAAAAGATCAAGTACTACAAAGCGCTCCCAGGCTAGCCATCTCTTCATTTCCTACCTGATTGCACTCTTTAGATTCCATCATGTCCCTTTGAGGGTACCTTCCCCCACCCCTCCTTTCAGCTCTCTTTTGTATTCTGTCTTCCCCCATTAAATTTTAAGATACTTTAGGGTGTGGACTATCCTTTTTCATGTTTATATCCTCAGCAGTAAGCATAGTACCTGGGACATACTAGGTACTTAATACATTTTAATGAAATTGACCGATTAGATGAAGGAGTATTAGAGACAGAACAGACTAGGCTGTGACTTTGTGAGCGTCTAAAGTTTGGGAGATTTCTAGCCCCTTCCCCAGTTCAATTAATAAGCAAAGCACTTAGCCTGTGTTTCTCAAAATGAGGCACATGAGTGTCAGAGAGATAACTAGCTAGCTAGGTAGAGTCAGCATCCTACAGAACTGATGATGTCACCCTGGGTCTAAGGGTCAGTTCTGAGAACTCTGAGATAAATGGAACCCTGTATCTGGCAGTTACAGGAGAAACTGCAATAGAGCAAGGAGGATTTTTATGAGTGTTCCTACAGAATCTGCTGAGGTAGTACTTTTTTTTTTTTTGGTGTTTATTCATTTACATAAGCACGGTTTCTCAGTTCTTCCTCCCCGAGATCTAAGTCTTCACCATGACAGAAAGTTCCTTTGGGAGAGACCTTACTAGACGTCACCAGCTGGTGACCCCTTCAACTGTGAAGGCAATCATCTCAAAGATTGAAGCAGCCCAGCTGAAGCGAGCCCAAGAGGTGAGTGGAATGAAGTAGGAAGGTGGAAAGAAACCACTGATTCCATCGCATGACATAGGTTAGGGGTGACCCCAGGGCTGGGGGTGGCTTGCTGGGGTAGATCCTGGAGATCCTAGATTTGAACGCTTAGGGTAGTCTTGGGCATGACCTGAACACCTATTGTAGGACACAGGAAGGTCCAGCCAGAGTAGATACCTTTCCCAGATATATCTCACAGAGGATAAGGTGGAACCAAATTGGCTTCCTGAGACAAGAGGAGCAGATACATAGATGTGTGACAAGGTCTAAGATATTCTCAGGAAGAGGACTGAAAAAGGGGAATAAAGACTGAAGGAGGGGCTGAGACACTGAGGCAAAGATCCAGGACTACAAAGTGATTTTAATGAATGATTTTCATGGATTTTCATGGAGGGCGAGAGGGGCATAGAATCCTGATGATGGATTATGTCTATTTCAGTTTCCTGTACAGGATTCCCTAAGCTGATTCAGATCAGAGTAAAACATAAACTTGTAGGCGGAGCTTCTGGGATCTTTCCTGACAGTGCTCAGAATGTGTGGGGGGGGTGCTCCTAGGGCCTCATTTTCCCCAAAGGGAAATGAGCTTCTAATTATTCATTCCCTCAGAGATTCTGGGAGGAGAGGCACCCAGAGCCCCACACCAACCCCAAGTGCTGAAGAATTGGTTATTGTGAATCCCAGTGTGAATCCTCTCCCTTCCCGCCCTGGCCTATAGGACATTTCTATCCAGCTCTCTGACATCTTGGGCAATGTCAATGATGTTATCAATCGCTTCCAAGAAGATTTAGGATCAGATCTAAAAGAGAGGAAAAACAATCAAGGGGAACAAGAGAAGGGTAAGAAGAGGTTTGACTTGCTGGAGAAAATAGCCTCCTTCTCAAAGGCTGCTGAGACAAAGGAGAGGAACCTCTATGAAATCCTCAACTGGATGAGTGAATGGGGTAAGGTACTGCTTTAGGTGGTTCTGCAGGGGTGGGGAACCTGCGGCCTTGAGGCCACATGTGGCCTTCGAGGTCCTCGGGTGTGGCCTTTTGACTGAGTCCAAGTTTTACAGAACAAATCCTTTTATTAAGGAGATTTGTTCTGTGAAGTTTGGGTTCAGTCAAAGGGCTGAACTTGAGGACCTAGAGGGCCGCATGTGACCTCGAGGCTACAGGCTCTCCACCCCTAGACTCTAGGGTTTTAAGGGTGGAATCTCATTATTCTTGTATAGGGATGCAATTACGTGAAGCTAGTGTCCCAAGAGAGCTCTCACCCACTTATTGATGTCTGGTATTCCCCTTTACTATCTCCCCCAGGGACTAAAATCTTATGGAATTCTGGATTCCTTGAATCCTACAGTCTCACCACCATCTGCGGACGGGACTGTTGCTGCCAATGTCCATCTCTTGGCTCTATTAACAGGATAGGCCATTCTGAGCCTGGAGATCCCTAACCCTTTGCCTCTTCTTCAGGTGACAATTTGTCCTATGAGACCAAACCTAAGGAAAGTGAAAAGGAATGTGACAAACAAGATGAATGGGTGGAAGTCATGGAGAGGGTGCTGCCACTTTCTCTCATTGCCACAGAGGGTGGCATCGAATCTTTGATTTCCCTTTGTTCTAATCTGATTGAAGAGCAAAAGAAAAGAAAGCTAAGTGAGTCCCACATGCACTGGGACTGGATGGGATGGGTCAGAGAGGGGAAGGGTAGGGGGCATTGATCCTGATAGAGGCTGAAGATTCTCTGGTTTGGTTTGAATTGATGGTGAATGACAGGCCAGAAGACCATAGATGCTCAACTGGAGTTCTTTCTAAGGTATAGAGGGCTATCAGAGATGGAGAAGAGCCCATGTTTTCAGGGTGGGATACCCCTGGGAGATGCAGTTGCTATCTCTTGGAGACAAGGGAACAGAGAGAAGAAAAACAAGGGAAAGAGAAGATGGGTTGATAATTTTTTTCCCTCTTGCTTTCTCAATGGGTGGAGGAGGCGGAGGTAAGAGGGAGTGAATGTCCATCAGGACACAAAATGCCTATGGAGTCTGAAGGGCTCTTCCCAGTTGTAAGACTCCAAGCTTAACAGAGTTTTCTTCCTGACAGTCTACAGTGGTCCCCATCCTGCCCCAGCTGTCATTTAGACTAAAGTCCCAACAGAGTTAGATGGGAATTGGGCTGAAACAAATACTAGGGAATTATGCCAACTCTAGGTCACAGCAAGAACTCATTTTCTTTTATTTTTCTGTTATCCTTAGGGCCTAAGGGCAATTTTTGGAAAGCCTGGAGGGAGAAAATTCTACATAAATCTTCCTCCCCACTTCAGCCTCTGAGCCCAGAGCAGATGCTTAAAGATAGAAATACCACAAATGCAAAGGTAGGTGAGGTCTGGGCGATGCTTCAGGAACTCTTGGACTCTGTTGTATTCAACAAGGGAGAAATAAAAGCTATCAAGTACATATCTACCATGGTAGAAAACCTTAATCAGGCCTTGATCCTTCAGTTTCAAGAAAACCACAAGCTGGAAGCCCAGTATAAAATCCTAGAAGCAGAGATGTCAAAAGAGATAAACAATCAAAAACTCCTCTTCCACAAGGAGCTCCAAGTCCTTGAGGATATGAAGAAAGCTCTAGAGATTCAGGTCCAAGCATCAGAGCAGAAATACCAACAACTTCTGGAAGAAAAACCCATGAAATACCAGTTGCAGATGGGTGGAGGAGATAGGGACAGAAGAGACTTCATCGAGTGTGTTTCTAGGCCCCTAAAATCTCAGGCATCTAAAAAAATGAGCCTTCCTATGACTGAAGAAGTATTCGAGACAGAAATAGAGCAAAAGCTTGAGGAAATGAAGGAGCAATCAACCCTGGAGGCGGAGGAGGAAAAAGAGGAAGAGGAGGAAGCAGCTCAGCTCTTTCCAAACACCAAGACAAAAGACATGGATGTCAATATGGGCAGTGATTGCACACCCTTCCTGAAGCAGCCACTTCCAAAAATGAGCTTGCACTCTGAAGATTCTAAGAACATGGGCATCCATGTTGAAAATGCCATAGTCTTCAAGGACAAGGTCACTGCCTTGAAACCTGCAGGCTACAAAGGCAAAGATTGCATAGTTTCTGAAGAAAGAGAAGTGGTAGTCTGGATTGCTGAAGAGAAGGATTCAGACTTACCCAGAGAAACCCAGCGAGGCTTGCCAGCTGAGATGCCTCTTGAAGAGAAGACAGGCCTCCCACAAGAAGAGCAAGCGGGGGAAGAGAAGCGTTGGCAGGAAAGAAGGAAGCAATGGCAGGCGGAGGAGAAGCGGTGGCAAGAGCAGCAGAAGAAGTGGGAACGACTGGAAAGGGAACACAAGGAGAAACGGTGGCAATGGAAGCTGGAGGAGGGGCTGCACAGGAAGAGGCAAGAGCGTATTAACCACGAGTGGCTATTGAAGCAGAGAAGGGAGCTAAATGAGCAGCAGCTGGAGCACAGCAAGGAGACTTACGCATCCTTGCCACCCTCTGCAAGGAAGGAGCTGGCGGAGGTAGCAAACCCCGTGAACAGGGTCTGCCGAAGCCAATATTGGGGGAGGTTCCAGACCCCGGCGGTCTATGAACCCCAACTGCCCTCTGTCAGTACCTTCGGATGCCAGGGGGCCCATCAAGGATCCATGAAATTGGGGCCCAAACCCTTTCCCTGTCCCTTCCCCAATAAAGCCAGCACTCCTGGGAGACTGACCTCTGTACCAAAGGAGAAGTACAGGGTGGATGTGCAGGGCCAGAGAGTGAACTTGCTGCTCTTGAATGAGGCCGCTGAGAGCTTGGGCCTTCCTGCTCACCTGCACAGCCTGGCCGGGAAGCTGATCATCGACGCACTCCACACAGACATCACCAAGCTCGGGTGCCTGATCCAGAAATACAGCACCTATAGGACGTTCCAGGGCGTGAGGTAGGTGTACTTACTCAGCTCCATGAGCTGAGCTGGGGAGAGGATTCTGCAGAGAAAGGGAGAGAAGTCAGGGAAAGGAGCTAGTTAGATAGGCGGCCTTGAGGGGAAGAAACTTTGAGAGGCTCCCTGAAGGGAGGCAGTGAGTGTGACCTGGGGAAAGGCTCTGGGGACGCCCAAGTAGACTTCATTCATTCATTCATTCATTCTTTTGAAATTTTGAGTTTCAAATTCTGTCCTTCCCTCTGGCCCCTCTCCCACTGATTGAGAAGGCAAGCAATATAATATCAATTGTACATGTGAGGTCATGCAAAGCATCCAAGTAGACTTTAGACGAGGCCCCTTTTACTCTGGGTTCCTGCCCTGGGCAACCAATTTAACTTCCTAGGGGGATTATCTTATCCTCCTCAGAACTCTGCCAGGGAAACTTTGCATTTGGCCTGGGGAGTGGGAGTGGGGTTCCTCTTTCAGGAATGTCTCTCTTTTTTTCTGTAATTCTTTTCTTTTAAAAAACAAGCAGCACTTTAAAAATAATTACAAGGGAATCCGAGGAAATTGTTTCAACTTTTTCTACTCCCTCTCTATCATTCCATTAAACTTCCCCCTTCCAGGGGGGGAAAAAACAATGGGAAAGGCCTCTGGTTGTAGAAGGTGGGATTTGAGCTGAGTCTTATAAGAAACCTGAAGAAACCCCTCTATCCATTGAATTCCTTCCTGTTTTCTCTTCCCAGGCAGGATATAATCAACCATATAGAAGCCAGCCGAAAAACTGGGAATGTCAATGATGCCCAAAACTTTGGTATCCTCCTAGAAAAAATAGACAGGTGCCAGAGCCGCAGGCTGCAGACCTGGACAGAAAAGCAGAAAGCTGTGGAGCAGTACCGAGGAGATTGTCTGGAGCAAATGATATCCTTCTTTTCCCAGGTGGGTTCTGATTTCCTGTTACTCCCCCAGAGCTTCAGAAGTAAGAAGTGCCAAGTAAAGCTGAGGCCAGGAAAACACTGAGCTGAGAAAATGAGGAATGACCAGAGCTGATGCATAAGGAGGGATGGTAGAGCCACGTGATCTTGAAGGAAGCTACCGGTGAAGGAGTATACTGACAAATTGGATCACATCCAGAAGAGAGTGACCAGGATGTTGAGAGGACTGACGACCATGCCTCTTAAGGACTGGTCTGAATGGCACTGTATAGGATAAAACAAAACAATGACTGATACAGATTTGAAATCCGGGCTAAGTAAGGAAATAATGAGATAACGCTTCACTATCGCTGATGACTTCAAGTCACCAGGCCCATGCAAATTATATTCCACAAAGAAGTGGAAGATGTTAATGCTAAGCCACAGTGATCTTTGAAAGGTTATGGAGAATGAGAGGAGGGAAGGACCACTGAAGAGCAAATGTTATCTTCTGAATTTTCAAAAAAAGGGGAAGGGAATGGAGTCCACCAATTTTAGGGTAGAGAACTTAACAATTCTAAACAAAATTCTACAATGTCTCACTGAGGAGATGGTTAGAAAACATTTAGAAAAGGAAAGAATGATTTTAGAAGCCTGTGTAGTTTCATCAATAACAGATCATGGCAGATTAACTCCATTTCCTTTTTTGAGAGTACTATTAAAAATTGAAAGGAATACTGGGGATATAGTTTACCCAGACTTCAGAAGGACATTGGAATAACTCTCTCATCCTCTCACTTTCAATCCTTTGCAATCTGGCTTCTGATCTCATTACTAAACAGAAATTGTGCTCTCCAAGATTACCATTAATCTCTTAATTGTCTAATCTGACCAGCCTTTTCTTGACGTTTATCCTTCTTGACCTATCTCAAGGATTTAACACTGTTGAACACCTTCTCTTCATGGATGTTCTGTCTTCTCTGGGTTTTCATGACTCTGTTCTCTCTTGGTTCTTGTCACCTGTCTGATCACTCTGTCTTCCTCCTTTACTGATTCATCATGCCCAATAAATGAAGGTGTACCACCAGGCTCTTGTTCTGGGCCCTCTTCTTTCTCTACATTCTGTCACTTTGCAACCTCATCATCTTCCATGGGTTAAATTATGCAAATGACTCCTAGATTAATTATACAGATGATACTCATATCTATTTCCAGCCATAGCCTCTTTCATGATCTTTGGTCCCTCATTACCAATTGTCTGTTGAATATTTCAAACTGAATGTCTGTTGGTGTCCTAAGAAGGGAAATGACTTCTTAGCAGCTCAGGCCTTAGTGCTGCTATTATTAAAATTGTTCCCAGGCAGGAAAATGCCCTCTCCTCTTCGCTCTTTCTTCACCTCTTTTCTTTTTATTCTGGTCTCCCAAAGTTCCACCCCAGTACTAAAACCACAAGATATTTCCTGACTCCAGGGATAAGCAAAAATTTAAATTCCTGGAAGTCCATGGGGGTCCAGACCAGGCAAGATCTGACCCAAATCTGTTAGGTCTTAAAAACTCAAAAATCCCAGAAGTCTATGTGGGTCCAGGCCCACTTTAGGGGGAGGAAAAATCTGCCTTTTCCTCCTACCCCCCTTTTTCAGAGAATGATTACAATTTTATGAGGCTAAGTACTTCTCTGATTGAGTTTGGAGGAACAACACAATTGGTTGAGAAAGTAAATTAGCCATGTCTCTAAGGGCTTTAAATAGTTAGGCCTCGAGGAGCTCAAGTCAGTCAAGGCATCAAAACTTACAGCAGGGGCAGCTAGGTGGTGCAGTAGATAAAGCACTGGCCCTGGAGTCAGGAGGACCTGAGTTCAAATTCAGCCTCAGACACATGATACTAGCTGTATGACCTTGGGCTAGTCACTTAACCCCAACTGCCTCACAAGAAATAAATAAATAAAACTTACAGCAGTTGTAGAGTGAGATGTCTCCCCCACCCCCAATTAATCATATAGCTTTGAAGGGAGCCATGGGATCAGTAGGAAACTCTACATCTAACAGCAAGCAGAGACACATATCCCAGGCAGATACAGATGGAGTCACTCAAAAAGAAAGCCGCTTCAAGTAGTCTGACCACTGGCAATTGAAAGTTGGACTATAGAGAAGAGCAAACCCTGTGAACATTTATTTAATGAGGACTTCAGAAAGAGAGAAAGGACTTCTAGGCTCTGCAGTACCAGGAGTTGCGAGTTGCTTTTGCCACATATGTTTCCTACATATATTCCTATCATTGCACTTGGAGTTTGAACCTACTATTCCCGTGGATGCGGATGCTATGCATATTTGTAAATGCACCTCACTTTATGGGGAAGGAAATATTTTGTATCTGCTATTCTTACTATGCTATCTTAGTAAATGATTTGTTAATAGCTAATTGTGTCTACTGGCTGACTGTTAAGGGGAAGCACATTGATAGGGGCTCATGAGCTATAGTGTTAGAAGGATAGATCCAAAGAGTTACCCCTACAACTTGAGGTAGCAGCTACTCTCTGGAGAATCAAACTGTGAGTGTTAAGTTGGGAATGTAAGTTGGGAGAGTAACCCAGAGGGGGTGCCACACTGTAGAGGCCTCTTCTGGGATGTATTTGGGTTTCTTACACACTAGGAAGAATCCACTGGAGATATTAGCCATCCGAGACTCTCTGAAGAGGAAAATGCTCTTTTATTTAGACTGTAATTGGATAACTTTCTGGTATGTTTTCCTTATAAGTCAGGCTAGTTCCTCTGAAATAACTTACATGGTTGCATGTTTAACTATTAATAATATCTATTGTATTTCTCTACTCATTATGGAGTATGGAAGCTAATATGACAAGAATGGATTTTGTACTCCTAGAATACTAGTGACCAGCAATTTATCTAGAGCATATTATGTGAACTCATCCATGTTAACTTTTAAAAAAAAAATTGTAAGCAGACCTAAACTGCCTTCATCATGGTGACATGAGTATAGACAGCTTATCTGAGGTACTCTTTGCACTGCAGATCCATAGGATAAAGTTTTTCTGGTGTTCTAGAAGCCAGGAGTATTCGACCCCATATGTGGGAACCCTGCATCTCTTCGGCGCCTTTCAGAGTTTGTTTTCTTTTTCAAGTTAGCCTGCTTGTCCTAGTGAGTATTTGGAACTGGATTTCCTGTATGTTTCAGGGTTCTCATGTCATCCCCTTTCACTTCAGTAAACACAGTGGATCCCTATTACTCCTAAGGTAAAATATGGATACCTCTGTTGAAATTTAATGCCCTTCACAACCCGACTCCATCCTACTTTTCCAGTCTCATTATACATTACTTGAATTCCTACATTCTATGGTCCATTCAAATGATTCAAATAGAGGTAGCTGAAATATGGACTCATTTAGCAGGTGTGCCTCATCTGGACGTGTTTGACAGGACCAGTGCTATATAGGAACTGAGTTGAGTTGTAAGCCTACTCCCTCAAAGACTGAGGTGGTGTTTGAGGAGAGTCTGCTCCTGAGGTTCTTTTTTAGGGGGAAAGATGCTATATCTTTGAAGTAAATATCCTTTTGTAAAAGCTTATTGTTGTTAAGCAGTTAGATGGACCTGGGGTGTTAGTCTGCTAATGTGGGAGGAACTCAGTTAGTGGGGGATTCAAACCAATGGCGTTATAGAAGAGAGAAACCCACAAAACCCTGAAGGATGATTAGTGCCTGGGCCTGAGAGAGCAGGGATATCAATAGAGCGAGATTAAGGGAGGGCACTTCCTGCAGATGGAATATACTAAACATATATATAATGACCCAGACCATATAATTAATTAACCATTTAACAAGAGATTATTAAGTATCTATAGTGGGTGTATAGAGATGATCAGGAGACTTCTGATTTTCCTCCAGCCCAGTTGATGAAATTATAGAATGTTACAGAGACAAGGTATAAAGGTTTCGAATGAAGTGTTTACAGTATCTTTCTTTAAAGGGAAGTCAGTCAATGCTAGGGACAGCATCTAGGAGTATCAGTTCTGGGAGAAGAGAGCTAGCTATAAGGGGCAGCTAGGTGGTACAGTGGATAGAGCACCAGCCCTAGAGTCAGGAGGACCTGAGTTCAAATCTGGTGTCAGATACTTGACACTTACTAGCTGTGTGACTCTGGGCAAGTCACTTAACCACACTGCCTAGACGAAAAAAAAAAAAAAAGAAGAAGAAGAAGAGAGCCAGCTATGGAAGAAGAACCTAACTCCTGAGAGGAAATCAGTCTCCTTTTGAGAGGTGGGCAGAGATTTCTCTCTCTTCATTTCATCACCAACATCTATATATTAAGCACCTACTATGTACTACAGGTACAGTGCCAGGTTCACAAAGAGAAAAAAGAAAAGATATGACAAAGACAAAAGACAAAAGACAAAAGATTAAACAGTCCCTGACAGCTAGGTGATGCAGCGAATAGAGCATTGGGTCCAGAGCCAGGAAGACCTGAGTTCAAATCCTCACTAGGCAAGTTATTAATCCCTGTCTGCCTCAGTTTCTTCAACTGTAAAATGGAGGTAATAATAGTACCTACCTCCCAAGGTTGTTATGAGGCTCAAATGGGATAATATCTCAAATGAGATATTTTATTTTTTATTTTATTTTATTTTTATGAGGTAATATTTTAAGGCACTTAGCACAGTGCCTGGCACGTAATAGGTGCTTAATAAATGTTTGGTGCTTAATAAATGCTTATTCCTTTCCTCATTCAGGACAAGCAATGTGTATTTGTTTACATTATGGAAAATATCAAGCCTACAACATATGTGTACAAATGAGTGCAGTGAAAGTGTAGTTCAAATACCAAAATTCTGAGAGCACTTGAAATGATGGACCCATAAGCCTGAGGCTAAGGGTAGAAGTACTAAAAAGCTTTTGGCACTACTGATGCTCAGCCTGGTCAGTACTTTTTTTCCTCTAAATTGATTGGGAAGCTATTCCCAGTCTGTAAAAACTCTCATATGGGATTAGAGGCCAGGAAAGTTCTGGCATAAGTTCATTTAGTCACTGTGCTGCTGATGAAGTTATTATCATGCCTTTGTCAGATTTTGGGAACCTGGAGCCCAGTGACCATAAGGTTAGAATGGGACTAGGGGAATTCTGCATTCCCAGTGAGGGTACTTATCAAACTGCTTGATTGCATTGTAATTATTTATGTAAGGATGCTGATCAGGGGAGACCTTCAATACATCAACTTGATAGACTTCCCAAGGGGGTAATCCTTTGGGGTATCTGATGGCTAGCTTCCCATGCAGAGGGTGGACATGTCCAATGATACCTTGTTGAGAGACCCTTTCTGATTCATTTGAAGCTACTGGGCTGCTCCCAAGATGATTGGCAGGTTGGGACTCAAGAGATGACTCTGGTGCTCAATTGCTGACCTGTGAAAGAGAATGACAAAAGAGAACCAGATTACCTTTTTCTCTTTTTTTTCTTTTTCCTCTCCTTTTTCTCTCTTTTCAACTTTTCAACTTGAGGATGGACCTGAGTACAGGAGAGTGGGGGAGAGGAAAGGAAGACAAGCATGACTTGTGCAATCTCTTCCCCTCATTATCAGTTGATAATGGCTGTCCAGGGCAGAAGCACTTGGGAGTTTCCTGCCCTGGCTCATGGCTTTTTTTGCTCCAAAGGAAAGCTCCTGCTGGTGGACTTTCCTAGTTCAAGAGATGGCAGCATCCAGGGAAATGATAGATTTTTCTGAAGAAGAACATGGAAGAACCAAACATGTGCTTGCCTGCTTGTCCCAAGAGGGGAATTCATGGACAATGGACAATTCATGGACAATGTTTCTAAACCTCAATCTCCTGTGTAGAAGAGGATGGAATAATGGTCCCAGAATCTAGTCTCCTAGTCAAAGAAAGAATATAGTATTTCCCCCCTCCATTTTCTCCCCACCTCCTCCCCAAACCCAACAAACACCAAATAAAATGAATGTTTCCAAATATGTTGTAGAACAGAAAGGGAATTGTAGAGGAAACTGCAAACTTCTACTACATAGAGCTTGCTTTTTTCAATAATATTTTTTCCAATTACATATAAAGACAAATTTTAACATTCATTTTAAAAAATGTTTGAGTTCCAAATTTTCTCCTTTTTGCCCTCACCTCCCTCCTCCTTAAGATGGATATTTGATATAGGTTACATATGTGCAATCATGTAAAATGTATTTCCATATCAGTCATGTTGTTGAAGAAGAAACAGACCAAAAGAAAAAAAAAAACACTAAAATAATGAAAACAATATGTTTGATCTGCATTCAGACTCCATCAGTTCTTTCTCTAGATGTGTATAGCATTTTTAATCATGAGTTCTTTGGAATTGTAGTGGATCATTGTGTTGCTGAGAATAAGCTAAGTCATTCATAGTTGATCATCATACAATGTCACTGTGACTGTTCTGCTCACTTCACTTTGCATCAGTTCATGTAAGTCTTTCCAGGTTTTTCTGAAATCCACCTGCTTGTCGTTTCTTATAGCACAATAGTATTCCATTACATTCATACACAGTAACTTGTTCAGTCATTCCCCAGTTGATGAACATCTCCTCAATTTTCAATTCTTTACCACCAGAAAAAGAGCTGCTATAAATATTTTTGTACATATAGGTCCTCCCCCCCCCCTTTTTTTTTCATAAAATCTCTTTTGGACGCAGACCTAGTAGTGGTATCGCTGGATCAAAGGATATTCACAGTTTGATTGCCCTTTGGACATAGTTAGAAATTGTGCTCCAGAATGGTTGAATCAGTTCACAACTCCACCAACAGTGCATTAGTGTCCCAATTTTCCCACATCCTTTCCAACATTTATCATTTTCTTTTACTGTCATATTGGCCAATCTGATAGGTGTGAGGTGGTACCTCAAAGTTGGTTTAATTTGCATTTTTCTAATAAATAGGGATTTAGAGCATTTTTTCATGTGACTATAGATACCTTTGATTTCTTCATCTGAAAACTGCCTGTTCATATCTTCTGATGATATATCAATTAGGGAATGATTTGTATTTTTATAAGTTTGACTCAGTTCTCTATATATTTGAGAAATGAGGCCTTTATCAGAGACACTTGCTGTAAAAATTTTCTCAGCTTTTTGCTTTCCTTCTAATCTTGGTTGCATTGGTTTTGTTTGTGCAAAAACTTTTCAATTTAATATAATCAGAATTATCCATTTATATCTTTTAATATTCTTTATCTTCTTTTTGATTACAAATTCTTCTTTTCTCTATAGATCTGACAGGCAAACTATTACTTGCTCTCCTAATTTGCTTATGGTATCACCCTTTATGTCTAAATCATCTACCCATTTTGCCCTTATTTTGGTATACAGTGTAAGATGTTGGTCTAGACCTAGTTTCCGTCATACTGTTTTCCAGTTTTCCCAGAAGTTTTTGTCAAATAGTGAGTTTTTGTTCCAGAAGCTAGGATCTTTGTATTTTTCAAACACTATGGTCATTTACTATTGTGTCTTATGTACCTTATCTGTTCCACTGATCGACCAATCTATTTCTTAGCCAGTACCAGATTGTTTTGATAATTGCCACTATATAACATAGTTTGAGATCTAGTATGTTTTTTTGTTTTTTGTTTTTTTTTGGTTTTACTTTTAGGCAATTGGGGTTAAGTGACTTGCCCAGGGTCACACAGCTAGTAAGTGTCAAGTGTTTGTTCTGAGGCTGGATTTGAACTCAGGTCCTCCTGACTTCAGGGCCAGTGCTCTATCCACTGTGCCACCTAGCTGCCCCTTGAGATCTAGTATGGCTAGGCCACCTTCCTTTGCATTTTTTCCATTCATTTCCTCGATATTCTTGAGCTTTTGTTCTTCCAGATGAATTTTGTTTTTATCATATTCTATAAATATATATTCATACAATTTTTTTCTATAATCTATAGTCATAGGGAAAGATGCTCTAAATCCCCATTGATTAAAAAAATGCTCTATAAAATAATTTTTGGTAGATTGATTGGCATGACACTGAATAAGTAAATTAATTTAGGTTGAATTGTCATTTTATTATATTATCTAGGCCTACCCATGAATAATTGATATTTTTCCAGTTGTTTAGGTCTGACTTTATTTGTGTGAAAAGTGTTTTATAGTTGTGTTTATATAGTTCCTGGGTTTGTCTTGGTAGGTAGACTCCCAAGTATTTTACAGATATTTTACAGTTACAATCTACAATTCTTTATTTTTATTTTTTAATTAATTTATTTTTAGTTTTCAACATTCACTTCCATAAGCTTTGGAGTTTTAAATTTTCTCCCCCTCCCTTCCCACCTCCCTCTCCAAGACGGCATGCAATCTGATATAGGCTCTACATATACATTCCTAAACATATTTTCACATTAGTCATGTTGTAAAGAAGAATTAGAACCAATAAGAGGACCCACAAGAAAGAAGAAACAAAATAAAGCAGCAGAAAAAAAAAGAGCAAATAGTATGCTTCGATCTCCATTCAAACTCCATGGTTCACTCTCTGGATATGGACAATATTTTCCATCTTGAGACTTTTGGAGACATCTTAGATCCTTGCTGAGAAGAGCTAAGTCTATCAAAATCAGTCATCACACAGTGTGGTTGTTACTGTGTACAGCGTTCTCCTGGTTCTGCTCACTTCACTCAGCATCAGTCCATACAAGTCTTTCCAGGTTTTTCTGAAATCAGCCTGTTCATCATTTCTTATAGCACAATAGTATTCCATTACATTCATATTCCACAACTTGTTCAGCCATTCCCCAATTGATGGGCATCCCCTCAATTTCCAGTTCTTTGCCACCACATATAGAGCTACTATAAATATTTTTGTACATGTGAGTCCTTTTCCCATTTTTATGATCTCTTTGGGATACAGCCCTAGAGGTGCAATTGCTGGGTCAAAGGGTATGCACTACAGTTATTTTAAATGAAATTTCTCTTTCTATCTCTTTTCCTCCTCACCATTGTTTTGCTTCTGACCACTGTCTCCCCCAATCTGCGCTGCTTTTGTTAGTCCTCCCTCTTTTTTTAATCTCTGCCCCTACTATTTTCCTTTAGAGTAAGATAAGATAGATTTCTATGCCCAACTGATTGTGTATGTTATTCCCTCTTTGAGCCAATTCCAATGAGAGTAAAGTTCAAGTGATGCCCCCGCCATCTTCTTCTCCACTGTAATAGGTCTTTCACAGCTCTTCATATTAGATAATTTACCTCATTCTACCTCTCCCTTCGACTCCCAGAGGAATCCTATTTTTCACCCCTTAATTTTTTTTATATCATCCCATCAAAGTCACCTTATACCTGCGCCCTCTGTCCATGTATACTCCTTCTAACTGCACTAATAGTGATATAGTTCTTAAGAGTTACTAGTATCATCTTCCCTTGTAGGGATATAAACAGTTTAATCTTATTAAATCCCTTATGTTTTCTCTTTCTTTTTTACCTTTTTATACTTCTCTTGAGTCTCAACTTTTTTGTTCACTTCTGGTCTTTTCATCAGGAATGCTTGAAAGTCTTCTGTTTCATTGAATTACTATTTTTCCCCCTGATGGATTATGCTGAGTTTCACTGGGTAGGTGATTCTTGGTTGAATCCTAGGGGTTCTTTGCCTTCTGGAATATCATATTCCATGTCCTCTGATTCTTTAATGTAGAAGCTGCTAAATCCTATATAATCTTGACTGTGGCTCTAGGATATTTGAACTGTTTCTTTCTGGCTGCTGGCAATATTTTCTCCTTGACCTGGGAGTTCTGGAATTTGGATATAATTTTCCTGGGAGTTTTCATTTTGGGATCTTTTTCAGGAGGTGGGTTATTTCAATGTCTATTTTACCCTCTAGTTCTAGGCTATCAAGGCATTTTTCCTTGATAATTTCTTGAAGTATGATGATCAGGTCTTTTTTTTTTAAGCATCACTTTCGGGTAGTCCAATAATTTCTAAATTATCTCTCCTGGGTCTACTTTCCAGGTCAGTTATTTTTCCAATGAGATATTTTACATTTTCTTCTATTTTTTCATTCTTTTGATTTTGTTTAATTGATTCTTGATATGTCATGAAGTCATTAGCTTCTACTTGTCTAATTCTAATTTTTAAGAAGCTATTTTCTTCAGTTAGCCTTTTTAACTCCTTTTCCATTTGGCCAGTTCTACTTTTTAAGGAGTTGTTTTCTTCAGTAAAAATTTTGTGCACCTTCTCCCTTTATTTGTTCTTCCTTTGTCAAGCTGTTGACTCCTTTTCATGATTCTCTTGCATCACTCTCATTTCTTTTCCCAATTTTTTCTTCTACCTCTCTTATTTGATTTTTAAACTCCTTTTTTGAGCTCTTCCAGGAGTTCTTTTTGGGCCTGAGGTCAATTCACATTTATCTTTGAGGCTTTGTATGTAGGCGTTTTGACATTGTTATCTGAGTGTGTGTTTTCATTTGCCCTGTCATCATAATAACTTTCTATGATCAGTTTCATTTTTTATTTTTTGCTCATTTTTTCTAGCCTATTTTGTTACTTTTAAAGTTGCTCCTGAGGTGGAGGGGGCACTGTCCCAAGCTTCTTGTGTCAGAAGCTGCAGGCCCTGGCTACTTACTTGGTGTTGTGTAGGTGTCATGGGGTGCCTGGCCACTCACCTGGTGCTGTGTTGGGACCCACAGGGGCCTGGTGCTGCATTGGAGCCATGGGGGACCTGGTGTTGTGTTGGGCCACGGGAGGCCTGACCATTCACCTGGTAATGCTCTGGAGTCCTCAATATGGCCTGACCACTCACCTGCTGCTGTGTCGGGGCCTGCAGTGGACCTGGTGCTACACTGGGGCCTCAGGGAGCCTGGCTACTTGCCTGTTGCTGTGTCAAGGCCTATAGGAGGCCTGGTGTTGCATTGAAGCTGCATGAGGGGGTTGGCTGCACTGGGGCCATAGGGTCTCAGTCACTGACCTGAGTAGGGGCTCAGAGCCTCCCACTCTTATGCTGGGGCATGGCCTGCTGCTGGCTTGCCTGGACACTGCCTGCTCTGGACTGCATTCCCCTTTTACCTGAATGAGACAGATCTTTCCTGCCTACCTTCCAAGTTGTCTTGGACTGGAAAATGGTTTCAACCCATCTTTCTGTTGGTTATGCTGTTCCAGAATTTACTTTGAGGCACTATTTTATAGTTGTTCAGAGGTGAATTTGGTAGAGTTCAGGTGATTTCCTGACTTACTCCACCATCTTGGCTCCCAGAAGTCGCTTTTCTTTTTCACCCCCAACATTTTTTATTTCATATAAATATTTCTCAATTACATGTAAACAAAATTTTAACATTCATTAAAAATTTTTTTTGAGTCCAAATTCTCTCCCTTCCTTACCCCTCCTTCCCTGGCCTTGAGAAGGCAAGCGATTTGATATAGATTATACATGTGAAGTCATACAAAACATATTATCCATGTTGCAAAAGAAAACAGACCAAACAAAACAAAACAAGAAAAATAAAGTTAAAAAAAAGTATGATTCCATCTTCATTCAGACTCTATCAGTTCTTTCTCTGGATGTGGATAACATTTTTCATCATACATCCTTCAAAATTGTCTTGGATCATTGTATTGCTAAGAAAGCTAAGTCATCCACAGTTGATCATCATATGATATTGCTGTTTTTGTGTACAATGTTCTCTTGGTTCTGCTCATTTCACTTTGCATCAGTTCATGTAAGTATGCCTAGGTGTTTCTGAAACCATCCTTCTCATCATTTCTTGTAGCACAATAGTATTCCATCACAATTATATACCACAACTTGTTTAGTCATTTCTCAATTAATGAGTATCTTCTCAAATTCCAATTCTTTGCCACCACTGCTATAAATATTTTACATATAGATCTTTTCCCTTTTTCTTTGATCTCTTTGGGATATAGACTTAGTAGTAGTATTGCTGGATCAAAGTTATAGTTTTATAGCCTTTTGGACATAGCTCCAAATTGCTCTCCAGAACGGGTGGGTCAATTCACAACTCCACCAATAGTGCATTAGTGTCCCAATTTTTCCACATCCATTCTGACATTTATCATTTTCCTTTTCTGTCATATTAGCCAATCTGATAGGTGTGAGGTGGTACCTCAAAGTTGTTCTAATTTGCATTTTTCTAATCAATAGGAATTTAGAGTATTTTTATATGACTATAGATAGCTTTGATTTCTTCATCTGAAAACTACCTGTTCATATCCTCTAACCATTTATCAATTGGGGAGTGACTTGTATTCTTTGCTTTTCTTTTAAAGTATATAGTAATTTCAACATGTAACTTTTTTTTTTTTTTGGTGAGGCAATTGGGGTTAAGTGACTTGCCCAGTGTCACACAGCTACTAAGTGTCAAGAGTCTGTGACCAGATTTGAACTCAGGTCCTTCTGACTCCAAAGCCAGAGCTCTATCCGCTGTACCACCTAGCTGCCCCAACGTGTAACTTTCAAACCATCCTGCTTGTCCATGATTCCTTCTGCTCTTCCTTCTGTTCTCTTCCCATTTTGGGAATGGCGGAAAGAACTCTACCCCTTTGCTTCCCACTGCCCTATCTTCATTGAAAAAAAAAAGAAAAGCAAAACCATTGCAACAAATCATCAAGCAAAACAAAGTCCCACATTGGCCGCGTTAAAAAATGTGTCTCATTCTGTATCTTGAGTCACTTGCCTCTCTGTCAGGAGGTGAATGGCATGCTTTATTATTGGTACTCTGGAGTCATGGTTGGTCACTGAATTGATTAGGATTCTCAAGTCTCTCGAAGCTATTTGTCTTTATAATGTTGTAATTGTATAATTTTTTTTCCTCCTGATTCTTATTACTTCATGCTACATCATTTCATACAGGCCTTTCCAGGTTCCTCTGAAATAGTCTCTTTTATCATTTCTTATAGAATAGTAATATTTCATTACATTCATATATTTTTTCATTGATTCCCCTATTTATGAGAACTCTTTTAGGTTACAATTCTTTGCCACCACAAAAGAACTGCTACAAATGTATATACAAATATATATATATATGCAGTTCTTTTCCTCTTCCTTTGAGCTCTTTGAGGCTATAAGCCTAGTAGTGGTATTGCTAGCCCAAAGAGTACATATACACAAATTAATGTCTTTGGGGACATGGTTCAAAATTGCTTTTTAGAGTGGCTGGACAAATTATTGACTTCACCAACGGGATATTAATGTACATGTTTTTCCCATAGCCCTTCCAACGTTTGCCATTTTCTTTTTTCATCATCTTTGCCAATATGATGGGTATGAGGTGGAACCTCAGAGTTACTTTAATTTGTGTTTCTAAAATCATTAGTTTTAGGAGCATTTTTATATGGGTGTTGATAGCTTGAATTTCCTTCTTTGTCAACTGCCTACACATATCCTTTGATTATCTGTCTAGTGGGGAAATGACTCTCCTTATCATAAATTTGAAGCATCTCCTTGTGTATCTTAAAATGATACATTTATCAGAGAAACCTCCAAGATTTTTACCCAACTAACTGTTCCCCTCAAAGGAAGATTATTTCCTGGCCAGGTCTAAAGGTTGCCTTGAAGGCAAAGCCAAATTTGAGTCCTACAATCTGACCTTCTAAGCAGGTAAGGCAGACTAATTGGTCGTGGAAATTTTGGGTGTTACTTTGTGAGTAACCCCAGTTTAATAGTTTAAGACCTGGCTTTTTAGAAAGAAGTGGAGATCCAGGGTAGCATCTCTTTTGGTAAAAGGAGAGCACCACTCAAGGGGCCTCAAATCCAGAGCACAGGTAGTATAATTCTGTTATTATAATGGCTTGTATTTATGTGCTACTTTATGGAAACAAAGCCCTTTACATCATTAACTTATTTGATTCTCACAACTATCTTGTGAGATAGGAAGGATGAATATTTTCATCTTTTTTATAATTGATGAAACTGAGATTCATTAAGATAGACTTACACATTCAAGGTGACCCAGCTAGTGATAAAAGTAGGACTCCAACCCACAATTTGGCTCGCCTGTGCTTTGTCTACTGCACAACACTTGTATCTCCCATAGCACCTAACTCAGTACTGATCACATGTTCTCAGCACTCAAAAAGGTACTGGTTGGATTGAATTCTGAGTAATTTACCTTCTGCCTTAGAAGGGCTGACATCACATTACACCATGGTATAGAAGCATACCTCTAAGTACAAGCCTTAATACTCCGCAATTTATCCCCACATTATTAACCAAGGGGCTTGGTTTAGAGGAGTGGGCCTCATGAATTGTTCTCTAAGGGTCCCCCCTCCTACTCTATATCCACAAACCTAACTCAGTGTTGGGCATATAGTAGGCCCTCAATATTTGGCAATTATTTATTGATTCTTGTGCTTCCCTGTCTACAACTGCACGTAGATCTTAATACCTTAATATCCATTCTTTTTATGTCTAGACCCTAAGTAATGTCAACGCCCTTGAGGAGAAAGTTGCTATACTTTCTGCCCTTCCCCTCTCCTGAAAGCCTGTCTCTGCCTTGTTCCTTTAGCTCCGAAGGGAATGGGGCCTGAACCTGAGCATTCCAGTTCCCATAGCCAGCCCAGAGAAGCAGAAAAAAACAACAGTAGGAGCACCAAAAAAATACATCTATTTTACCAGGGCTGGTGGATGGCAACCCAAACAGTCCCCAAAGACTCAGCATCAAGAGTGTCCTGAAGTCCTGAAAATTGCTCGGTACGTGGAACCATTGTTGCCAGGACAGTTAGACTGGAAGATTGAGACACTGGGATGAAATAAGTCTTGGGGACCAAAGGTTTTCTCTGGTCCCATAAGTAGCCATGCAGGAGATAGAGGCTAAAAGTCAGCCCTCATTGATGTGTGAGTGGTTTCTTCTCACCTCCACTGAGAATGGTTCCAAATTGCTGACTATCAGGGTTGAGAAGGGAGTATATATGGGTAGGTGTCTTGATTTGAGATCTGAGCATGACCTTGAGTACATTTCAGGCTATCAGAGTAAAAGAGGAATGCTCTGGATGTCAGATTTCACTCCACTTTAGAATCAACAGTTGACATATTTGCAAACATTTCTGTTCAAACACCTAGCATCCACCTTTCATTCATTTATGTAAATGATCCAATTCTCCCCACTTTGTAAGCAGACATGCCAAAAGAGGCTTCTATAAGTAAGCCCTTAGGTAGAGAAAACTGGTCCCCTGACTGCCACACAGCATTGGGCCATTGTGTGACCATCTCAGGGTCTCTCAGCTCCCATGTAGTCAGGAATATAGTATCTGGGTTCACATCCTACCTCCTATTCAGTCCCTGTTTCTTGAACCTTCCCAGAGACCTAAGCAAGACCCACCCTGGTTAAAAATAAGTGGATCTCTTCTTCTCCAATCATAGATGTAGAGTTGGGGAAGGATAGGTGTGGAGAAGGGCAAGTGGGGCTGACTCTCCTTGGTTGGGAGAGGAAACAAGACCCAGGGTAGCAAAGAGTATTGCTTCTAACTTCATCTCTCTTACTCACTTAGAGAAAGGGGGAATGAGATAGAGGCTATCTGGAAGACTGATTTGTCTACCTCCAGTTATCCAGTGAAAAAGAAGACCCCTGCTGGTGTCATCTGGTCCCAGATTGGCGGGCACCCAGATTTTCCTCGGATGGTGGAATTAGATGCCCATTCCTCCTGCCACAAATGCCTCAAATCCCTAAAAACAAGGTGAGACTCGGGGGTTTTGAGGGCTAAGAGCAGTCAGCATGACCAAGAACAAGAGCCAGAATGCAGCAATTCCATAAAAAAAAATTTTTCTTTAAACCTTTCATAACTCATTCAATTATGCTGAATAGAGTTGACATTGGTTTCCATTTGCCAACCATTTATTCATTTGAATGTGAAATAGGTCTTCTCTGTGCCTATTTTAGGTCTTTAGAATGGCATAAATATAACCATTGGCTTCAGCATTTATGCAATTCACAATATAATTTTTTTTAACCCTTCATACTTGCTTAATCACATCTGATAGAGAGAGCTTGGGTGGAGGGGAAGGATGTGTTGGGCAAAGGAGGATGATATAGCCTAGACCTAGTCTGGACCTGTGATTTCATCATAGTGTGGAAACTGCCTCCAGCAGAGCACATTGGCAACTTAGCTGTCACTAATTGTCTTAGAGAGCTGTCTTGAGGAGTGAGAAATTAAGGTACTTGCCCAGGATCACACAGCTAGTGTGTGTCAGGGACAGGCCATGAGCCCAGCTATATCTGACTCCCTGGCTGACCCTCTATATACTCCAGACAGCATAGTGAGGTTATAAACAATCCAGTATGTCTGAGGGGGGGACCTCTGCTATCTCTTGGGCTTTGGCTTCCTTGCTGTTTCTAGAAGGAGCTGCTCGGAAATACTGGGGAGAGAGTAGGGTTTAGGTTGGTCAATGGCTTCTCTTTTCCTAGCCTGGGTTCTGTGAGGTCTTTTGGTTTTCCCAATGGAAAAACTGGTCTTCTTTCAACCCCAACTTTTTATGTCACTTTTTTTTTTTTGAGAACTCCAAGCTGTTTAAACATAAGCCATCACATCTTCATTTGACTGAGTCCCAGTCTGGCATCACATACCCCAATCGTATGTGTCACAAATCAGTGATCTCAGATATCCATATACTCATACACATATATAATCCTCATTAGGCCATTCTAAAAAAAATTGTGCAACAAATGATGCTTCCCTCCTCTGCTGTTGACCTCCCTTCCTCCACCCTCAGAGCTGCATCTCCAACTGCTCAACAACCCTTCCCCACTACCTCCTTACCCCTACTAAAGCACTTGGTTTGTATCCCACCTGGATCAACCTTTGGAGAGGAAGGACGATAAGGTATCCCAACTTTCCCATCAAAACCTGCCCTGTGTCTCATTTCCTCCGACCTAACCCTAGACTGGGTTCTCACTGAGTTAATTTGATAAACTAATCTGAGTCAATGGGTGCTACTGAATTAATGTTGTCCCTACGTAGCAGTTGTATTTTAACAGGGAAGGAATGTTACTGATCAAAGGAGTGTGATGCCCAATGATGAGAGAATGCCTGGCAGAGGCAAAGCAGTGGAGGTCTTTTAGGGCAAGGAAACCTTTTGGTGCTCCTCAAATCATCCCACATATGGCAGGTTATGCTTTATTTCTTGCTCTGCTGCCGCACCCATATGGACAGAGTCATAAACAGTAGCAAGCGTACCACATTTGAAGGCTGATAAATAAGAGGGTGAATCATAGTTTACATATGGACTTGTGCACAAGTAGTCATCAATGCACAAATCTATAGATTAAAAAATTCTAGTAGGTAGGAAACCAGAGGAGACATGTGGGAAAGAGATTGGGTGAATGAATAAGCAAGAGGAAGAAGATAAAACTGAGTAGGAGAGCATCCATTGTCTTGTGCTCAATGCCTCCCACTCCATTTCGACCTTCCTCCCCACTCCTTCCTCTTTCATTTATCAGACCCCTTTGCCGCACTCCTTTTCTTCAGGCTCCCCACCTACTTTTGATTCTTGGGGAATCACTGGTCAGCACAGTAACCACAGGAAGCTGCTGTCAACAACAAGGTGGAGAAGCTGTAGTCACGGCATTTGGCAGGAATGCAGGTTAGGTTTCATGTCCAGGCCAAATGGGATTGCAGCTTTGAACTTGACTCCCAGGGAGGTTGGTCAGAAAGGGTCAGATGGGCAACAGAGAGCTCCCTTTTTTTTTTTTTTTTTTTAAAGCACACCATGCTCTCTCTGAGTGGACCTCTCCAAGGCCTTTTTGGAAGCTGTATTTACTCTTTCAGATCACCAAGTATTTTCAAAAGAAAATCCACCATTGACAGAGACAATGAACTCATGAGAAATCAACTGAATCAATGGCTGAAATCTGAGCTAAGAAAGGAATATAGATAGAGATATTGGACAATGTGTGAGAGATACCTCTTCCTTCTCCACCTCTGATCTGCTAGCCTCCTCAAACCTCATCTTGTACATGCTTAATGAATAAAATAGACTTCTGTTATTTTCTTCATCTCTTCACTGATGCCCACATTTTCCCCAACTAAACTTAAAAAACAAAGGCTGCGACTATTATATTATAACTGCTTCATGACCAATACAAAGCCTTTAGTAAATGTCTATAAGTGGTACTGGGCTAGGAATTGTTTAAGGAGAAGTACCCAAATGATGTTTTCATCTTCTGAGAATTCACACTATTATGATTGATATGATCTAAGGCAAGGGCGATTATAGAAGGAGAGGACATAAACATAGAACCTTCATGGGATATTTCTGCCTAAAGTGCTTTAATCAATATTTGTTTTAAAACTGAATGAATGAATGAATGAATGACTCAAACATTTAAAATAAAAGTAGTGGCCCACCAATACATAGGCAGTAAAATATTAATAGCAAATCCACATCAGATGAAGTACAATGAGGTAGAGGTAAGGGTGAATCCATCATTAGGAAAGAGAACAGGAGGTATGCCACGGGGATAGTTGTGTGACTTCCAGGTCCAAATGGGGTTGGATCAGGGAGAGGGTATCAGCAGCAATCATCTGATCAGTCCAGGAAGGTTTCCTAGAAACAACTTACCTTTTCTGGTTCTAGATATCCTTATCTTTCTGCCCCAACTTCCTGCAAAATCTAGCTTAAATTCTTCCAACATATCTACCATGAGTAAGCCTGACCCCGCTCATTTTGATCAATACTTCCCTTTTCATGCTCCCAGTCTTGTAGTCTCGGTTTGTATGTAGCTTTGTATACTTTATTATATGTTTGATTTAAAGTGCCCCCATGGACTCATAAACTCACAGAATTTAGAGCTGGAAGGGAAGTCAGGGAAACAGACCCAGAAAAGGAATTCAAAACCCAGCTCTTCTCATTCCAAATCTAGGGCTTCTCACAATAAACACACTGTGCCAATTCTCAGGGTTCCTCCTACCTACTTCTTTCCTGAAAATGTCAGTGCCTAGTCATAGTGCTCTGTAAACAAATGTGTACATGTCCCACTTAGCTCTTCCAGGAACCCCTTTATCTTTGAGTCTCCCCAACACATTGCAGGGTACTGCATGGGATAGGTGCTTAATAACTGCTGATCTAAATGTAAACAAAAAAAAATCCCTAAAAGGAGGCTGAATTCTGAGTAACTGAAAAATCAATAATGGTCCTCTTGACAGGGAGGCAGGCAAATACTAGGGTAGAATGTTTATTCATTCACTCAACAAGCATTTATTAAGCACCTGCTAATGTGCTAGTCACTATGCTAAGTGCTGGGAATAATAATAATAATAATAAAAAAAGGAACCAATGTCTGATCTCAATGAACTTATATTCTGTTCAGGAGAAACAACATCTATGTGAAAAAGTAAATGCAAAATATGTACATGCGAGGGAGTGCTAGGAAATGGGGAGATCAGGAAAGGCTTTTGGTAGAAATTATACTTAAGCTGAGTTTGGGGCAGCTAGGTGGTGTAGTGGAAAGGGTGGCAGGACTGTAGTCAGGAAGACCTGAGTTCAAATCCAGCCTCAGACACTTACTAGTTGTGTGACCCTGGGTAAGTCACTTAAGCCTGTTTGCCTCAGTTTCCTCAACTGTAAAATGAGCTGGAGATGGAAATGGCAAACCACTGCAGTATTTTTGCCAAGAAAATCCCAAAATGGGTATATGAAGAGTAGGACATGACTCAACAATAAAGTGGAGTTTTGAAGAAAGCTAGGCACTCTGTTTGGCAGAGAGGCATGTGGAGACAGCCTATGCAAAGACAGAAGATGGAATTTTAATATGCAGGAGGGTGGGAGTGAGGGGATAGCAAATAGACCAACTTGGCTGGAACATAAAATGCAGGAAGGAGAACAGTGTGTAATCAGCCTGAAAAAAATGGGTTTATGCCAGAGGTAAGAGTTAGTCAGCCACCAGAGTTCCATGTGCAAGGAAGCTCTGTGGAAGATGGCTTGAGTAGGGGACTGTTGGTCTTCCTAAAAGTAGACAGGCCAATTAAGAAGCTATTGAAGTCATCTAGGCCAGAGGTAATAAGGGTCTGAATTAGAGTGATAGCAGTGTGGATGGAAAGAAGGATTTGGACATGAGTGAAACTGTGGGGGTAGACTTGACAAGATTGGCAATTGATCAAATATGATGGGGTGAGGGGGGTGAGAGTGGTGAGTTGAAGATGACTTCAAAATTGTGAACTTGGGAAATGAGGTGGGGAGAAGGATTTGGGGGATTGTGAATTGTTTTGTATATGTTGTATATATTGCCAGGCATGGTCACTGGGATGGATATTTCTGCGTGTTTTTCTTTGTTATAAGGGAAAGCTCAATCTGGAGGGGATGAGGAGGGAGGGAATATTTCCAGAATTGAC